>NW_024100489.1:600000-942107 GCF_016545835.1 Crotalus tigris
GAATTCCAGAGACAGACCGCACCTGATGGTGTCAAGGACCCAGAGGTCTGTGGTGGTGGCCTCCCATTTGTGAACAAAGAGAGTCAACCTGTCACCTATGGGAGGAGCCTCCCTGTAGTCCCTTGGCTCTCCTGAAGGGACGGCCTCCTGCACCTCGAAAGGGCCGCTTGGCCTGAAATTGCTGTCTGGGTCTGTCTCTGCTACCAGATCTGTCGAATTGATGGTCAGATCTGGGAGGAAAGGAGCGGGAAGTCTGAGCAAACTCCAGCCCCGACCCTGATCAAAAGGACTGCCTGCGGGTGTACAAGGTAGGCCTCCTATCTGCCCGTCTGATAAGGTGATACATTACTTTGCGTTTGTCCTAATTTTCAACCAAATAAGGATTCAGGGCCTCTCCAAACAGCTGACCACCGTGGTATGGGACGGCTGCTAAGCGCCACTTGGATCTAGCATCCGCTCTCCATTGTTTGAGTCACAAGAGCCTGCAAGCGGTGACATTGGAGGCTATGGCCCTGGATAAAAATCTGGCAGCATGTAGTGACGCGTCCGCCATATACTCCAAAGCAGCCACTAACTTGCCTAAGTCCTGGTGCATTAGTACCTCTTCCGGAGGAACTCTGGTCTGCAACTGGCGAAGCCAGAGAAGGGAGATGCTGGCGAAGAAGGAGGTGCATGTAGCCGCCCTTACTGCCCAGGCCGAGGCCTGGTGTGTCCTGCGGAAAGAGAGTTCTGATTTCCTATCCTCCACCTTCAGAGCCTCTGCCATATCACCTGACACCATGGAAGTAGAAAACAGTGGAGTTAGAGGTTGATCCACAACAGGAATATCTAGCACTTCTGACAATGCTGGATCTACATTAAATAGCTTTTTGTCTGTTCCCCCCCCCCCGAGGGAGGGAAAGGTGCCAGGAGTTTCCATTGCCTCTGAACCGTATTGAGAAAAAGAGGGGGATAGGGAATGTGTTGTTGAGTAACAGGTGTGTTCGGAGAACACCGGACTTGTATCCTGGCTTGTGGATGGGCCAGTCTGAGAGGCCCTGTCAGAACCAATCTTAGCAGTGGCAGTGGCCTTGTGGAGCAGTGACTTAAAGAGAGCTGGATTAAATAGACCCACGAAGGTCCTCATCCTCTGATAACGGTAGGTCCATCTGCCCATACTCCTTGGAGAGTGACACTCTGCTCCTGGGAGACCTGGAAAGTGAAATAGAACCTGGAAAGTCAGCTACTCCCACCTGGGAGAAATAAGACGGAGTCACTGCCATAGACTCAGGTCTAGACCTCTGATGGAAAGTCGAGGCTAAACCCTGGGCGACAGCTTGAGATATTAGGACCTATAGTTGTTCTGGTGACAGCACCCCCTGAGGTTCTGAGGATCGAAGACCCACTGCTGTGGGTGTAAATGTGGCTTCCAGGCCCAGAGGTGCAACTCTGGTCACAGAAGGAGCTCTTTGGAGGCTAGATCCCTCAAAGAAGGGAATCCTCTCTTCCTGTTCAGTCCTAAGAAAATAGAATTGACCAGAGTCCCCTTCTGGGGCCAAACTCCTTGGGCAAACAAGGTTGAAGGATCGAGTTGAAAGCCAAATACTGAAGCTTCTGCAGGGGCGGGGGAGGCTTTGGCCTTGGCCTTGAGTTTCCCAGCAGCCTCCTGTTTGGAGGACTTGGGTTTCTTTTGCCTGGGAGTGCTAGGGGCATCTTGCGAAGTCTCAGGTGCTGTGTTATTTGCCATTGTAATTAGAGATCTCTCAGTGGTTGGCTGAGGGATCTCAAAGGAGATATCTCAGTGGTGTGCTGAGAGGGATCTCAAGTAAGGAGCAGAGTACTGAATGTGGCTGTGTGCCACTTCACTGGGATCAACAAGTACTCTAAGGTAATGGTGGCTGCAAGACCAACTTAATGGTATAGCTAGCCACTTACAACGCTCCTGATGGCAACAGGACCAGTAAAATGCACCCTCAGTGCACTGGTCAGGTCTACTGTGGCAGCAAGACCAGCACAGTGGTAACGGCCAGTGCACAAGTAGCTCACTTAGTGGCGGCAACATCACCTCAGTGATAATGGCCAGTGCACTAGTTGGTGGCGGCAAGGCCAAGAATGGCACAGCTAGCACACTTTGCCTGTTCAAAGATGAACGTAGGAAAGCCTAGACTGAGGCCTAGAGTGCTCTTGTCACCTCCTAGTGAATGACCATCACTTCTATGAGGCTTGGAGTCCAGCGAGTTAGAAATAATGAAGGCAAGGCTATTATGGTAGTTAAGCCTATGGTAATACACCAAGGATATGGTAATACACCAAGCCATAAATTCCTGTGGTGTTGTGGTGCGCTCTGCGGCCCACAAAACGCTGCTGCTGAAAAATGCACTGATTTCAAAGGCTTATGTTATGGCTGAACATAAATCCGTCACACCTGATTACTGGGGAATCCTGTCAGAGGGAGATTGCAAGAGAGCAAGGAAAGGGTCCTCTTGCTTGTTTCGTCGAGCTAGCCTCTGAAAATAAATAAACTGTTTCTCCCCCCCTTGCTGTAGGGAATGCTAGCGGCTTCCAAAATGGCACCCGCTATATCCGAAAATGAAAGTAAGAGTTCAGGCTGCAGCCGAAGCAAACAGAAACGAAAAAACAACAGAAACGCAACGATTTGAGAGAGTCCTGACTGATCCCAGCGTCACAAGCATGCTGGATCAGTCGAAAATAAACGCATTCAAAAAGGTAATAGAGAATGAACAAGGAGAGATCCCCCCATGCAGTTTTCAAAATGGCGCCTGCAGTAAACACGCTGAGAAAGAAACAGAAACTTGAGGCTTGCTCGAAGCCAGCAATCCTACTAAAAACACCAAGCGATTTAGCGCTGTGCTGATCCCAGCGCAGCCAAGGAAATGGGGAATCCATGAATGGGGAACAATACAACCTGCTCAGAAGTGCCTCAGTCTGCAAACTAGGAGCCAAACTTTACACGTCTTTCCTGGGCACAGATTAAGTCGGTGGTGGCGAATCTATGGCACGCATGCCAGAGGCAGCACTCAGAGCCCTCTCTGTGGGCACACGCACCATCGCCCCAGCCCCACCTCCTCCACAGCCCCCTCACCAGCAGCCCCCCGGAGGAGAGTCGCCAGTGCAGCCAAGGATATGGTAGCCGGGCAGCAGAGCGTGGCCACCATGGCGCTGCTGGGCTGCCTGGGTGATCTGTGGTGGGCCGTGAAGGTGGTGGGTGGCCCAGCAGGCACGGCAGAGCAGGGCCCAGGGTGGGGGGGAAGTTTTGGGGAACTCGGTCTCTAAAAGTTTTGCCATTACTAGACTAAGTCATGACTGGGAGGTTGCCTGGCGCAGGAGAGGCGTGGCAAAGTTTGACTTACTTAGTCTAATGGGCAGGAAGACAGAGTTAACCCATTCGTGGATTCTCCATCTATCATGCTGGAGAACAAAGAGATTTTGAATATAATTTTTAAAATCTGTGATTTGTTTGGAAATAAAAATAAACCCAACCTATTTCATCAGATTACAAAAACATATTATTTCAATAATTCAGCCTGGAGCTAGACTGAGTGGACTTTTTGTGGCATTATTGAGCTGGTAAAGTGAACTTTTTTCCCATATGTCATTTTGTATCACTTTGTACTACAATATTTTAAATTATTTAATATTGTACTATGGTCAGAGTTATGATGGACTCAGATGATTTACAAATGTAATGATATATTAATTGTTCTCTGTATGTTCAGATTTCTCAAAATTTTAATGTGTGCTACTAATTTACTTAAACATTATAATAAATTCAATAGATCTCAATTGGTGTTAATATTTTGAAATTTTTAATTTATTCATTAAAAATTACATATTGTACATCTATTCAGATTAATGCCATCTGAAGAATCTCATTTTGTAATCAATAAAAACTAGGAAATGGCTCTCAAGACAAATGATTGCCATATGCTTCAACCTGCATTCAGATACAAATAAATATGAAAACAGATCTTTGGGATGCTTGAGTTTAGTTTACAGCACAAGTGTTTTTTAGAAGAAATGTATACCAAATTAGTATCTTTGATTTTGCTCTCAATCACAGCAAAATAAGTTCCAAACTGATGTTTACACACATTCATTTGTAAGCCAACACAAGAATATCTTTGAGCTTTAAAATAGCTGACTAAGCAAACATCAGTAAAACATTTAACATAACAGGGTGGGCGAAGTTTATACCATTTCACAGGATCTTCAGATTAGCAGTATTCCAATATCTCAGGGGCTGCCATAAAGAAGAGGGAATTAAGCTATTTTCCAAAGCACCTGAAGGCAGGACAAGAAGCAACGGGTGGAAACTAATCAAGGAGAGAAGCAACCTAGAACTAAGGAGAAACTTCCTGACAGTGAGAACAATTAATCAGTGGAACAGCTTGCCTCCAGAAGTAGTAAATGCTCCAACACTGGAAGTTTTTAAGAAGAGACTGGACAGCCACTTGTCCGAAATGGTGTAGGGTTTCCTGCCCGAGCAGGGGGTTGGACTAGATGACCTCCAAGGTCCCTTCCAACTTTACTAATATGAATAATATGAATGTATTTACTTTCACAATGTTCTTCTGGGGTATTCAAATACTTGCCAAATCATCACAGCAATTCATATATTTGTTTCTAACTGCTAGAGAATAAACCACTCCTAGGAATATTGAGATTTTTAAGAAGTAACTAGCAACTCATGGAAAGGTTCCCCCTGCCCCCAATATTGTATTAGAATTTAGTTTGTGTTAGGACACAGCATCAATATCATGAATAAAGGGCGTAATATAGATATACACACCCCACTCAATATAATACTTCTTCTTGAATGCCTTTTCTCAGCATGACAATGGAGAATCCACTATAGATGGGTTATCCTTGTCTTCCTACCCAGAGACTAATTCAATCAACTTTTGCCATGCCTCCTCCCCGGGCCAGGACCCATCTTGACAAAGGCATAGCCGTTGATGACATTACCGTGAGGTGGCTCAAATACCCCTGACATAGGACCTGACGGACCTAAACGGGGGAGTGGATTCTCTATCGTCATGCTGAGAAAAGGCGTTCAGATAAGACAACGCCCCTTCTCCAGCATGACTGATGGAGAATCCACTATAGATGGGACATATCAAAGCCTCACTATCCCTATGGGGGATAGTCTGGGCCTGTGTTCTACTATCCGGTACTACTCGGTGGAGAACTGTCCAACTAATGAGACTTCCGCCGAGGCAAACCTATCTAGGCTATAACGTCTCACAAAAAGAGAAGGCGACGACCATGCTGCTGCCCTACAAGATTCCTCGACCGGCGCCTGTGTCGCCCACACCGTTGAGGGTGCAGCACAGCTAGTCGAGTGCGCAGTGATCCAACTGGGAACTGGCAAGGAGAGTGCCAGGTACACCCCTGCCATGCAAGCCCTAACCATCTGCCAATTGTGGAGGCACATGCCATCAGACCCATTGAGTGGAGTGCAACAAAGAGAGCTGCAGATTTGTGAACGGTGCAGTATGTGCAACATGCTGATATAAGACTTAGCGAACGTCCAAGATGTGCCACTAACGTTCCAAGTCATGAGATGGCTGAGGCAAATTCTGACCGCACAGCCTCCAGCCCCTGTGAACAAAGAAGTGAATTTGGGAACAAGGAGGGAGCCAATCGCAGGACCAACCTCTTGACCTGGAAGATGCCTAAGGCATCCCTGAGAGACAGAACTGTCAGTTCAGAACTGTGCCAAGTTGATGTAATGGCCACGAACAGGGTGACCTCAAGCGTCAGAATTCAGAATGTAGGACCTGATGGTTCAAATGAAGATGGAGTGAGGGTCTGTAGGGCCCTGGACAGATCCCAAAAGGGATATCTGTGAACCATGGGCGGTCCAGTGTTGGTCGCTCCCTTGATGAAAAAACGTGCCATGGGATGCTGAACCGAGGCTCAGAATTGCCCTGTATAGGCACCGTGGGAAGAACGGTGTCTACGGATTGTATTGGGCGTCAAGCCCTTCCTGGGCCCTTCCAACAGATAATCCAAAATCCTTGGAATCATTATTATCGATGGGCTCGACTGTTGCTCCCCACACCAATAAGAAATTTTCCCGTGTGGAAACATAATCCTTTTAGATCAGTGGTTCTTAACCTTTTTAATGCCGCGACCCCCAACCGGTTGTAAGTCGAGAACTACTCAACCGGACGTAAGTCGAGGACTACTCAAGTGGTGCAGCACCGTTTGCAGAAAGGGACTTTTGGCAGGCTCAGCAGGGCAGAGACAGCCTGGACAATTCCTATTGGCTTTTGAAAGCCAATAGAATTAGAGTCTATTCAAGAGAGTCTATTCTATTGGCTTTCAAAAGCTAATAGAATAAAAGGCAATAGCACAGCTAAGGAAAAGGGGAAAAAAATGGCAGACTGCGTTGTTTGGCGACCCCCATGAAATGGTCGTTCGACCCCAAAACAGAACCACTGTTTTAAATGAAGGCCTTCTTTAGGCCTGAATCACAATAATGATGTCTGATGAGTAGGACTCTTGTGTCAGAAACTGCCGCTCAAATGCCAGGCTGTCCATCGGAGCCACTGGGCTCAAGGAGTTGTAGGAAAACTCAGCCTGGGAGTATCCTCTACAGAGGAGAGATCAAAGACCCATAAGTTCGGGCAACCGCGCCGTCTGGTCAGTGTGGAGCAACCAGTATCACTTCTGTTCATTCCTGCAGTATCTTACCGATAACTGCCTGGGTCAGAGGAAGAGGAGGGAACGCAAACAACCGACCTCTGGTCACGGCCTGTGGAGGAAAGCTGCCCTTTCCGCCCCAGGAGATGGGAACCGGGGGAAGAACCACAGGAACCGAGAATGCGCCGGAATAATAAACAAACCAGAATGGGAGAGTCAACCTCTCCGATATCTCCCTGAAGAGATCTGGATGCAGGTTCAAGTGAGCCTCTGTTGCCCTTCACAAGAAATCCGCCTGCTGATTCGCCCTTCCCCGAAAGGTGCTTGGCCTGAAGAGAGGTTGGTCTCAGCCCATGTTCCAAGTAACTGGGTTTCGGCCTTAAGGGATCTGGAACAGATATCCCCTTGTCGGTTGACATGGGCCTTTGCCATCACGTTGTCTGTGAGGACTAGAACGTGTTGTCTTGCCACTGTGCTGCGACAGTGGCTTAGAGCCAGGTGTATAGTTCTGAGCTCCAATCAGTTTATGTTGTGTTTCAGGGCTAATCAGGAGCACCAGCCCCGAGTAGCTGTGCTCGCAAATGTGCTCTCCAGCCAAACAAGCTGGCATCCAAGATCAAGATGAGCTGGGTGTGGTCCTTGAACAGGGTTCCCCTTAGCTATCGCTGTGGAGATCCACCACTGGAAGGATCCTAGGGTCTGAGACAGAACCGTACCCTTGGGTTGGAGGGAGTGGTGCCCGGGCTCGGAGTGGAAACCGGAACCATAGCAGGTTCCTGGAATGTAGTTTAATCCAAGGCACTATCACGATGCAGGAAATCATATTTCCAAATAGTTGGCAAGCATAGTCAGGGCGTCTACCCGATCCCCTTATACCTGGATGACCTGGGATCGGATGCAGTGTAGACATTCCTGAGCTAGGTAGACCTCGCATCTTAGGTGGGTGGAGGGAGCTGTCTGGCTCTTCTGAAAAGCTACTGAGAGCCCGTGACTTGAAGGGTCCTGACAGGTAATGGCAGGCCTGACAGAGCCAGCTGAACCAAGGAAGATAGAACGAAGATACCGACCAGATAATACTGGATACACACCGGTTGGTCCTGAAATGTGCGACCAGCACCGCCAGGACCCTTTGAACACCCTGAGGCCGATGAGAGGCCGAAGAGTAGGGCCCTACAATGAGGTGTTGGCCTACCTGGCAGCACCTGAGGAACTGCCGGTTTGTAGTGCCTGAACCTCTCGTATGCCAAGTGAGTATTGAATCCCTTTAAACTCGAGGATTGAGGTACATTGTTGTCTGCCATTACATCATTGTCTGCCATTGCATCGTTGTCTGCCATCGCAATAGAGATATCTCCGTGGTGGCCGAGAGGAATCTCAAAGGAGATGTCTCAGTGGTGTGCTGAGAGGGATCTCAATAGTAAGGAGCAGAGTACTGATAGTGGCAGGGCCACTCGATGGAATGAACTGTTGTACTCAAGGGTTAAACGTGGCTGCAGGACCAAATTAATGGAACTGCCCTCCCTTCTGTAGTGCTCCTGATGGCAGCAGGGCCAGTAAGAGTACGTCCAGTGCTCTGGTCAGTGTCGCCGTGGTGGCAAAAACCAATTTCAATGGTAACGGCCAGCTCACAAGTAATTCACTTAGTGACAACAGCCAGCACACTAGTCCTAGCTAGTGGCAGTGAGACCAGCTTAATGGTATGGCCATACCTTCTCCTGTCAGGATAAGGAGGTAGCCAACGCTAGGCCGGGGTCTTGTGCGAGCCCAAGATAGCCGTTGTTATGCTCACCTCCCTATATAGGTCCAAAGCCCTGAGGCCTGAAAGGACCCAACTAAGGGAAGGAGCTAAGCAGGTTTGAGGCAAAGAGGGCTGAATTGAATGGCATCTGACCTATTCAAATGCCTAGCAATTTGTATTTCTGTAGTAGGCCAAACCCTCATCACAGATGCAGACATCTGAAGACCAGGCCCTTCGCTGGAAGGGGCCCTGGAGAATTGTTGCACTAAAGCCTTGTGTCTCCTGCTGACTTCCTTCCCAACAGCCGCAGAGGGCCTCTTCTTGTCCGAGATAGTTTGGCTTTGAGCTTCCTGATAGCAAATAAGCTATAACTCAGTGGTAAGCTGAGAGGGATCTCAACAGTAAGAGGCCAATGGCTGGGTAATGGTGATGGCTACAATAGCCAATGCACTCATGATCTAGATATTGGCTGTGAACCAACCTAATGGAAATAGCCAGTACATGGAAGTCTAGTAGTGGTTGTAAGGCCAACTCAATGGCCACAGCCAGTCCACATGTGATCCACTCAGTGACAGCAAGCCCAACTTAGTGGTATCAGCCAACAGTCGTATAATCCACTTAATGGTGGAAAGCCAAATTACTGGTTATGGCCAGCATGATTGGTTCCTTTAGGGGTGGCGAGATCACCTTAATAGTAATAGGTTGTAAAGGTGAGGAGGTCTTTAGCCCAGATGCAGCTACACTCTGTCGTTTGGTGCCTTGGAGAATTGTCTCTCTAAGGCCTGGGGCCTCCTGCTGGCCTCCTTTTCAGCTGCCCTAGAAGATTTCTTGACAGAAATAGCCTTGGTCTTAAGTCTACTGGCCGCCTCCTATCTGGAGGACTTCCTTTTCGTGGAAGTGCAGAGAGGAAGTCTGAGATGCCAAGTTGTCTACCATCGCAATCAGAGATATCCCAGTGATGAGCTGAGAGGGATTTCAATAGTAAGGAACAGAGTGCTGATAGTGGCAGGGCCACTCAATGTAAGAAACAGTGAACTCAAGGTTCCAACGTGACTGTAGAACCAATTAATGGTGCTGCCTTCACCCATGCGATGCTCCTGATGAGTAGTTCACTTAGTGAAGTGTGTCTCACTTAGCGACGGCAAGTAGGACCAGTAAGAGCACGTCCTGCTCTGGTCAATTCGACTGTGGTGGCAAGACCAACTGAATGGTAACAGCCAGTTCACAAATAGTTCACTTAGTGATGTGTGTCTCGCTTAGTGATGGCAAGACCAACTCAATGGTAACCGCCAAACTTACATGTGTTTCACTTAGTGACGACAGGACCAACTCAATGGTAACAGCCAAACTTACATGTGTTTCGCTTAATGACAGCAAGACCAACTCAATGGTAACAGCCAAACTTATATGTGTTTTGCTTAGTGATGGCAAGACCAACTCAATGGTAACAGTCAAGTCACACGTAGTTCACTTAGTGATGGTAAGACCAACTCAATGGTAACCGACAGTTCACATGTAGTTCACTTAGTGATGGCAAGGCCAATTCAATGGTAATAGTCAGGTTGCATGTGCTTCACTTAGTGGCGGGTAACAGCCAGCACACTTGATATTCAGAATGGTCATGAGACCCTGCTTCCAAGAAGGCAGCTTTGCCTATGCTGCCTCTGTTTGCAGGCCTGAACGCCCAGAGGCTGAATAGAAATTAGCATATAGATTGAATTGAACTAAAGTGGCAGCTATGTTGAATCCGTACTAGATGCAATAATTAGTCCCCTTTTAGATGTAAATAGGCAATGATATTGCTGTAGTTGGCAAGGTCTAATTGCTGGTTGTGATGCACGGCTTCCGAAGAATGGTCACCGCTCAGACTCGTTGAGATCTAGGACCTCAGTATACAGTGCAGCTGGATTTAAATACTGCTGCTGCCTTTGCCTGGTAACCAGGCACACACACAGTTCAGGGAACAATGCTGGCTTTCACCCCTAAGTAGGCAATCAGGCTTGAAAAGGGGAAAACAACAAGTTAAATGCTGCCTGTTTCTGCAGCACGCCCATGCGTGCCCAAAATGGCGATGTGCTGCCTTTGTCTGGTAATCAGACACAACACAGTTTCAGGGGACTTGAAAAGTAAAAACAACAACTTAAATGCTGCCTGCTTCAGCAGCACCAGAATCAAACACTCAAGCGATGCGCTCCCCAACTGATCGACCGAGAAGGAAACCTAGCGAGGGGAAACAATCAAAGGGAAAACCAGCAAGCCTCCACATGGTGTCTACGCTGAAACGGCCCTCCTACAAAGGCTGTATACAAGGCTTCAGTTGAAGCCTCAAATTGCCTGAAAACCCGGCGGATTCTGCCTGCGCTGTGAAGGCACAGCGACTGGAGAAAAAATCCACTATAGATGGGAAATAAACAACAGAGAAACCATACCTGATCTGTCTCTGCCTACAGTCTGAGCCAATTTTACCATGTCTTATTAGGGCAAAGACTAAGTCAAGACTGGGGTCCTGGCCCAGAGGAGGAGGCATGGCAAAAGTTGATTGACTTAGTCCCTGGGCAGGAAGACAAGGATAACCCATCTATAGTGGATTCTCCATCGGTCATGCTGGAGAACTTGTTTGTTCCATAATGGTATTATTAAGGTATATTTATTTTCTGCTTTGGTGGAGCAGGAAGTGAGGCAGTTAAACAGCTGCTTATTTGAAAGGAGACTTGACTAGCAAGTTAAGTCATTATTTTAGGCTCTATTTTTTTTTCAAACATTCAAAACACTGTAGTATATTCTACTATAGTATTCTATATCTACAGTAATTATCTAAAATACAGTTTGTCCTCAAGTTATAACCACTAATTCACTAACCATTTGAGGTTAAAATGAATGGTATTTATGTCTGGTCCCCCAAATTACAACCATTGTAACACTCATGCTCACATTCTCAAAATTCAGGCACTTGGCATCCAGGGACAATTCAACTTGAACCATGCTACATTTTATGCCTTAATCGCTACTACTGCAACATGTCATACATGTGGTTGCTTTTGAATATGACTTAGAAGCCACAACTGGTACGAATAGTTGCAGATGCATTTTCTATGCCATGTAACATTGCTGCTTTGTGAGTTGCACTGGTTGCCAATGGCCTCCAGGTGCTGTTCAAGTTACTGGTCATCTTACAAAGGCTTTCATGGCATTGAGTTGAGTTATTAGATACTCTGTTTTTAATTAGCACATTTCATATTCCATTATTAATCAATTATATATTATGGGGTCCAGGAGGCAATGCAATCTCTGCCTTTGCATCTTGCCCATTGTAAAAATACGATTTTTTGGTCAGGAGAGCTTTGAAAAACTGGCCCTTTCCTTATCACACATGGCCAAGGGTTTATCTGTTTAGTATCAGTTTAACATTTAATATTGAAAGATCCCAGAGTTATTGGTGAGTAGGCAGTTTAGAAATTTACATAATAAATACTTCATATTTACTAATACAAAAATGTCAAATAAGACTAAATTAAATACTCATGCTCGAGAACCTGAAGAAAAAGCAAAGTTGTAGTAGAATTATTCAACCAAATCGTATTTTCCATAGATATTTATTAGAATGTTTATTTCCTTTAGTCTGATACAGTAGTTCTGAAACTTGTACTCTAAATTGTAGATGCGTTCTGTTCTTTCTTTGAATGTGAATATTTTCAATATTTAAAATGGGTTACTGTCTAAATTGATGTTTTTGGAGGAAGTAATTTCATTAATTTTCCAGAATATGCTTCATATAAATTCATTTATATGTTTGCAACTATTTTCAAAATATTTAAAATGAAAACATTACTGAAAAAACACATCAACCTTCCGTTTTTCTGCCATTTTTCCAAGCAAACCTCACTGTAAGGACCCACCCCACTTTGCATCTTAAGAAGACAGAACTCTTGGAATAATTCTTCCAACAGGCATCCTTTATTAAGAGAAAATGGTTGCAGGCGTTCTAGACAGGACTTGGGGTCCAAGCTCTCCCATTCAAGATTTTAAGGGGTTTCCCAGTAGCCCCACCCAATCATCTCCTACTTCCAGCGACAGTCTCAGGCATTACACTCCCACCCCCTTTTCCTTACTGCCGGCTGGATGGAGACTTCAGAGAAAACTACATGAAAGGTAATAGTCCCCTTTGTTATGATTAGGTCTTTTGGTGCTATCCACATTCAGTTCCTTTGAAGTGTACTGAAGGAAGTGAGGGCCATAAAGCCCCTTTGTCCACCCCCTTGCCTTCATCATATGACAGAATCCCGAGAAGGCAGAAATGGGGTTTTTTATAGTTGATAATTAGAGATGAAATATAATTGGATTCTGACATCCTGCCCCCTCAAATATAAGACAGATCCACAAGAAAACAAAACAGGTATAAAAGTTAGTCAGGCTTGTTAGGATATTCTGTGTGAAACTTCTTTAAAAGCTTCGGGGCTCTGACATGACGTTAATGGACCCACTCGTTTTGTGAGGCAGGGAGGTGTTTCCAGGCAACTAGGTACTGAGTCGTTCCATGATATCTCCTAGAGTCTAGGATTTCCTTTATTTCAAAGTGTTGTTCACTCTCCACCATGATTGGAGGTGGTGGGGGGGGATTTTTGGCCGTAAAGCTGACTGATGCTCTCTTTTCAGCAAGCTGCAATGAAAAATTGGGTGTATTTGCCTGAGATTTTTGGGTAATTCTAATTCTACTGTTACTGGTTTTATGACTCTTTTAATTGGAAAAGGCCCTATATATTTTGGTCCAAGTTTTTTACAGGATTGTAGGGACTTTAGGTATTTTGTAGATAAGTACACCATTTCACCTATAATGAATGGTGTAGGCTCAACCCTTTTTTTATCGGCTTGTGCTTTGTATGCCTGCCTCGCTTCATCTAGTGCTTTTCTAACTATTGGCCAGGTGTTTTGTAGTTTTTCCATCCATTCTTTCAGTGATGGGATCGTTCGTTCGTTTGGGGTTAATTCTGGCATGGGGTTGAAACTTTGACTGGTAGCTATTTGAAAGGGAGTGTAACCTGTGCTGGAGTGGACTGCATTATTGTAGGCAACTTCTGTAAAAGGGAGTAAGTCCGCCCACTCGGTCTGCTGGAAACTAAGAAAACATCTTAAATATTGCTTAAGTACGGAGTTCATTTTTTCAGCCCCCCCCCATTCGATTGTGGATGATGGCTAGATGTCAGTCCCTGAGTGGTTCCTAAGAGGGATAAAAATTCCTTCCAAAATGCAGACGTAAATTGCACCCCCGTCAGAGATGATGTGTTGGGGTGCCCCATGCAATCTGTAAATGTGTTGGATGAAAAGTTTTGCTAAGGCTTTTGCGGTGGGAATCTTTTGGCAAGGGATAAAGTGCACCTGTTTGGAAAACAAGTCTGTGACCGTCCAGACAACAGTATTCCCATTGCTTTCTGGCAATTCCACTATAAAATCCATGGCTATTTCTCTCCAGGGGGCTGAGGGATTTGCCACTGTTTGTAATAGTCCTGGCGATTTCCCTTGCAACCTCTTTGCAGTCACACATTTTGGGCAACTGGCTACATAACTTTCTATGTCCTTTTTTATTGATGGCCACCAAAATTGTCGTTTGATTAAGTGTAAAGTTTTTACAAATCCAAAATGCCCTGCTGATTTTGTGTCATGGCAAAGCTGCATGAAAGTGACTCTTTGGGTTTTTGGTATATATAACTTTTCCCCTACCCAAGGCAACCCGTCTCTCATCGTGCACACATTTTTGTTTTTCTGGAGCCATTCATCTGTTTCCAAAATTTTTCGGAATTCAATTCCAGTTTGGCTGTCCAATTGTGGTTTTAATTTAGCTTGGATTCTGGTGGTTACTGGTGCTGCCAGTTGTGACTCTGCCATCATCGGTTTAGCGTCTGTGGCTCGCACGCTGTTATATTGTTATATTATATTCTTATAAGTCCTGTCTAATGTAAGGACCCACCCCACTTTGCATCTTAAGAAGACAGAACTCTTGGAATAATTCTTCCAACAGGCATCCTTTATTAAGAGAAAATGGTTGCAGGCGTTCTAGACAGGACTTGGAGTCCAAGCTCTCCCATTCAATGTTTTAAGGGGTTTCCCAGTAGCCCCACCCAATCATCCCCTACTTCCAGCGACAGTCTCAGGCATTACACTCCCAACCCCTTTTCCTTACTGCCGGCTGGATGGAGACTTCAGAGAAAACTACATGAAAGGTAATAGTCCCCTTTGTTATGATTAGGCCTTTTGGTGCTATCCACATTCAGTTCCTTTGAAGTGTACTGAAGGAAGTGAGGGACGTAAAGCCCCTTTGTTCACCCCCTTCCCTTCATCGTATGACAGAATCCAGAGAAGGCAGAAATGGGGTTTTTTATAGTTGATAATTAGAAATGAAATATAATTGGATTCTGACACTCACCCTAATTAGTATTGTCTTGTTGCACAGACATTTTTGTTCCCTTTTTTTAAAAAATGAAGATAAAGAATATTAGGGACATAAATATACATTTGGAAAAGAATGAAAAGATAAAAATCAATATTTTAACAACTTTAAAAAGACCATATAAACACAAAGATAAGGTTCAGCTTATATTAAACAAGGTAAAAAGCCTTCATGAATTTACAAAATTTTATGCAAACTTTATAGTTGAACTCAGAAATAATTATGCATCAGTTCCAATACAAACGATCTAACAAATACATTTTCAGAAAGTATCCAAACAACTCTGAGATGGGTGTTGCAGGAGACAGTAATTCCCTGTCTCTTTTGCAAATCCAAGTTGGGGTTAAAGTTTCTTTCTATTATACTGAAACCTGGACCCCTCAGAAGGAAGGCAGAATATCTGGCTTCTGGTTTGTGATCACGGCGCTGGCAGACAAGCGGGGCCATTGCTCTCTCCGCCGTCCGGTTTTCTCCCACTGGGGGACCCTGAAAAGGGTCAAAAGTCACCCTGGGGGGGGGGCAACAAGCATGAAGAGGATGCTTGACTGATCGCAGAAGGGCAGCAGCCCTTCCATTTGATCCGGGGCAGCTAACGTACGGGGAAAAGATCGGCCATTCACGTTAACATCATCAGCACATCACTTATGCCGTTTCCAGCCGAAGCCAAAATCACTATCAAGCATGGAGGATCTGGGTGAGATTCTACCTTCTTTGTATCCCAAGTACTTTCCTGTAAAAAGCTTCTTGAAACTTCTTCCCCTTGTGAGGAGAGAGGGAAGGGAACATTTTTTTCCCAGCCTCTAAAATGGTGGCGTCTGATTATGCAGGGAAAATAAAGCCCTGAAGAGACCAACTAAGTAACTAGACTTGCATCTTTCTGATATTTGGCGACCCAAAAAGTTCCTCCTTTCATGGGGACCTATTATTTTATCTATTTCTAAAAGTCTGGGTTTGGAAAAGGATTCTAAATGCTACTGGGGACATCTTGTGGTGAAACCTGGTATAGCAACTAAATATCCCTGACAAAGAGACCTGTTTACAGCCTAGACCTGTCCTTGGTATTATCTGGAAAAAAAAGATAAAAGGCTGAAAGACCAGCTGGGAGCTGAAATTGGCTTTTAAGAACTGTGGAGGTGAATATTTACTGATTCTTGATTAAAACAGCCTCCACTAAAGGACTACTTATAACTACTTCAGAAATGGAGAAGGACCAGCAACAAACTTCGATTAACCATAAACTTATACTTGAAAAAATTATTGAAGCTACTGAGATAATTAAATCGAGACTGAAAGACAAAAGCGCTAGCTTGAATCTACAAATTGAAACCCAGACTCCAACTGAAGAACTTACAACTGAGAAAACAATAGAAGTGGAAGAAATTAATACCAAGACAGAGGATCTTGAAGAACAGCAACTACAATATATTGAAAATGCTCACAACCAAATCCTGACTGTAACTAAAGAACCTACAACCCAAAAAGTAACAGAAGTGGAAGAAAGCAATACCAAGATAGAGGGTGTTAAAGATCAACAACAACAACAACAATAATAATATAATAACAACTTTATTGTCACTTGAATGTACACCAATCAGCATACATCAAAATGAAATTTTGTTGCATACACCTCCGATACACGCTCCTTGTTCGTGGCCAGCTCAAGTTTCAGATTGTCCATTTTAGCCTCTAGGGAGTGAACGATGGCAAACAGGACAGATGGAAATGGAGCTCTATGTGGATTAGCCCTCAAATTAGCTTGTATTCCTGCATGACAATCTCGCCTCCTTTCCATTTTCTGATCCTGACTGTTCCACCTTTTCCTTAAAGAGGCCTTGCTTCTTTTTGCCCCTGGAGCACACTGCCACCACCACCAACTCCTCCAAAAGCCTCTCTCTCTTCCTCTGGACCTGCCGACAGCCTCATCCAGGTCCTTCGCCCCATAAGCCCTGGGACCTCTCCTCCTCTGCCTCCAAGGACAGCATATTGAAAACTTAGATAATCAAACTACAAAACTGGACATGACCTTTTACTTAAACCAGAAGAAACCTGAGAAAGAAGAAGACCAGACCAAATTGAGGATAAAGATATTAGAGCAAATACGGAGAGCTGACCCACCAGGACAACAATTTAATGATTATAAATGGACCAGCTCCTCTGGAAAATTGATGACTAAATGGTCTCCTTTGAATCATGCAACATGTACAAGAATGAAGGGAGATCTATCTGATGATTTAAAGCAGCGGTTCTCAACCTGTGGGTCGTGACCCTTTTGGGGGTCGAATGACCCTTTCACAGGGGTCGCCTAAGACCATCAGAAAACACATATTTCTGATGGTCTTAGGAACCGAGACACCACTCTCTCTGTTGCAGCCTCACTCTCTTCCATCTTCTTTTCCTTCCCACCTCCCCACAAACTTGCGATACCCCTCAGGGCCTCACGTTGCTTTTCGGAGCACTCAGCTGTTCAGCAGCCAGAAGTTGGAGCCACTCAGCTGTTGGTCCGGATGCCCACGGAGCCAACACCCACGCTGCCAGGTAGAATAGTGCCGGCTGCTGGTCTCCTTTGCTGCCCCGCACGTTCTCCTCAACCCCTCCCCTGCCCGCTCATGTTGAGCCCACGGGGGCTTGATAGGGAGAGAGGGAGGAAAGGAGGAAGGGACTCCTCCTCCTCTCCTAAGATTCAAAGCATGATCAGCTTCCCAAGGGCGCCACAATCCCAATTCATGTGTTTCTGCCGTACCTCCTCGGCGCTCCTGGAAACGGGGTGGGCGGAAGAAAGCTTGGCTAGGTAAGCAAAGAAAAGCCATGGAGCCACAAGCTAAGATCGCAGGCAGGCTGGGGAAGGGGGTAAAGAAGAGGAAGGGGATTGGGAGAGAGGAAACGCCAAGCTTGTACTCGCCTTTCCCAAGGACCTCCTGTGCTACCTCACAGGAACATCTGGTTTCAGATTTACACCGTAAAAGTTTTTCTCTCACAGAGGAGAGAGGAAAAACAATTACGGAACATTCGGGAATCCTTTGCAAGGGAGAGAGATTAAATTAGTAACATGGTTGTTCAGTGAATCTGGTTTTCCTACTAACTTTGCTTGTCACAAGGTTGCAAAAGGTGATCACATGACCCTGGAATAATTTTGTGGTTGGGGGTCACCACAACATGAAGAACTGTATTAAAGGGTCGCAGCATTAGGAAGGTTGAAAACCACTGTACTAGAGACTTTGTTATTGAACTATTGACTGCCCAGTCATCACGCTGCTTTCCAAGCACTCAAATGTAAAACTGGAAAAACCAATAAAATTTGTTTAAAAAAACAGAAGGAAGGCAGAATATCTCATTGGAATAAGAGATGCATTTGTAAGCCGAAAACATCTACCTTCTACAACCAGTTCCATGGGAAGTATCCAATAAGACTTTGTGAAAAAATATAGTAGCAAATGAGTCTATTTATCTGCTCTTAAGCAGGAAATACAATGGAAACTCAAACTAGTGATAAATCCAGTGTCACAATATTAATGATGGATCTTCCTCAATTTCATAGTATATTCTCAGGACCAATAAATATTCTACAACATAGCTAATTTCCCTCTCTTCGTCTTCTGCCTCCTTCTTCTCCAGTTTCCTAAATACTTGGCATTTTGATGTTTTAATATACTTCTATGAAAATGAATCACAGAATGAATTAAATCCCATGATTTCTCAGGTCTGTGTGGATTCTAGTAAGATTCATAACATTCTGATAGTTATATGATAATGGTTTTGTCATTCCAGTAAGTAGGGACTTTCATCTAAATTAAAATAAATGATAAAAAAGAAAAGTGAGGCATAGTTAAAAAATACCACTCTAGCCAGCTATTAATCACACTTTAATTTCAAATTGTTTGGAATATGTACTCAATTTGGAAATTAAGCTTTAAAGTTTTATTCACACTACATTTTTAACAGTACTTTTAACTAGTTTATGTTTTCTATGGCATACTCCATTTAATCCTCCAGGGAAATATTGAAGGCAAACGAGGTCCAGGCAGAAGAAGAACACCGCGGCTTCAAAATCTAAGGGATTGGTTTGGACAAAACTCAGCAGCACTTTTTCATGCGCTGCTGATAAAAACAGGATCGCCAACATGATCGCCAACGTCCGATAACAGATATGGCACAAGAAGATGTTTTCTAGATCTCAATGTTTCTATTTCAAATATTGGTCTCATTTGGTTTTGTATATTAGTTATAAACTGAATCATCTAATAATTGTACAATGTTATACCATTTATTGTCATATTTGTTTTGAACTGATAATGGAGATACTAACAGAAACAATTTTTCCCAATGATGATTCGTGAAAAGTAGCTCTCTTGAAAGTGGGTACAATTTTAGAGCAAAATATTGCATATGCAGTCCCTCACTCTCCTTGACTTCTGCACAGTCAATAAGTTCTCAGCAGGTTTTTTTTTTTGTTTTTTTGGGGGGCTTGGTGAACTATATTCATGGGTAAATGTGATTATTTCAGACCTTTCAGACCTGGAGAACTTAATATTTTAGAAGGCAGGTGAAGTACAATGCTGGAGCTTTGAGTGGAATACTGATCTCAAAGATCTGGGGTCTCAAGTACAGGGGAAAAAAAGTAAACAGTAATTTGCCTAATGAAGTATGTTGATTAAGAGTTACCTCTAGGCATCTGGAAACAGTGGTTAACTTGTTTCCCCATTTTTATGCTAGTAATATGAATAAGCTCATGGATTAGCAAAAATTATTATAGGCTATAAAAAATTTTACATGGCTGTTCGTCTGTCTATCATCTATCTAGATCCCATTCCTATATAAATACATGTTTTCCAATTCCTTTCCTACTTTTCCCACCTACATTTGACTAACTTACAAATAATTATTTATTTTTGTTTCCAAAATGAACACAATGCTTACATACTGAATTCAAACAGCAATCATCAAATCAAATAACACTAATGAAGTGTCAGCCTGTGCTCTTTTTGCAGAATGTAACACAGGTTGTCTGTCTATTTGTCTGTCTATTTATGTCAGAATCCAATTATATTTCCTCTCTAATTATCGACTATGAAAAACCCCATTTCTGCCCTCTCTGGATTCTGTCATACTATGAAGGAGAAGGGGAATGAGCAAAGGGGTTTTATGGCTCTCACTTCCTTTGTTACAACTTCAAAGGGACTGAATGTGGATATCACCAAAAGGACTAATCATAACAATAGGGCCCATCACCTTTCATGTACTCTTCTCTGAAGTCTCCCTTCCGCCAGGCATGAGGAAAAAGGGGGTGGAAATGTAACACCTGGATTGTCGCTGGAAGGACGGTGGGTGGGGGGCTGCTTGGGATCGCTTAAAACAGCGATTCTCAACCTGTGGGTCGTAACCCCATTTGGGGTCGAACGACCATTTCACGGGGGTTGCCAAAGTCCTGGAGTTTTTCCTCATAGAATCTTTATGAAACACAGTCTGGCATTTTTTTGTTTTGTTTTGTTTTTTTCCCCTTTTTCCTGAGCTGTGCTACTCCCTCTTATTCTATTGACTTTCGAACGCCAATAGAATAGACTCTCTTGAATAGAGTCTAATTCTATTGGCTTTCAAAACCCAATAGGAATTCTCCAGGCTGTCTCTGCCCTGCAGAGCCGGCCGAAAGTCCCAGTCGTCACACATTGCTGCAAGTTGTCTGCAGCTAAGGCAAACTTTCTGCAAGTTTCCACCCGTCCCTGCTGAGCAACTAAATGTAAGTAAAAGAGGGCCAGGGGTGGGAGGGCTGCCCAGGAGCGCCTGGGCCTGCCTGCCACTGCAAAGAATGGGTGGTGGCCATGGTGAGGCTCGAGGGGCAACGGTGGGCGCTGGGAGGGTAGCTGGCGTGCGTGGGGCCTGGTGGGTGGCTTACCTCCCTTGGGCTGGGCCAGTGGTAGGCCTGCGCCATCGCTGCTGCTTGCCATGGCTGCCCAGGAGCTCCTGGGCCTGCCTGCTGCCGCACTGAATGGGCAGTGGCCAAGGAAAGGCTACCGGGGCAGCAGCGGGCGTTGGGAGGGTAGCTGGCGTGTGTGTGACTGACTCTCAGCTGGCTGTCGGGAGCCGGGCAATGTGTAGCGGCTCCGCTGGTTCCCCACTGATGTCCGCACACTTGAAATGCACTCCCGACGCCGCCCCGGGCCAGCTCAGCTGTGTGGGCGGCCGGTCCGAGCCAAGCCCTCTGCATGATGAAATTGAAGGCAGCGCTGCCTTGCCAGCTACGCCTCGGCAGGGGGCGGCACCATGCATGCGCGGTGCTCCCAGGCCGAGGCGGTTGCTGGGCGACGGCTGCGTGCGCCCTTGGCCTGCCCGGCATGCACTCCAGCCGCAGGAGAGGAGATGGAGCGTGCCCGCCAGAGAGAGAAAAAGAAAAAGTGAGTGAGAGAGAGAATGAGAGCGAGCAAACCCTGCCCCTCCTCCTGCCCCCGTCCGCAGGGAAATACAGGTAGTCCTCGACTTACGACCACATGGTTGGTGGTCACAGTATTAGGAAGGTTGAGAACCACTGACGTAAAACCTTAAATGGGAGGACTTGGGCCCCAGGTCCTGTCTAGAATGCCTGCAACCATTTTCTCTTAATAAAGATGCCTGTTGGAAGAAATATTCCAAGAGTTCTGTCTTCTTAAGATGTAAAGTGGGGTGGGTCCTTACATTAGACAGGACCTGCAGAATTAGTCCACCTGAAAGGGAGAACCTTGCCGGGGGACTTTGCAAAAATTACCATGTCAGACAACGGAGCAGGGAAGGGAGAAAACTCCCTGGAAAGGGAGCCGTTGCCCCGACTGAAACCCTGCCAGATGTCGGGATCTGAGAGGTCAGATTCCTCAGGAGAAGAGGTGGTGGAAACACAGGACCACAAACCTTGGTGGTCAATGGGTGTTGGAAAGAAAGGCGAGTGGGAAAAGAAATCAAAAAAGTGACCCTGAGACGGGGGGGCAACCAACCAGAATGGAAGCAGGAGATGGAGAAATCCCTGCACACAAGTGAAGAGGAAGGGAGCTGGGAAACGTACTTCAGCTGGATCCTAGAGAAAGCTATCGACCCGATGAAGAGAACCCTCAGCTCCCTAGGAGAGGAGAATTCTGAGCCCTACAGCCACCCCAGCTCCTGGAGCTACAAAGGGAGAGACACCGAGGGGGAAGTGGAACCTGCAGCCCCGGGGACATCTGCTGATCCAGTAGTCACCACTCTGCAGACGGCGATCTGGATGGAAGACACTACCACTGACAACGAAGGCATCGATCCATTCAAAGATTCCTGCCGCTGGACGTGAGATTCAAGGGGGAGCCAACACGCTTGGGGTTTTTCCTAACCCAAGTCCTCAGCTACATGGAGGAATACGGGTGGCACATCCCCAGCGACAAAGCCCGTATCCGGATCGTGCAATCTGCCCTGGACGGGCCGGCTGCAGATTGGGTGGTGAACTTGCACGACTCCAATGCCCCAGAGCTCAACTACTTCAACCATTTCATGTCCTCTCTGAGAAGGCAATTTCAGGACTCCCTGGCTGATCACAAAGCCCATGAAAGGATAAAAATGATGAGGCAAGGCCCGGTAGCCAAATATACGCAAGAATTCCGGGCCATTGCCAGCAAACTGAACTGGCTGGAAGACATCTTCCTTAGCCATTTCAAAGACGGACTAAATTATGACCTATATGACACTTGCCTGCCCCGAGGGGACACACACCAACTTGATGAATGGTACGTCTTGGCAGAGGAAGCAGAAATCCCTGGGCAAACATGAGGAAGACATAACGTTTGTAGTGACCCTAGGCATGGAATGCCCGATGATCCTAGGGATGGAATGGTTTAAAAAATGGAACCCCTGGGTAAATTGGAGGACAGCAGAAATCAAATTCCCGAAGGGGGACCCTATGGACTTAAAATCCCAAGGGAAGGCTACCACAATGAAGAACAGAAAAAGCATCCATGGGAGAGGAAAAGGGACTACCAGAAATACCAGAGGAATACAGAGATCTTGCTGAAGTTTTCAGTGAGGAGAGGGCGGATGAGCTCCCCTCCCACCACCCATGGACTGGGCCATTGAATTCAAGCCTGGGGCAAAACTCACAAAGCCCAGATTATACTCCATGAGCCCAAAGGAAAAAGGAGGAAATGGAGAAATTCATAAAGAAAAACCTAGAAAGGTGGCTCATTGAGCCAGCCAAGCCTAAAGTGGCTGCCCCAGTCCTCTTTAGAGAGAAGAAGGACAGCTCTTTATGCTTATGTGTGGATTATAGGTCCCTGAATACAATCAGTGGAAGCAACCTATACCCTCTGCCCCTCATGAAAGACATGCTGTCACACCTCTCGAAAGGGAATTTTTTTTCTAAACTAGACCTAAGGGAAGCATACTATTGCGTGAGAATTAAGGAAGGGGATGAATGGAAGACCGCATTTAACTGCCCCATGGGGTGCTACCAATTCAAAGTCTTGCCATTTGGATTACAAGGGTTCCCTGCAGTATTTATGCAATTAATCAATGACGTTCTAAGGGAGCACCTATTTAAGGGGGTCCTGGTTTACTTGGACGACATTCTTATCTTCACCGAATCAAAAGAGGATCATGTTAACCTAGTCAGAGCAGTTTTAAAGAAACTGCAAGCCACCCACCTATATGCCAAACTCTCGAAATGTGAATTCCACCAGGAAAGGATAGACTACCTAGGTTATTGCATATACCCACAGGGCATTGAAATGGACCCAGAGGTCAGAGCAGTATTAGAATGGGCACCACGCCGCACAAGAAAGCAACTGCAAAGTTTCCTGGGCTTCGCAAACTTTTACTGCCAATTCATCCCCTCATTTGCCCAGATAGCCCTGCCCCTCACAAACTTACTAAAAATGAAGGAAGCATCCTCAGTAAAATCTAGCCAGCTACTAACATGGACAATGGAGTGCCAAGCAGCGTTTGAGAGATTAAAGAGACTTTTTTCTGCCGAACCAGTACTGAGGCATCCAGACATGGATAAGCCCTTCGTAATACAGGCGGATGCAAGTGATGTGGCAATGGGGGCTGTACTATTACAAGAAAACAATGAAGGGGGACTCCCAGTGGCGACGGCTGTGGCGATGGCGGCTTTCTTCAGCTGTCCGCCCTGGAATGTATCAAAGTCAGCTGAGACAGCAAGCAACAGCTGTCTCGCGGCTTGGAACCTCTCTCCCCGGGTGAAGGGGAGGAGGTGAGCTTTCCTCAGATAGTGGTAGAGCTCTCTGAGACCCCAAAGTTGTCTTTTTTGGTGGTCAGAGGGTGAGAGCTCCCACAGAGTCTGGGGTGTTCTTCACATTCCAGGATGCCTTTGCCCTGATTTTTCCAGGGCAAAGCTAGACGCTGCTTCCACATCTGTGCTTAAAATGAACATGTGAGTAAAATTTAAAGCAGACAGAGCTGACCAGGAGAGATTAAAATGGGGATTATTTCGAGACTTTAACTCTGGAAAAGAACTTATCTTCTCCTTCCTTTAATTAAGAGTGGTGAAAAATGGAGCTGAGATATTGATTCTTTGAGTGAAAGGACCGGAACTTCTATTTGGAACAATGTAACAGATTTTGTATTTGTATAAATTGCAAGAATCCCCTTTTTTTCTTTTAAGGGGGCTTTTGTCTTTTTTCCTTCTCCTTTTTTCTTTTTTTTTGGGGGGGGGGGTATTTGTTGATTTTATAAGATTTTAGTAGACTTTTTACAAGTGGTCTTAAAAATAAAATGGCTTCAAAGCGTCTCGGAGCTTCTGTTGCTTCTAAAGCCTCGATCTTCCTAGTAATGCAGATGGCTCAGCAAGCTAAGTCTAAGTTTCCACCACCTTCTCCATTGTCTTCAGCATGTATACTTAAAGATTTATAGGATGCCTTGGAAAAAAAGGCACGACAGATTAAAGAAGAGATGGAGGTTTTTATTGAAAGTAAATTCATGAAATTGAGAGAGGACTTAGCGTTTGCATTTCAAAAGTTTGTTGCTCACATGGATCTTCTGGATGAGCATATGGATGATGTTGTGGAAAATTTTGAAAAACTGGAAGATCGAATTGACAAAGTGGAAAACAACGTGGAAATAATACAGGATGAAATTACTATGTTACAATACAAAAACATGGAATTTAAGAATAAGGGGAATGAAGGAAAATATGCAAGAGGATTTGAGACAAGTGGTGGTAAAAGATATAGCTTTCATTTTGGGGGCTGAGCCTGAAGAAATATTGAGAGAGATGGAAAAAGTTTTTAGGGTTAATTCTAGGGTTGTGAGACAGAGGAATTTGCCACGGGATGTGGTTATCTATTTTTCTAGGAGATCACTTCGTAATGAAATTTTACAGGCTTTTTATAAGCAGAGATTTCAAAGTGCAGCTCAAGATGTTATAATTTTAAAAGAAATATCTTCAAAAATTTTTAGAAAAAGAAAGGATTTTCTTTTTTTGGTTGATGAGCTCAAAAACCGGCAGGTTCGATTTAGATGGGAAATACCGGTTGGAATAGTGCTGAATTATGCGGGGATACATTATAGACTTAATACAATTTCAAAGGCGAAAGATTTTTACACTTCAGTTTTGAAGGTGGGCTCTCCATTATCTTTACGACCTGAGATAATAGAAGAAAAGTTGGAAGAGCAGCCGGTTGAAAGTGCTATGCTATTGGATGTAAGAGATAAACAGGCTGAACTTTTGGAGCAGTCTCTTGAGACAGAAGATTTTTTAAAGGAACCAAGAATGACTCATGCAGCCTATAGACGTAAATTAAAAGAACTGAATAAGATGGATGTTGGAACAAAGAAAAGGAAATGATGAACTTTTGTAGTAGTTTTTTGAGATGGAAGATGTCTTAAAGGAATAGTGAATGATTTGTATTTAGTATGTTTTAAAGGAACAGTGAATTATTTGTGTAGTATGTAGATATAAAGAATAATAGAAGGTGTTGATTTAGTGGAAAAGTTTAAATATTTGGGAGTATATATATTATAAATTTTTAATTTAAAGTGAAAAATAATTATGAGATACCATGGGTAAATGTGTAAAAGAATTTAAATTCTAATGATCTCTGTTGGTGAAAATTTTAGAAGATGAATGGTTTGCTGAAACATTTTAAGTAGGAGGGTATTAATAGACTTTCTTAGGGGCAAAAAGCAAAGAGCCAATTTTATTGAACGTAAGTTTGTTGGTTAGGTTATATTGGAGGGAAAATGTTGTGTTTATTATGGATGAATGGTTGTTTAAAAGAAATATACACCTCAGCAAGGTGAAGATGGATAAATTATATGTAGAGTAAATATGGGTTATGATATGGGTTTAAAATGCATTATGCAGATTATGAATAATTTTTAGTTTTCAATTTGGAAATGCTTATATTGTTATTTCTTTCCTTTTTTGTATTTGAGTTAAAGTATATTAAAGTATATTATTGATTTTACTATTTGTATAGTTGGATAAGTTTATTTAGAATTTGCTTGTTTATTTGTAACCCTGTAACCAGCTCTGGGAAGTGAGAGGGGAGGGAGGGGGTTATTTTAGGGGAGGATATTGTTTAAAACTTGTATAAAACTTTTCAATAAAAAAGAAAACAATGAAGGGGTATTGCAACCCTGTGCATATACATCCAAGAAACTCACGGAAATGGAACAGCGTTGGCCCGTGTGGGAGAAAGAGGCATACGGGATACATTGGTCATTACTCACGTGGCACCAGTTCCTTGAAGGCAACAAAATCCCTTTCCAGGTGTGGACAGACCACAAAAATTTGGAAGCCCTGAAAACACCCAGGAAGCTCAACCACAAGCAAGCTCGCTGGTCCCAGCATTTTTACCAGTTCCAATTTACGCTCAAGCATTTGCCGGGGGGAAAGAACTTCCTGGCAGATGCACTATCTCGCATGCCCCAATAAAACAGCACTTGAGCCATCGACTCTAAACCAATGATGGTAGAATCACAACTGGCAGTGCCAGTAACCACCAGAGCCCAAGCTAAATTAAAACCACAGCTGGGCAGCCAAACCAGAATTGAATTCCAGAAAAGTTTGGAAACAGATGAATGGTTCCAGAAAAATAAACACATGTGCACCATGATAGGCGGGCTACCTTGGGTGGGGGAAAAGGGCATTGGTCTTACCTGAATGCCTTTTCTCAGCATGACGATGGAGAATCCACCAATGGGTTAACTTCGTCTTCTGCCCGTAAACTAGTTGACCAATTTTGCTCCGCCTCTCCTCCTGGGACTTCCCTTCCGCAGTCTCGACGAGGCGAAAGCTGTTTGGCTATGTTTTCTTGTGTTGACTCCATTCTCTCCCCTCACAGGACCTGACTGGCCTCAAGGGTAGGAGTGGATTCTCCATTGTCATGCTGAGAAAAGGCGTTCAGGTAAGACCAACGCCCCTTTTCCAGTATGACAAGTGGAGAATCTACTAACGGGACATACCAAGGCCTCACTGTTCTTGTGGGTGGAATGCCGCCTGGGCCTGGGTCCCACTCTCTGATACTATGCACTGGAGTACACTCCTGCCAAAGGAGGCCTCCACAGATGCGAATCTGTCTAATTTATAGCGTCTTATGAAAGGGGAAGGCGACGTCCATGTCGCCGCTCTACATATTTCTTCAATCAAAGCCTGAGTTGCCCATGCTGCTGAGGTTGCAGCACGACGTGTGGAATGTGCAGTGATTCATCTGGGGACCGTCAAGGACTATCCCCTGTATGCTTCCACTATACATCTTCTAATCCATCTACCGATTGTGGATGCTGTGACCCTCCGACCTCTTGTGTGAGAATGGAAGGAGACAAACAGTGCTTCCGATTTACAGAAGGGTGCCGTTCGCTTCATGTACTGCTTTAAAACTCTGCGAACATCTAAGGTGTGCCACTTGCACTCCAGTTCATGGGTCGGTTCGGGGCAAAAGTTTGGTAGCACCACCTCCTGTGCTCTGTGGAATAGGGAATTGACCTTTGGTACGAAGGAAGGGTCCAAACGTAACACCACCCTATTCGTGTGGAAGGTACAAAGGTTTCTGCCAAGGTTCCCAGCACTTGTGCTTTGTTCATGAGGGCCCTGGATCGCGTGCCTCCTTATCGGTTGACATGCGCTTTGGCCACCATTTGTCTGTGAGTATGAGCACGTGTCAATGCGCCACTGCGCTGCGGAAGTGACAGAGGGACAGGTGTATGGCTCTGAGTTCTAGCCAGTTTATGTTGTGCTTTAGGTCTTTCTTTGACCATTGACACTGTGCTAGCTGTGATTGCAGGTGTGTTCCCCAACCAAATAGGCCGGCATCCATTGTAAGGGTGACTTGGTTGGCTTCCCTGAACAACTGTCCCTTCCCCATCGCTGGGGAGGACCACCACTGGAGCGACCTCAGGACCTTTGGTAGCACCTTCACTCTTCTCTTCGGTTTGAGGAGCCTATCCCCACTCTTTGAAACAGAAGTAGGAACCACTGGAGCTCTCTGGAGTGTAGCCTTGCCCAAGGTACGATTGCGAGGCATGACACCATCTTTCCTAGCAGTTGTGAGAGTGTAGCCAGCGTTGAGGATCACTTCCTTCGGATGAGTCTGACCAGGGTTCGAATGCTGCATTGATGGTCCTGACAAAGATGGACCGTGCATTTTTGTGTGTCTATGACTGCTCCCAGATGAAGAAGACGGTTTGAGGGAATGGTCTGACTCTTCTGAAAATTTACTGAGAACCCGTGGTCTTGAAGGGTTTTCAGAGTCAGTGCCAGGTCTGACTGTGCTGTCTGGACCAATGAGGATTGGATGAGAATGTTGTCCAGATAGCATTGGATGCGCACCGGAATTGTTCTCAAGTGTGCAGCGATTGTTGCCAATAACTTTGTGAAGACCCTGGGAGCTGAAGAAAGTCCAAAAGGCAGGGCCCTATATTGGAAGTGTTGACTGGTGTAGTAGAACCTGAGGAACCTCCAATGGTCTGGAAGTATGGGAATGTGAAAGTAGGCCTCCATCAGATCTATGGACGTCAGAAGGTCCCCCTTCCTGGTGCTTCCTAATATCGAGTGAAAGGTTTGCATTTTGAATTTTTTGTACTCCAGGTGTCTGTTCAAACTCTTTAGGTCTAGTATTGCTCTCCACCCCCCCCCCCCGAATTCTTTGGGACTATGAATAGGATGGAATAGAATCCTTGTCCCCACTGATCTCTTTCTACCGGTTCTATAACCTGAATGTCCAGGAGGTGTTGGATGGCCTCCTTGGTGAGGTTCTTCTTGATCAGATCTTTTGGAGATGGGCAAGGAATGAACCGGTTCGAGGGTGTTGAGAGGAATTCTAGAGATAGGCCGAATCTGATGGTATTTAGGACCCAGAGTGGTGGCTTGCCATTTGTGAGCAAAAAGGGCTAGCCGGCCACCAATGGGGGAGCCCCCCGGGCCGTCACTTGGATCTGCGGTAGGGACGCCCCCCAGCTTCTCGAAAGGGCCGCCTTGCTTGGGCCTGTTGTCTGAACCTGTCCCTGTTATTGTTTCTCTCACCTTGACGGTCTGATCTGGGCTGATAGGGACGGGAAAAGGCCCCCTGATCCATGCCTGCATCAGATCAGAAGGACGGTCTGCGGGAATAGGAGGGAACTCTCCTCTCCGTCCTCTTTGTCAGGTGGGCCAGGATCTTGCATTTGTCCTTATTTTCAATTAGATAAGGGTCAAGCGCCTCGCCAAAGAGCCGGCCGCCCTTATAGGATGCCATCGCTAAACGCCACTTTGCCTTCATGTCCGCTCTCCAATGCTTGAGCCACAGCAATCTGCGTGCATCAGTGTTGTACGCTACTGCTCTGGCAGAGAAATTGGCTGCATGTAAGGAGGAATCCAACATGAGCTCCGCTGCCACCACTTGTTGTTGTTGTTGTTGTTAATTGCGAAGTCGTGTCCGACCCATCGCGACCCCATGGACAACGTTCCTCCAGGTCTTCCTGTCCCCTACCATCTTCTGGAGTCCATTTAAATTCACACCTACTGCTTCAGTGACTCCATCCAGCCATCTCATTCTCTGTCGTCCCCTTCTTCTATTGCCCTCAATCTTTCCCAGCATTAGGCTCTTCTCCAGTGAATCCTTCTTTCTCATTAGGTGGCCAAGTACTTGAGTTTCAACTTCAGGATCTGGCCTTCTAAAGAGCAGTCGGGGTTGATCTCTTCTAGGACTGACCGGTTTGAACGCCTTGCAGTCCAAGGGACTCGCAGGAGTCTTCTCCAGCACCATAGTTCAAAGGCCTCAATTCTTTTGCGCTCAGCCTTTCTTATGGTCCAACTTTCACAGCCATACATTGCAACTGGGAAAACCATGGCCTGGACTATACGCACTTTTGTTGGCAGGGTGATGTCTCTGCTTTTTAGAATGCTGTCTAGATTTGCCATAGCTTTCCTCCCCAGGAGCAAGCGTCTTTTAATTTCTTGGCTGCAGTCCCCATCTGAGGTGATCTTTGAGCCCAGAAAAATAAAATCTGTCACTACCTCCATTTCTTCCCCATCTATTTGCCAGGAATTGAGAGGGCTGGATGCCATGATTTTGGTTTTCTTAATGTTGAGTTTCAAGCCAACTTTTGCACTCTCTTTCTTCACCCGCATCAAGAGGCTCTTTAGTTCCTCTTCACTTTCTGCCATTAGAGTGATATCATCTGCATATCTTAGGTTGTTGATATTTCTCCCGGCAATTTTAATTCCAACTTTTGATTCATCTAGCCCTGCCTTTCTCATGATGTGCTCTGCATATAAGTTAAATAGGCAGGGCGACAATATACAGCCTTGCCGGACTCCTTTTCCAATTTTGAACCAATCAGTGGTTCCATGTCCAGTTCTCACTGTTGCTTCTTGACCCGCATATAGGTTTCTCAAGAGACACATGAGATGGTCTGGTACTCCCATCTCTTTAAGAACTTGCCACAATTTGTTGTGATCCACACAATCAAAGGCTTTTGCATAGTCCATGAAGCAGAAGTAGATGTTTTTCTGGAACTCCCTAGCTTTCTCCATGATCCAGCGTATGTTGGCAATTTGATCTCTAGTTCCTCTGCCTCTTCGAAATCCTGCCTGTACTTCTGGTAGTTCTCGATCCACATACTGCTGGAGTCTAGCTTGTAGGATTTTAAGCATAATTTTACTAGCATGTGAAATGAGTGCAATGGTGCGATAGTTTGAACATTCTTTGGCATTGCCTTTCTTTGGAATTGGAATGTAAACTGACCTTTTCCAATCCTGTGGCCACTGTTGAGTTTTCCAAATTTGCTGGCAAATTGAGTGTAACACTTTTACTGCATCGTCTTTTAAGATTTTGAATAGCTCAGCTGGAATACTGTCACCTCCACTAGCTTTGTTGTTGCTCATATTTTCTAAGGCCCATTTCACTTCACATTCTAGGATGTCTGGTTCGAGGTCAGTGACCATCTCATTGTGGTTATCTGGGATGTTAAGCTCATTCTTGTATAGTTCTTCTGTGTAGTTTTGCCATCTCTTCTTAATCTCTTCTGCCTCTGTTAGGTCTCTGCCATTTTGGTCCTTTATCATGCCCATCTTTGCATGAAACGTTCCCTTCATATCTCCAATTTTCTTGAAGAGATCTCTGGTCCTCCCTATTCTGTTGTTTTCTTCTATTTCTTTGCACTGTTCATTTAAGAAGGCATTCTTATCTCTTCTAGCTATTCTCTGGAATTCTGCATTCAATTGGGTGTATCTTTCTCTTTCTCCTTTGCCTTTCGCTTCCCTTCTTTCCTCAGCTATTTGCAAAGCTTCCTCAGACAGCCATTTTGCTTTCTTGCATTTCTTTTTCTTTGGGATGGTTTTAGTTGCTACCTCTTGTACAATGTTGCGAACTTCCATCCATAGTTCTTCAGGCACTCTGTCTATCAGATCCAGTTCCTTAAATCTATTTGTCACCTCTACTGTATATTCATCAGGAATATGATTTAGTTCATACCTGAGTGGCCTAGTGCTTTTCCCTACTTTTTTCAATTTAAGCCTAAATTTTGCAACGAGAAGCTCATGATCTGAGCCACAGTCAGCTCCTGGTCTTGTTTTTACTGACTGTATAGAGCTTCTCCATCTTTGGCTGCAGAGCACATAGTCACCTTCTTAAATTCTGGTGAGTTTTCTCCTCCACTGGGGGAATACTCGACTGGAGTTGGCGCAGCCAAAGAAGAGATGTCCTGGCGAAAAAGGACGTAGTGATGCTTGCCTTGATTGCCCAAGCCGAGGCCTGGTGTGCCCTGCGGAAGATGAGGTCCATCTTCTTGTCTTCTGATTTCAGGGCCTCCGCTGCATCCCCAGCTATCGGGGGTGGAGAAAAGAGGGTTGCAATGGGTTCATCTATTGTTGGCACTTCTATTATCTCTGATAGTGCCGGATCTATGTTGAACATTTTCTTGTCTGCCCCCCCCATTGGGAGGAAGGAATCCGGTGCCCCCATGTTGTTTTGAACAGAATCAAAGAAGAGAGGTTGGCAGGGGACAAAGTGTTGGGTATAGGTGGGCTGTGAAAACACTTCATTGTTTGTGACCTTACTAGTTGAGGGATTGGTGGAGGTTCCTTTCTGCGGAATTGGGAGCCTCTCGATATTTGCAGTGCCACTGCCTTTATGTAGCAGCGTCTTGAATAAAAACGGATTAAACAGGCCTACAAATGGAGGAGGATCTGGAGATACTTTCTCTTCGTTGGACAGTCTCTGATCCGTCAGCTCACGGTCCTCCGTAGGAGACCTCCTGCCTCTGGAGGACCTGGAGGAGGAAATAGAGTCTTGGTACACAGAGGCCTCCTCTTGAGAAAAGTAGGAGCTGTCCCTAGAGGCCACAGACCTTGTTCTGGAACAATGGTGTCTTGAGGAGGCCATGGCCTGTGCGACAACCTGAGATATCAGGGATTGAAGGTGCTCTGAAGACATTGCTCCAGGATTATCTGGGCGACGGGTACCTGCTTCTGAACCCAGATCTCCAGGCCCCTCGCTTAGGGGACAGCCGTTCCCCTGTTCCGTATCGGCCTCTGTATCCAGAGGTTCCTGGCTGGGCTTCCTTGTGCCAAAAATTTCCTCCTCTCTGTAATTGGGTGGCTCTAATTCATCTTCAGTGGAGTTTTACCTCTTTTCGGCTTGAGCCTGGTGATGTCGCTTAGCCTCCCTATCCACTGCTTTGGGAGGCCTTTTGGCTGATATTGCGTTGGCCTTGATCTTCCCAGCCACCTCCTGCTTGGATGATCTCTGTCTTTTACGAGCAGGGGGGCTGGTGGTGGCAGGTTCCTGCGCTGTTTGAACTGTGCTGGTATCTGCCATTCTTAACTGGAATAATTATCAATTCCGGTCTGGTTCAGGGTAATTGTGAGTTGATCTATATCTTGTGTTCTTCAATTATTACTATTGTTATTATTATTCTTATTAATTATTATTATTATTTTATTATTATTTTATTTTTATATTTTTATTATTATTTTTTTTATTTGTTATTTTTTATTATTCCTATGTGTCTAGAAAGAAGGACTGAGCTTGGGTAGAGTTGAGGTTGTTATTGGCCGACCCCAAGTTTCTCTCGTGCCTCCCTCAGCTGTATTACCTGGAGACTGCCCCCAAAAAACAACTACACTTGTATTCAGTGGAATATGGTCAGCGTGAGTTGCAAGGAAGTTGCGGAGTTGCAGAGAAACTCCAGGAGGGAGCTGTGGAGTTTAAAAGTCCTCCACCGACCAGCTAATCCCCGGCTTCAGGCAATGGAAACAACAGGAGCCTTCGAGGTCTTTAGTTGATTTAGGGTAAGAGCCTTGGAGAGCTGTGATATTCCTCTGCAGCTCAGCAGCCCCCTGTTGTTCCCACGTGGCTCACTGGCTTCCGTCTGATCCACGGAAGGTTTAAATTGCCCGCTGATCAGCTGTGTTAATGTATTCCGAATTTGCTTCTGCTATCCTGGTTAGCCCTGTGGGAGAATTGGTTTTTTGGTGGGGAAGGATATTGTCTCTCCCTTTGTTCAGGGTCACACTTGGTGACCGGAAAAATGGCGTCTGGTTCCTTGTTTGTCTGGCGATCGGCTGGGCTCAGGCCAGCCTCATGGTTGAGCTGCGATCCGGCAGCAGAAAGGGTTCAAACGAACAGCCGTTCATTCTTTGAAGTTCCTCCCCCCCCCACGCATTGACCCAAAATATCAGAAATATACGACCTTAAATAAGAATCATTTCAGGAGTCAAGAATTCATTCTAATCGGGCTCAAGACTAGTCGAGATTGGGGAAGGGAGGTCCCAGGAGGAGAGGCGGAGCAAAATTGGTCAACTAGTCTATGGGCAGAAGATGAAGTTAACCCATTGGTGGATTCTCCACTCATCATATTGGAGAAGTTATATATACCAACAACCCAAAGAGTCACATTCATGCAGCTTTGCCACAACCCAAAATCAGCAGGGCATTTTGGATTTGTAAAAACATTACACTTAATTAAACGGCAATTTTGGTGGCCATCCATAAAAAAGGACATAGAAAGTTACATGGCCAGCTGCCCAAAGTGTGTAACTGCAAAGAGGTTGCAAGGGAAATTGCCCGGACTGTTGCAAACAGTGGCAAATTCCTCAGCCCCCTGGAGGGACATAGCCATGGATTTTATAGTGGAATTACCAGAAAGCAATGGGAATACTGTTGTCTGGATGGTCACAGACTTGTTTTCCAAACAGGTGCACTTTATCCCTTGCCAAAAGATTCCCACCGCAAAAGCCTTAGCAAAACTTTTCATCCAACACATTTACAGATTGCATGGGGCATCCCAATGTATCATATCTGATAGGGGAGTGCAATTCACATCTGCATTTTGGAAGGAATTTTTATCCCTCTTAGGGACCACTCAGGGACTGACATCTAGCCATCATCCACAATCGAATGGGGGGGCTGAAAAAATGAACTCCGTACTTAAGCAATATTTAAGATGTTTTCTTAGTTTCCAGCAGACCAAGTGGGCGGACTTACTCCCTTTTACAGAAGTTGCCTACAATAATGCAGTCCACTCCAGCACAGGTTACACTCCCTTTCAAATAGCTACCAGTCAAAATTTCAACCCCATGCCAGAATTAACCCCAAACTAACCAACGATCCCATCACTGAAAAAATGGATGAACAATTACAAAACACCTGGCCAATAGTTAGAAAAGCACTAGATGAAGCGAGGCAGGCATACAAAGCACAAGCCAATAAAAAAAGGGTTGAGCCTACACCATTCATTATAGGTGAAATGGTGTACTTATCTACAAAGTACCTAAAGTCCCTACAACCCTGTAAAAAACTTGGACCAAAATATATAGGACCTTTTCCAATTAAAAGAATCATAAACCCAGTAACAGTAGAATTAGAATTACCCAAAAATCTCAGGCAAATACACCCAATTTTTCATTGCAACTTGCTGAAAAGAGAGCATCAGTCATCGTTACGGCCAAAAATCCCCCCACCACCACCTCCAATCATGGTGGAGGGTGAACAACACTTCGAGATAAAGGAAATCCTAGATTCTAGGAGATATCATGGAGCAACTCAGTATCTAGCAGCATGGAAACACCTCCCTGCCTCACAAAATGAGTGGGTTCATAAACGTCATGTCAGAGGCCCGAAGCTATTAAAGAAGTTTCACACAGAGTATCCTAACAAACCAGACTAACTTTTATACCTGTTTTGTTTTCTTTTCAGGTGGATCTATTTTATTTTTAAGGGGGCAGGATGTCAGAATCCAATTATATTTCCTCTCTAGTTATCGACTATGGAAAACCCCATTTCTGCCCTCTCTGGATTCTGTCATACTACGAAGGGGAAGGGGGATGAGCAAAGGGGTTTTATGGCTGTCACTTCCTTTGTTACAACTTCAAAGGGACTGAATGTGGATATCACCAAAAGGACTAACCGTAACAATAGGGCCCATCACCTTTCATGTACTCCTCTCTGAAGTCTCCCTTCCGCCGGCCATGAGGAAAAAGGGGGTGGAAATGTAACGCCTGGGATTGTCGCTGGAAGGACGGTGGGGTGGGAGGGCTGCCTGGGACCACTTAAAACCTTGAATGGGAGAACTTGGGCCCCAGGTCCTGTCTAGAACGCGTGCAACCATTTTCTCTTAATAAAGATGCCTGTTGGAAGAAATATTCCAAGAGTTCTGTCTTCTTAAGATGCAAAGTGGGGTGGGTCCTTACAATCTATCTGTGTTTGTGTTCATACAGAGTTCTGAATTATTTAAATGGAGCAGTATTTTTTAATTCTAATATGAACTAGTTTTTAAAGTATAAAAACTATTCCACAAAATAGTAAATTGGTTTAGATGAGATAAAGAGGTCAAATGTTATTTCACTTATTTTATGCCGATATAAAATAAAACCTCATAACAAATTATTCAAAGTCTAATTTTTGATTAAAGTTTTGTTTCAAAATGAAGATAAGTTCAAAATTACTATTTGTGCAAAAATATGTTTTAAAAAATATTTTAGCACAAATGAGAACTAGATTTAAGTTTCATAGAAACTTTAAGAAATACACTAAATTTGAAAGAAATGTGAGGTATGCCACCCAAATGTCATGGATACCAGTCAGGTAGAGACAATCCAAAACAGTTGGTAACTTTTAGGTAGAAGATAAGAAGACACAAACTATATATTATGTACTGAAGACAGTTGGATTAAACATTTAAATCTTACTTATGTACTGATGAAAGGATACTATGCGCTTTACACAGCACAATTCTGGAAGTAAGCTAAATATATAAATATAAGGGAATAGCCAGGAAATAAGGGTTATGTTTCAGACTCTTTTTCAAAATTGTTTCTTTTGTGGCTTTGGCTAACAAGCAAATGTTTTATCCATCTCTTCCCTTCCATTTGAAAAATATGCATCCTCAACTTTTTTTTTTTACAAAAGGATAAAAGATTGTTAACTAAGAATCCTTCTAATAATTATCAGTTCAAAAAAAAATAAATTGCAGTTCAGTTTGAGAATTTAGCCTCAACTGGTTAATTGGAGCTAGATGCTAGATGTTTAAACATCTAGCAGTCAGAGTAAAAAAGAGGTTGGCTATTACCTTTTAACTATAAAGAATTGAATTCATGAAGAATAGGACTAACCAATACTAGTCATCATTTTTTTACTCTTATATTTTGCCATAATACATATTTTCTGAAACAAGTGCAGAAAATGCAATACACAACAATGCACACCAAATACACAAATCTTAAGTCAACATGTCCAGTATCAGTTTTTACAGTTAAAAGCCTTAATAAAGATAAGGCACCAAAACTACTTCAGAAAATGAGTATCAGGGAAGACAGTTCTATAATTGGGAATTCTAATAAAAAACAATGTTTTTCTTTTGCATCTACTAGGACAGTGGTTCTCAACCTTTTTAATGCCGTGACCCCCAACCGGTCGTAAGTCGAGAACTACTCAACCGGTCGTAAATCGAGGACTACTCAACTGGTGCAGCACCGTTTGCAGAAAGGGACTTTTGGCGGGCTCAGCAGGGCAGAGACAGCCTGGACAATTCCTATTTTCATAAAATTTGTTCCCAATTTTAAGATCCTAACCATCAAACTACCATTCAAAATCTCTGTATTTAAATGCTGTACAGAAATAAATAATGGGGAATCACTATATCTATTGCCTGTCTTGCAAACTTCTTAGAGGAACCAAGCTAATTAGTGAAAAACAGAATGTCCAAATGAGCAAAGTTGCCATTATGAAGTAAGAAAAATTTCTATTGTATTAGACATGTCAAACTCACGACGTCATGTGAAGTTGCGCAACGTATCAGTTTCCCGATGATGCGTCCGGCCCATGGGCCGGCAGTTTGACACCCCTGTATTAGACTGTTAGCATTTATTGGGATAGCTCACCATGGAGGAAATCTGAGTGGTCACTTAAGAATGACCACCAATTTGATAGCACATAATGAATTAATTTTATCATTTGCACTTTTGAACTGTTGAAGATATAAATCCATATATAGTTCGTGGCTATGTAGACATTCTCATATTAATTTTAAGTTCATATAATTAAAACTTCTTATACTTAAATTCATATTAGGATGGTATTTTTTCTTCTTTTTAATAGACTAAAAGAAAAGGCTGGAAAGGGGCGTTGTCTTACCTGAACGCCTTTTCTCAGCATGGAGATGGATAATCCACCAATGGGTTTCGACCACGGGTCAGCAATCCGTGGCTCTTTGAGCCATCTCCTGCGGCTCTGGAGCCTCCTCCTCCCCTCCCCCTCCCCCCTTCTTCCTCCTGCTGCCCCCCAGGCTTCAGTCCCGACTGGAGCGGTGGTGGTGGCGGGGGCATCGCTTCCTGGGCCATCGAGCCGGCCACATGTCTGCCCGGGCCAAGCGGCAGTCCTGGCTGGGGCGGCATCGCTCCCTGGGCCGTCCCCAGGCCGCTGAGCTGGCTACGCGTCTTTCCAGGCTGGGCAGTCCAGGCTGGGGCGGCGCAGGAGGGCATTGCTTCCTGGACCGTCCCAGGCAGCTGAGTTGGCTACTCATGTCCACGGGCTAGGCTGAGCAGCTGTCCCAGCTGGGGGGGCGGTGGTGGGGGCATCGCTCCCTGGACCATCCCCAGGCCGGGCCAGGCGGCAGTCCCAGCAGCAGGAGGGCATCACTTCCTGAGCCATCCCCAGGCAGCTGAGCCAGCCATGCATCTCCATGGGCCGGGCTGAGCAGCAGTCTCGGCTGGGGCGGCAGCGGCATTGCTTCCTGGGCCATCCCCAGTTCACCAAGCCGGCCATGCATCTCCCCGGGCCAGGCTGGGGACATTGCTTCCTGGGCTGTCCCTGGGCCAACGACCTGGCCATATGTCTCCCCAGGCTGGGCAGGCTGCAGCAGGGGGGCATCGCTTCCTGGGCTGTCTCTGGGTCGTTCCCCAGGCAGCTGAGCCAGCCATGCATCTCCATGGGCCGGGCTGAGCAGCAGTCTCGGCTGGGGCGGCGGCGGCATTGCTTCCTGGGCCATCCCCAGTTCACCAAGCCGGCCATGCATCTCCCCGGGCCAGGCTGGGGACATTGCTTCCTGGGCTGTCCCTGGGCCAACGACCTGGCCATATGTCTCCCCAGGCTGGGCAGGCTGCAGCAGGGGGGCATCGCTTCCTGGGCTGTCTCTGGGTCGTTCCCTAGGCAGCTGAGCTCACCACGCATCTCCCCGGACCGGTCCGTGGTGTCCCAGGTGCCTTTCAGCGCCTTCTACTGCCTCCTGCCCCCCTCCCCTCCCTGCCCCTTCGGCACCGTCTGCCTTTCATTCTCTCTCTCTCCTCATCTGGAGAGGGGGGCAGAGGAGAAAGAGAGAAAGAGAGAAAGAGAGAGAGAGGGTGACTTGTTCGGGCAAAGAACCAGTGGGGGGCAAGGCGAGCTAAGTCAAAAGACGTGGAACTTTCGTGCTAGCATCTCCCGAACCATTGTTATCCCTGCCACAGACTCAGCTCATCCGCCCTCACTCTCTCCTCTCCTCTCTCTGCAGTCGAGGCTGCTTGCTTCAAATGGTTGGCTACCGAGGCCCGGGAGCAGGTAGGCAGGCAAATCTCGACCACAGCATTTTGTTGCTGTTGTTGTTTTGTGCGTGCGTGGATCTGGCTGGGAACAGAGCCAAGCAAGCTCTGTGGTTGGAAGTCCCTGCAGCTTAGGAGCCAGGATCTTCCCCCTTTCAGTCCCAAATCCCAAACAGGATTCACCACATTGGGATTGGAAGTGAGCTGCAAGATGGTCTGTCTCTCTTCCTCCCCTCCTCCCTTCCATGCCAGCTACTGAGGCTCCCTGCTGGGCGCAGTCAGCCTGAAGCGGAGGAGGGTGAGGGGCCTTTAAAAGCGTGACATTGCAATGGATGGGACAGCCTTTCAGGAGGGTGTGGATGAACTGTAGCTCTCCAGATATTGCTAACATACAGCATTTGCCGTCCCTACAGCAGAATCGATGAGAGATGCTGGCATTTCTCTTTGTCAGAATGTGGTGAATCCACATTGCCCATCTCTAAGGGAAGAAGTTAAACGATTTGGTAGGTGAACTGGTTCTGTTAGTAAAGGGGGGGAGGTGAAGAGAAAAAGAGAGAGGGGGGAAGAGAAAGAGAGAGGAAAGAGAGGAAAGAGGAAGAAAGAGAAAAGAGAAAGGAGAGGAATGAGAGAGGGAGAGAGAGGAAAGAAATAGAAAGAGGGAGAAAAAGAGGAAAGGGAGAAAGAGAAGAAAGAGAAAGGGAGAAGAAAGAGGAAAGAGAAAGGGAGGTAGAGGAAAGAAAGGGAGAGAAGAAAGAGGGAGAGAAAAGAGAAAGGGAGAGGGGGAGAGAGAGGAAAGAGAAAGAGGAAAGAAAGGAAAGAAGAAAGGGAGAAAGAGGTAAGAAAGAGAGAAAGAGGGAGAAAGAGAAAAGAGAGGGAGATGAAAGAAAGGGAGAGGGGGAGAGAGGAAAGAAATAGAAAGAGGGAGAAAGAGAGGAAAGAGGAAGGAAAGAGAAAGGGAGAGTTGGAGAGAGGAAAGATAAAGGAAAGGAAAGAGGAAAGAGGGAGAAAGAGAAAAGAGAAAAGAGAAAGGAGATGAAAGAAAGGGGGAGGGAGAGGGGGAGAGAGAGTAAAGAAATAGAAAGAGGGAGAAAGAAAAGAGAGAAAGGAAAGAGAGGAGAGAAAGAGAAAGGAAGAGGGGAGAGAGGAAAGAAAGGAAAGAGGAAAGAGAAAGGGAGAAAGAGAGGAAATGAAAGAAAAAGGAAAGAGGAGAGAAAGGGAGAAAGGAAAGAAAGGGAGAAAGAGAGGAAAGAAAGAGAAAGAGAGAGGGAGAGGAAAGGGGGAGAGAGTAAAGAGAAAGAGGAAAGAGGGAGAGAGGAAAGAGAAAGGGAGGTGGAGGAAAGAAAGGGAGAGGAAAAAGAAAGAGGGAGAGAGGGGAAAAAGAGGAAAGAAAGGAAAGAGGAAAGAAAGAGAAAAGAGAAAGGGAGATGAAATAAAGGGAGAGAGGAAAGAAATAGAAAGAGGGAGAAAGAGGAAAGAAAGAGGAAAGAGGAAGAAAAGAGAAAGGGAGAAGAAAGAGGGAGAGAGGGAAAGAGGAAAGAGAAAGAGGAAAGAAAGGAAAGGAAGATGGAGAATGAGAAAAGAGAAAGGGAGATGAAAGAAGGGGAAGGAGGGGAAGAGAGAGGAAAGAAATAGAAAGAGGGAGACAGAGGAAAGAAAGGGAGAAAGAGAAAAGGAAGAAAGAAAAGAGAAAGGGAGAGGAAAGAGAAAGGAAAGAGGAAAGAGGGAGAAAGGAAAGAAAGGAAAGAGGAAAGAAAGGGAGAAAGAAAAGAGAAAGGGAGATGAAAGAAAGGGAGAGGGGGAGAGAGAGGAAAGAAATAGAAAGGGAGAGAGAGGAAAGAAAGAAGAAAGAAAGAGAAAGGGAGAGGGGGAGAGAGAGGAAAGAAATAGAAAGGGAGAGAGAGGAAAGAAAGAAGAAAGAAAGAGAAAGGGAGAGGGGGAGAGAGGAAAGAAAGGAAAGAAAGAGAAAGGGAAAAAGAGAGGAAAGGAAAGAGGAAAGGGAAAAAGGAAAGAAAGGGAGAAAGAGATGAAGAGAGGAAGGAAAGAGGAAAGAAAAGGAGAGGGAGAGGAAAGAGGGAGAGGAAAGAGGAAAGAGAAAGAGAGGAAAGAGGGAGAAAGAGAGGAAAGAGAAAGGGAGAAGAAAGAGGAAAAAGAAAGGGAGGGAGAGGAAAGAAAGGGAGAGAAGAAAGGGAGAGGAAAGAGAGAAAGAGGGGGGAAGCGCAAGTGCCCCCCCCCTCTCTCTCTCTCTCTCTCTCTCTCTCACACACACACACACACACACACACACACACACACACACACACTGAGTGGGGGAAGAAGACTGGCAGACCAAGGCAGAAAGAGGGAGGGGAGGGGAGAGGGAGGGAGGGAGGGACAGAGAGAGAGAGAGAGAGAGATCCTTTTGACACCTAAAATGAAGATAACACTGCAAATATCCATATGTATGTATGTATGTATGTATGTATGTATATGTATATATGTATATATGTATATGTATGTATGTATGTATGTATGTGTATATATATATATATATATATATATATATATATATATATATATATATATATATATATATATAAAGGTAAAAAAAGGATATATGCAGTCTTATCTTCATTTTAGATATCCAAAGGCTCCCTGTGTTTTGTTTTCGGTGGGAAACAGGTCCAAGTGGCTCTTTGACTATTTTGGGTTGCCTACTCATGGTTTAGACTGTGTTCCTGCCCAATCAGATCAGTCAGCCAAAGTTGCCACACGCGTCCTGGACCATAGAGATCCCAGTCTTGACGCAAGCATAGCCATTGACTGACTGCAAGACATGTTGGCTCATAAATCTAGCCCTAGGCCTAAGTAACCTGCGAGGGTGGGAGTGGATTATCCATCTACGTGCTGAGAAAAGACGTTCAGGTAAGACAACGCCCCTTCTCCAGCACTGCAGATGGATAATCCACCAATGGGACATACCAAAGCCTACTGTCCCTGAGGGAGGGGAGCAGGCCGGTCCAGCATGGCACTTTGAGGTACCACCTATTGGAGAACCCTCCTACCAAAGGAGGCCTCCGCCGAGGCGAACCTATCAATTTTATAGTGCCGTATAAAGGGAAATGGTGAAGACCATGTGGCCACCCTGCAGACATCTTCAATGGACACCTGAGTGGCCCAGACTGCGGAGTAGTGGCACTCCGAGTAGAGTGGGCCATAATCCATCGTGGAACCGGCAATGAAGCAGCTTGATATGCCCCCGCAACGCAAGCCCTAATCCACCTGCCAATCGTGGAGAAGGAGACCTTCCGACCCCAGGAGACAAAGAGGGCCTCTGAGTTGCGAAACGCTGCTGTCTGTGAGATATAGTACCAGAGTGCCCTGCAATAGATGCCATTGCCGTTCCTGATCATGTGATGGGTTAGGGCAGAAATCCAGGAGCACGATTTCCTGGGCCCTGTGGAAAAGGGAGTTGATCTTTGGAAGAAAGGTAGGATCGAGGCGGAGGACCACTCAATCCTGATGGAAAATGCACAGGTCATCCCGGATAGACAGCACTGCCAATTCGGAAATGCATCGCGCCAACGTGATCGCCACCAAGAATGCCACCTTGTGGGACAGGTAGCGAACGTCACACATTTTCAGAGGCTCAGAGGGTGGCTTGGTCAGGGCCCGAAGAACCCATGGAAGCTCCCAAGAAGGGTACCTGTGCATTACAGGGGGCCTGGTATTGGCGACGCCATTGAGGAATGAGAGGAGTAGGGGGTGATGTCCCAGGGAAACCGTGGAGTCACCGGTGAGTACTGGGGAAAGCGCGGTGATCTGTCTGCGCATTGTGTTTGGGGCCAAGCCCCTCTCCAAGCCCTCTAATAGATAGTCTAGAATATGGGGAATCGTAAGGTCTGAGAGTGACAAGTGTCGAACCGAGCACCACGAGAGAAAGTTCTTCCATGTGGCCTCATAAATGCGGTTTGTAGAAGGGTGATGGGAAGCCTGGATTACCGTAATGACCCCTGGAGAGCAAAGCTCCCGTGACAAGATTGAGCGCTCAAGTGCTAGATGGCTAACTGGAGCCATTGGGATTCCAGATGGAGAATGGTCCCCTGGCTGAGCGAAACCCAGTCCGGAGGAATCCTCCATGGATCCACAAGGGAGAGACTCACCAGATCGGCGAACCAAGGCCTCCGTGGCCAGTACGGAGCCATTAGGAGGATCTCTGCCCACTCCCGAAGAAGCTTGCGGATGACCGCTGGGAGGAGAGGGAGAGGAGGGAAGGCATAAAGCAAGCAAGGAGGGAAGGCATAAAGCAAGCCCTCCGGCCATGGGCTCCGGAGAGCATCCGTTTATTCCACCCCTGGAGATGGGACCCGGGAAAAGAGAGAGACGCAAAGAGGTCCAGCAACAGCAGGCCGAACCGGTGACAGATTTCTCTGAAAATCCTCGGGTGGAGTCGCCATTCCAAGTGATCTACCGTTGCCCTGCTCAGGAGGTTGGCCTGAGTGTTTGCCTCTCCTGAAATGTGATTGGCCTTGATGGAGGCCAGATTGGATTCTGCCCAGGAGCCCAGTAGAAGGGCTTCGGTCAATAGGGTCCGAGATCTGGTGCCCCCCTGCCAGTTTATATGAACCTTGGCAGCCACATTGTGCGTGAGGACCAATACGTGACACCTCGTCACCAGGCTGTGAAAGTGGCGAAGGGCCAGATGTATAGCCCGGAGCTCCAGCCAATTGATGTTGTGCCGAAGGTCTGAGCGGGACCAATGGCCCTGTGCCCACTGTGAGCGAAGGTGCGCTCCCCAGCCGAACAGGCTGGCGTCAGTCATCAGCATGAGCCGATCCGGCTCCTTGAAGGAGGACCCCTTGAGCATGGCGGGCGAGAGCCACCACGTGAGAGAGCGCGATATTTGTACTGGGAATCTCACCCTTTGCTGGGAGGCGCTGAGGTTCTGTCTTTGGAAGGGGAGCAGGAACCACTGAAGTTCCCTGGAGTGGAGCCTGGACCAAGGACGATCGCTATGGCCGAGATCATCTTCCCTAAGAACTGGGAGAGACTGGCCAACGTTACAGCTCGCCTCCTGCGTAATTGGAGGACTAACTCCCTTATGCTGTCCTGGCGTTCCTGTGATAAGCAGACCCGACACTCCACCATGTCTATGATGGCCCCTAGGTGTAACAGCCTTGTTGTGGGAACCATATGGCTCTTGGGGAAGTTTACCGAGAACCTTCACCACCAGTTCGAGGTCCACCAGGGCGGACTGGGTAGATGATGATTGGATTAATATGTCGTCCAGGTAACATTGGACTCTTACTGGCGCCATCCTTAGGTGAGCTGGTAGAACCGCCAGGTAAATACCCTGGGAGCCGATGATAGGCCAAATGGGAGTGCCCTGTATTGAAAATGGCACCCCTTGTGTGCGAACCTTAGAAACCAGCAGTGGGCGAGAGAGATGGGGATATGGAGGTACGCTTCCATGAGGTCGATAGATGTCAGGAAGTCCCCTTTCCTTACACTTCCCAAGATGGAGCGGAGTGTTTGCAACCTGAATTTGCGGTATGCAAGATGATAATTCAAGCCCTTGAGATCTAAATTGGCTCTCCATCCCCCTGATGCCTTGGGGACGACAAAGAGGATGGAATAAACCCCCCCTATCTCTCTGATCCACTGGCACCGATTCTATGGCCTGTATGTTTAGTAGATGTTGAACGGCTTCGTTCATTAGTCTTTCCTTTATTCGATTCCGTGGGTAGGGGCAGGAGAGACATCTATTTGGAGGGTTGGAGATGAACTCCAGGGACAGACCGTGACGTATGGTGTCTGTGGTGATGGCCTCCTGTTGGTGGGCAAAGAGAGAGAGTCTGCCCCCTATGGGAGGTACCACTGGGGGGTCACCTGGAGCGGCGGAATGGTCGCGAAAGGGCCGCTTGCCCTAAGATTGCTGTCTAGGTCTGGCCGCCTGCCTATCAGGCTGCCTATCCTGTCTGTCCTGCCTGGCCGGGAAGGGACGGATGGGTTGAGTGTAGTTGTACCTAGCCCCTGCACAAAAGGACTGTCTTCGTGGATAAGAATTGGACTGTTTGTCCGATCTCTTAAGGAGATGATTAAGGACCTTGCATTTGTCCTTATTCTCGGTGAGATAAGGATTCAACGTGTCCTCGAACAGCTTGCCTCCCTGATAAGGTGCCGCTGATAGATGCCATTTAGACTTGGTATCGGCTTGCCAGTGCTTCAACCAAAGCATACAGCGACCAGTGACACTGCAAGCCATAGCCCTGGAGGAAAATCTGGCGGCCTAGAGAGTGGCATCTGACGCATACTCGGTGGCTGCCACCATCTTGCTAAGGTCCTGGTGGGTGTGGATATCCTCCGCTGGGATATGGGCCTGGAGCTGCCTTAGCCATCGGAGGTGGCCGCTCTAATAGCCCATGCAGCTGCTAGATGCGTCCTGCGGTAGGCGAGTTCGCACTTACGGTCCTCAGGTTTGAGAGCCTCAGAGGCGTCGCCTGGAATGACAATGGGTGATACTAGGTGCCCTAAGGGCTCATCCACTGCAGGCACCTCCAGGGCCTCCTCCAAATCCTTAGCCACATTGTAAAGCTTTTTGTTGGTATTACCTGGGAGGGGAAGGGAGGCCGGGAATGTCCACTGCTTTCGGACCACGTTCAAAAACATGGGAGGGCAAAGAATGTGGTGTTGAGCTGCCACCTGTTTGGTGAAGTTTGGATCCACCTCTGATTTAGGGAAAATGGTGGTTATTGCTGAGGAAGGATTGGGCCGAGATGGGCTGTGGATGTGACCTTGCGGAGCAAGGGAACAAAGAAGAAAGAGTTGAAGAGGCTGCTAAAGGAAGGAGCTTCAGGGGGAGGCTCCTCCTCCTCAGACATCGGAATCCCCTGTTCAATGTCAAGTTCGTGAAGGGATGAGTTTTCTGAGCAGGTGGACCCAGATGGGGAAGAAGGAGCGTAGTAGGTTTCAGAAACCGGTTGGCGACTAGGCACGGGAGTGGCAGCCGCTGGCCTAGGAGCTTGTGCTCTTGCCTCAAGGGCACGATCTACCGCTTGAGCAATCAGCGAGGCCAAGCGGTCCTCCGAGGGGAAGAGAACTGGCTCACTCGGCCGAAGCCCAGCCGCAGTAGGTGTGAAGGTAGCCTCGGGTGTCCCATGTTGAGCCCATGTAACAGCAGGTTGGGAAATGGGAAGGGCTCCACCCATCCCACATGGTGCCTGGGGAGGTAGGGGTTCCCCTGTAGACCATATCCCCAGGGGGGAGGTGGGGGGCCCCAGGGGTAGGTCAAAGGTTGACCTTTCAGCTTGGGGGGACTCCAACCTGGCTATTTTCTGTGCCTTTGAAAACTCCTTTTCTAGGGCTTGGTGTCTCCGGCTGGCCTGCTTTTCAGTTCTCTTAGAGGTCTTGGCGGTAGGTCTGGCCTTGGCTTTGGCCCCGCTCTTGCCAGCAACCTCCTGACTAGAGGATTTAGGGTGCATAGGAGCCGATGAATACAGCATAGTGTCCTTTGCAGAAAGCATAGAATCCTCCATTCTCTGATAAGACAGGAGTACAATGGGGAACCTCTAGTATCCAGGAAATAGTATACACTGGATAAGGACAGGCGCACTATAGGGGACACCTGGAATCCAGATAAGCTGCTGCGTGGATAAGAACAGATGCACGACAGGGGACGCCTGGAATCCAGCTATACCTGTTGCGCGGATAACGACAGATGCACTACAGGGGGTGCCTGGAATCCGGATAGAGCTGTTTTGGATAAGAACAGGCACACTATAGGGGACGCCTGGAATCCAGATAGGCTACTGTATGGATAAGGACAGGCGCACGGTAGGGGATGCCTGGAATTCCTGGCAATTTAGTAGGCCCAGAATCACGCTGGGTTAGGCCAGATCGGAGCAAGGTGAGGCTGAGAGACACCAAACCAGCAAGGGACCAAGAGTAAAAGTGTGAACACTGAGAGTGGGACCTGTAATTTGAATTGCCTGATATGACTTAAAGTGTGGCCTAAGAGGGCTTGGGAGTTTCATTGCCCTTTGAGAGAGCAGGCCTCAAGCCTGTCTGACTCCCAAAATGGCGGCCGCCCTCAAATGGCAGCCTTTCTGGTGGTGGTGAGGCCTGGATTCGCTCTCCCTGGGAATTCTGCTTTAGTTGACCCTCAATGGAGCCCCTTTTCTGATGACAAGGAAGAATGTTCTGAAAAGAGGAGGAAGGAGCCCCTTCCTCCCGTATTCCCGTGAGAACCATGCGGCCCAAAATGGCGGCTGCGTGCAGGGAAGATGACTAGGTCTGCCGCAGTCCGAGAGGCTTCAGAGCACGCTGGCACAAATGGGTGCTCCTTGCCGAGGAGGAAGGCCGCACCAGAGGCTTTGTTAAGGAAACGGCGCTTTCCGTCTCTCCAATCAGCCTCCTAACCGCTGATCGGCGACCTGGTAAGGAAAAGGCGTCTAGGCCTGCCATGGTCTGAGAGGCTTGAGTGGACACTGGCGCCGAAAAACGCTCCTTTGCCCAAGAGGAAGGTCCACGCCAGAAGGCTTTGAAAGGAAAACGGCACTTTCTACCCCTCTGATCAGCTGCCTAACAGCTGATCAGCGCTGGCCCCCTTGGCACGGGCGCGCCTTCAGCTACGAGAAGGAAGCTATCAAGTCCCCGAGGCTAGTGGGAAAAAATGCGATGGTCGGCTTAAATGATCACCAGAGCTGTAGCTGCAGCTCCAAGGAAGCAGAATCGTGGGATTCCCGAGAGGGATCATGGCCCGTCGCGACAGGCCTCCTCTGCCGACCCTCATCTTCAGCCACTGGAGCTGCAGCCGCAAGCTCCGGTCAGAATGAGGCCGATCTGATATCAGCCGGGACTAACAGCCATTAGTCCGCGGGATGGATCAAGCGAGTTAGAAGCTTTGAAGGAAATCAATTAGCTGGGGTGGGGAGGAGGGGGAAGGTAAGGAAGGAATCCCTTCCTTACAAATTCCAATCTTTATCTCCCTCGAATCAGGAATTGGAAATTAATACTAATAGGGATAGCCAAATTCCGTGCTGAATACAGCACTGCTCAAGCTAACTTGGAAATGGAAAATCCACCAATAGAGACTGTACCTGCCTAAGAGCCAAAGTTGTACATCTGTCCTGGGCAAGATCAGTCAAGACTGGGATCTCTATGGTCCAGGACGGGCATGGCAACTTTGGCTGACTGATCTGATTGGGCAGGAATACAGTCTAAACCCACTGGTGGATTATCCATCTCCAGTGCTGGAGAAGAAGAATCTTTTCCCAACTTTTTTTAACATTTCTTATGTGATCTACATACTACATACCATTTCTAAAAGTAGAACCATGAATATTTGATATTGAGCTGTATTGAAAAAGTCTATTAAAACAAATTATTTAATGGAGCTAATGTAAAGTTTATAGAAAAGTCATGCATTTTAAAGTAGCTATGTTAAACTATTTTTTAAAAAATACATTCTACTTGTTCATTATCCCATCAAACCTATTCCAGGTTTTAAGGTTATCTGTTCTCAGTTTCTAGGTGCAGATTGCTATATGTAACAGTTGATACTTAAAAATAAATAACTCTGTCAACACTGGTAAACAGGACTCAGGTGCATAAACAAGTTCCACATTTAGTACTATATGGTAATAGACGCAAACATGGTCACAAATGTGGCATCCACTGAAATAATTTGAATCTATAATTTAAAATTAATATGACGATATGACATTACTTCTATTTTTCTATTATTCTAGGATATTATGATAAAAATATTTCAACATTCTATATTATAACATTTATTATTCAATGTATTATCTACTGTATACACTAGCATGCACAGAAAGTTTTGAATGGCATAGCAATGGCTATAGTCCAAAACTAACTTAACCAGGTCTATTTTTAGGTATAAAATATGAATGAACCTTAAGTCCAAAGTGGCTAAATTGTTGACCCATGTGCCCTGGGTGTAAAAACAAATATTATTGGGTGCATGTAGCTCCCAGATCAAACGCTTTGTGTTTAAAAATTGCTTGTGATTCTATTTCATATTATTTTATTTTTGCAGAATATCTTCAGGATTTAAACACTAGTTTACCGAAACTATGGATAGAAGAATTTTTTTAAAAAAAAAATTATTACTCCTTAGATTTGTTCTTTCATGATCCTCAAAGCTTTTGGAAACAATGTTAAAGTTATTAAAGTTTCACAGTAACATTCGTAACTCGAGGATTCGTAGGCGTGAATCCTTGAACGTGATTACTTCCTGCTTTTGCCCATGCATTCACTAATCGAATGCAGGGCTCGTTAAGTGCACATGAGGTATCTCAGGGTGAGGAAGGCCATGGGAGGGCCTAGTGATGGAACAGATCACCTACTTCAGACCACCCAAAGCCTCCCCCGACCCACTAAGTTACCTCATTCTCCCTCCCCTTGGGGTCTCCACAATTGCTCTCCCCCCCCCCCGCATCCTGCCGCACCAGGTCACTTACCATGTGAAGATCTGCCCTCTCCAGCCTGTTTCTTTGCCTGTTCCCAGTAAACAGTGAGAGCAGAGGGAGAGCAGGACAAGCGTGACCCGCTTGGCTTCTCTGACTTACTGGGCTGCCTGCCTGCTTCAGGAAAGGCCTCTGCCAGTAAAAAGGAGGCCAGAGGCAGCACGCACAATGCCCTGTGGCTCTGTTTTGGCTGGCACAGTTCTTCAGGAAAAACCTTTGCTGGCAAAAAGGAGGCCGGAGGCAGTGTGTGCAATGCCCTGCAGTTCCGTTTGTACTGGCAGAGGCCTTCTGAGGCAGTTTTTGCAATGGAGCCCCAGGCTCTTTTTCCCTGGCAGAGCCATGGGGTGACACATGTGTCAATTTGGGGCTCCATTCTTGGTGGCAGAGGCTTTTTGCAAAGATGGCAAAAGTCTTTGCAAATGGAGGGAAGGCTTCAATGTTTCATGCCTTCCCTCCACTTGCAAATCTACCACAGATCTCATCCAGGCCTCTGATTCATGTGATCTTCTGGTACTTTAGGTCTCCACTTTCTGCGAATGCACCAAAAGCCTGACGCAGCAAAACAGATCAAGAAAGCAAAGGCTCACATGGTGAGCATCATCCACATGCCTAGTGCCTATGGAGACCCGGGGGGGGGGGAATAGCCAGGGTGAATGTTACAGTGCCTCTGCAGTCGTTTGTAAGGATAAATGACTGCCATGGTGCTGCAATATTCGTAATTTCAGGACTTGTTTGTAAATACTAGGGGGTACTTTTTGCCTAACTTCGAACGTTCGCTAAGGGAACGTTCATAACTTGGGGATTACTTCTATATACATTTTCCAAATAAGTTTCAGAAAACCAATAAAAAAGAAATCAGTTAAAAATATAAGTGAGAAATGTAACAGCCTGCTGAGTAGCGACTACTACTACACTTAGATCAGGGCTTTTCAACCTTTTTACCCATTGTACCACTTTTAGGATATGGCAACATCCGAGTACCACCAGTCACCTAGCAAGGTGTCAAAAATTTGATGACCCCCCCCAAAAGGAAAAAAGTGATAAAGTACAGGTAGTCCTCGACTTACAACAGTTCGCTTAGTGACTCTTCAAAGTTACAATGGCACTGAAAAAAGTGCCCCCCCAAGCCACAGCCGAGCAAGACACCTGCCTGCCCATCTGGTGGCACTCTTCCTCCTGTCTGAGGTTTTCATTGTTGTGAGCATTTCTGTTGAGGATTGGCAGTGGGGGTGGGGTGAGGGGGTGTTTTGTTTTTATTCCTCCCATCCACTGAGTGGTTGCAGCAGGTTTTGGCCACTTCACATGACCCTGGGACACTGTGACCATCATAAATATGAATCAATTGCCAAGCATCTGAATGTAAATCATATGACCCTGGAGATGCTGCACATTCCAGCTGATCGGCGCTTCTTCTGGGCTCAGCAGAAGCACCAGGATCCGTGCAACTTTCCAGCTGATTGGTGCTTCTTCAGGGCTCAGCAGAAGTGCCAGGATCAGCACCAAGCTCCAGCTGGAGCCTGGTGCTGATCCTGGCGCTTCTACTGAGCCCTGACAGCCCTGCAGCTCCAGCCATCTCTCACTCAGGCTAGTGCGGTGCTGCTACTGGCTCAGCTCATTCCCCTCCCCCGCTACCACTTTTCTAGGATGGTCACCTACCACCTGCCAGGTGCCAATGTACCACAGTGTACCCGTACCACTGGTTGAAAAGCCCTGACTTAGATGATGTGAAGGCAGAAGAAACCAACCCCAAATTAAAAAAACAAAGCATGTAACTTTATATGTTAAATATCTAAATATAGCAAAATATTACAAATAGGTTAATTTCCTGTTTAAAAAAAGTATAGCCAAATTTAAAAAGGTCCTTAGTATTTCATTTTCCTACTCATATGCTCCAAAATCAGACCTTCTTTCATACACCAGCTTGGTCTTTTTTTTTTTTTTTTTTGCTTAAAAAAAAAAGGCCCTAGGCCGGGCAGAGCCACCAACTGGTTAGTGCACATAAGAAAGTGGCCAATGTGCAAGAGAAGGCCCTGCTGCAGTGGCACAAAAGAAGACAGCATAAAAAAAGCCTTAAATGGGTAGAATAGTTTCTCATAATTCTATGGGCAGGCCTGGGCTGCACGTAGGTGGACAGCCAAAAAGGTAAATAAGTGAAAAATAGGTGGATAGTGAGTTGAAGTTGATTCTTTCTGCAAGAATCTGGATAGATCATCACCAAACAATCATGTGGCACTCATGTGGGATTAACTCAATGTTCACTTAATGACCATATGATGGAATTGCAAGTTCCAATTAGGGTCATTGAGGATTATTTATAATTCAATTCAGATCAAACCATAACTAGTGTATTATAACAAACATTTACAAACTTCTTTATATCTAGAATTATACTTCAGATTATTTTGAGTGCATTTGTTGTTGTTGATGATGATGATGATGGTGGTGGTGATGGTGGTGGAAGGAACCTCGGAGGTCATCTAGTCCAACCCCCTGCTCAGGCAGGAAAGCCTATACCATTTCAGATAAATGGCTGTCCAGTCTCTTCTTAAAAACTTCCAGTGTTGGAGCATTCACAACTTCTGGAGGCAGGTTGTTCCACTGATTAATTGTTCTAACTGTCAGAAAATTTCTCCTTAGTTCTAGGTTGCTTCTCTCTTTGGTTAGTTTCCATCCATTGCTTCTTGTCTTGCCTTCAGGTGCTTTGGAGAATAGCTTGACTCTCTCTTCTTTGTGGCAACCCCTGAGATATTGGAACACTGCTGTCAATGTTCCACCCCTCGTTCTTCTCTTTATAAAACTAGACATACCCAATTCCAGCAACCGTTCCTTGTATGTTTTAGCCTCCAGTCCCCTAATAATCTTTGTTGCTTTTCTCTGTACTCTTTCTAGAGTCTCAACGTCTTTTTTACATTGTGGTGACCATTGTGGAATTCCACGTGTGGCATTACCAAAGCATTATAAAGAAGTATTAACACTTCACGTGATCTTGATTCTATCCCTCTGTTAATGCAGACTAGTATTGTGTTGGTTTTTTTGGCAGCTGCAGCACACTGCTGGCTCATATTTAAGTGATTGTCCACTAGGACCCTGAGATCCCTCTTACAGTTACTACTATTGAGCAAGGTACCACCTATACTATACCAGTGCATTTGGTTTTTCTTGCCTAAATGTAGAATCTTACTTTTTTCACCACTGAATTTCATTTTGTTAGATAGCGCCCAATGTTCCAGTCTATCAAGATCCTTCTGTATCTTAAGCCTTCTGGAGTGTTGGCTATTCCTGCCAGCTTGGTATCATCTGCTAAATCATTGATGAAGATGTTGAACAGCACTGGGCCCAGAACAGAGCCCTGAAGCACCCCACTACACACTTCTCTCCATGTAGATGCAGTTCCACTGAGGACCAAAACACTGAGTACAGTCGGTCAGCCAGCTAAGAATCCATCTAGTGCTGAAGCTGTCTAACCCACATTTTTCTATCTTATCAAGTAGTAGGTTGTGGTCTACTTTATCAAATGCCTTACTGAAGTCCAAGTAAATTATATCCACAGCATTCCTCTGGTCTACTAATTTTGTCACTTGGCCAAAGAATGCAATAAAATTTGTCTGGCATTATCTGTTTTTGACAAACCCATGTTGGCTTTTGGTAATGACTTGGTTTGCCTCTAGGTGTTCGCTGATTCATTGCTTGATTATCTTTTCCAGAATCTTCCCAGGGATTGAGGTCAGGCTGATAGGTCTGTAGTTTCCTGGATCCATTTTTTCCCCTTTTTTGAAGATGGAAATTACAGTATATCAGCTCTTTTCCAGTCCTCTGGTAATTCCCCAGCGCTCCAGGATCTTTGAAAGATATAGTTCAGTGGTTCTGAAATCACATCTGCCAGTTCCTTTAGAACCTTGGGGTGTAATCCATCTAGTCCTGGTGATTAGAATTCATTTAGGGTGGACAGGTGCTCACTTACCATTTTCTTGCCTATCTTAACTTGTGTTTCTAATCTGTTTTTTACGGTACTGTTTTTGATAGGTTGGACTGTTTTTTCCCTTTGTGTAAAGACAGATGCAAAAAACGAGTTAAATAGTTCTGCTTTCTCCCTGTTGCTTGTCACCTTCTTGCCACTTTCTCCCACTAACAGACCAATCATTTATATTTTGTTAGGTGAAACAGAGAAGCTCTCAACAATATTGGTGGTATTCCAAGACACCTTGTTCATTCATATCTCAGACTGGGCAACTTTGAACTAATGGTCTCTTTTGGCCAGCTTAGTTTACTGCACAGGATTCCAATGGGGCAAAAATAGAGAGCAAGGAACAACCATGATAGCGGATTGATATTTTGGAAGAAAAGATAAAATTAAAAAAACATATATCTAACATTTCTAAACATATTAAAGTGTTTAGTCTATTATCTGAAAAAGTGCATAAAAATAGATGGCCAAAATATCTCTAAGAATTTATTTTCAATTAACCTATTCCTTTACTCTTCTCTTCTGCTGTAATTTTCAGCAGAAGAGTAATACATTCCAAAATATTTCCTTCCACTGTGATATCTTATAAAGATGCAAAGTTTCTGTTTCAGCTTTAGAATGAAGACAATCAAACTATTCATATTTTTAAAGATCTTTTGTTTAAGAACTGTATCAGCCAACTTTTAAAATTCTTGCTGTTCACAGGAATGCCTGCCTGACAATTGAATCTTTATTTGTTAATATTAGGTCATCAATGTTCCATAGATATCTAGAGTGATTGGAACCTAATAAAGTCAATAAGATATCAATAAATTGTCTCAAGGATAGTAGTCCATTATATCTCTTTCTTGATGGAAACTTTGTAACATTACAATAGCAGTAACAGATGTAACATTACAGGGTAAACGTGCAAAAACATCCTTACTTCCATACTTCACAATTTGTGACACTAATAAAATCATGTACTTTAAAGCACAGCTTTTTGATTATGTACCATCAGATCATTTTCAATCTTAGTCATCCCATAGAATTTAAACAAAATCTCTGGACAAAAATCCCAAGCATAGAAGACAACTAAGTATCTTGGGGCGGGTGATCTGTTGTCTGTTTATTTTATGTATTTACTAATTAATGATTCCTAATATGAATTATTAAATGAATATACTTTTAGAATATGCAACATAGAATTAAAGAAACAATCACATTTCTTAAAAGGAATTTAGAACCATTATTGCACCCAAAATGCATTACATATACATTCTTTTTGGTCAACAGAGAACAAATATATATTTATATTAATATATATTTAATTCTGTGATTTAAAGAAAATACATAAACTATTAAAAGTGGATTGTCACTCAAATAATGTATAAATGGCTATAACATATTTAATAAAAATATGTTTTTTTAAAAAATGACACAGTGAAAATAATAATACAATATATATTTATTGAAATATGCAATGAATCTATCTATTTTAAGCAAATATATATTGTACATTTAGAAAAGAAACGGGAATTATCAACTTTTTCTTTTGAAGGGCTGAAAATTATAAAGGTCAGACATTTCCAAAATGTCAGTATGTGTGATTGGAGTAAGAATGCCACTCAATGAAAAATAATTTAATTTTATTTCAATAACAAATATTATTTAAAACACTGTCTCCTTCAAAACCCTTTCTGTCTCCTTCAATAGACTTGCAGGCCCTCTGCCAGCAATATTTCTTTCAAGGAAGTTACACCTACAAGATCATGAGCCAAGTCCAGAGCTCAACTGAGATAAACTTTTAGAAAATGTTACTTTGACCATTTCCAATGTTTATTATCGTTTTGTTCCTTTATCATGTTTCTGTACATTAATGTAGAGTTTATTTACATATTACAACAGAGTCAAAAGTGATCCCCAGTATTAAGTTTTTAGAAACAAACTTAAAACTTCTTAGGGACCCATGAGGCCATATTTTTGGCAAGAAGTCTCAGCTTTGTATTATTTCTCCAGGCCTTATCTTGATTCAGCCTTCCAAGATTGGTAAAATGAGATTGTTAGGGGCAATATGCTGATTCCGTAAACAGCTTAGAGATGGCTCTAAAGCTCTATGTATATGTATTATTGTTATTGCTATATCCATGCACTGAGGAAAATCTCTCAATGGCTGTACCTGGAAAAGTGGTAATTAATGGTTGTATGGACTCAATAAATTCAAATAATTTTGAGGTTCCCATTCTGGAATAGAGCTTCATTTCTATAACAAAAATGTGATTTTTTTTAACAGGATGTGACCCCCCTATAAGCAAATTATTTATGAATAAGGTGTCAATCGAAGCCTATACATTTTCTCCCTATTGGAAACATACAGAAAAATAAAGAATAGAAAAATTCTATAATTTGAAGATTAAATGTTCCTATTCATTTTTCTGTCCATATACACATGCAGCTAAGAAGCTGTTTGTGAACTGATTAAACAATATTAACATGTGCCACACATTTAATCCGTTAACAAGAAACAGGACATCCGTCTCATTCACTGGCTTCTTTAGGGTTAGGATTAGTCAGAGTCCTATTTGCACAACTGAGCTATGATCACCAAGGTATGGATAGGTATCACTACACCCACTTGTAGGCAGCATCAGCAGGTGTATGCAGTTGCAGATGCTGATGAAATCAGAATATCCAGCTCCAAATTAAGGCAAGTCCAGGACATTATCCTAAAAAAAACCCCAGCGCTATTACATATTCAAGTTGACTACATAAAAAGAGAGGAATTTCTTACAACTGATCTGAGGCTACAAAATACTAGATTATGGAGAAAAAAAATACTGGACTATGGATGAAAAATACTTGTAAGGTGATTGTTTTGTAGGCTGTTGTCATTATTATCAGACAGAGGAAAGATAGATCAGTTCCTTCTACGCTGATATTATTAGAAACCTATATACATGTTCCTTCTCAGGGCATATAAATTAATTGTTAATACAAGGCTGCTATAGTCCTTTGTGTAACAAATGTGTAAAGATATCAATCTACACTAAATAAGTTGGATGTATCACCAAACTATATCCTGTAATTATATAAATAAATGCAAACAAGCATTTCTATTCATAGCTGGATGTCTACAGTAGAATTTCAAACGGTGAATTCCAAACTGATAAACATTTGAATCTGGGTTTAATTTAATTTAACTAAATAAAAGAGATTTTCATAAGAGCCTTTCCAGTGCATATTTCACCTTAGATTTCCTTACTGTTGTGTGGCATTGCTTTCAGTTTCTTCTTTTCATTACATTGAAAACTTGCTAACGCTATTATCTATGCAGATTGCAAGTAAACATCTGTCAAGGGAGGAAAGTTGGGAAAGAAGGCTATGTATAAATAAAAGACCTACCACCAGTGCTTTTTTTCTAAAAAAAAAAAAAAAAAAACCAGGTGCTAGAACTCACACACATCATACAACCCACCTTGCCTACCCTACAAGGTTCCATCCAAAAAAGGTGCCGGAACTCCGTTCTGGGCGTTCTATGAGAAAAAAAGCCCTGCCTACCACTATCACTGGATCTATTTCAAATTTCATACATTACCTGCATTTTGAAAGGAATGTAGGATATATTCCAGCTTATTACATGAGCAATCCTTAAGTATTGTAGATACACTGAAACTTGAGCAGCTGAACAGAAGAACACACCCACAGTTGCAAGCAGTGTTTAATATTAACAGGAGCTAGGATGGAATTTATGAACATTCTGTAAAAGCATTTACAAGTAGTTCTCAACTTATGACAGCAATTGTGACCAGTTATTAACTGACACACTTGGTTTTGACTTTTTTGCCACAGCTATTAAGCAAATCATTGCAACTAAGTGAATGATGCAGTCCTTAAGTGAATCCCACTTTCCTCATTGACTTTGCTTGTCAGAAACCAGTTGGGTGATAGTGCTCACATGACCTTGGGATGATGCAACTTTTCTAAATTCAAACTGGTTGCCAATTTTGATCATGTGACCATGACAATGCTGTGATAGTTGTAAGTGCGCGACTGGTTGTAATCTTTTTCTTCCATTTTCAAATGGTTACTAAACAAATGATTAAGTAGTGTATTACATTTTCTTAACAAGCTTGAATCTCTCTGAAGGCATTATAGCTTAACACAACTACTTCACATAAAATGGTTGGAAAAACATTTAAATTCTCTACAGCATAAAGCTATGATTAATGTAACAGCTTGTGTTGGGCTGAACCCCCACTGATGTTGCTAGGACTCAGAATAAAAAAGTGTGTAAATTGTTTGTTAATCCAATTTATATAACCACCCATCTCCCCCAAAGGGGATTCTGGGTGGTGCACATCAATTAAAACTTTAAAGGCTGAAACCTCAGCAATTTTTTGGGAGTCGCAGATCAACAGAACCACACTGTTTACAAACTGGTTTAAATTTATGCCAACATGGAGAGGCAGAAACAGAATCAGAAACACTTATTTACATAGATAATCAGACTTGTTCATATTGTGGTTAGAAGTTCTGAAACTACAGAGAAAACTGCTAGCTTTTCAACTGACATCTGTAAAACTCACTCTGCTTTGCCCGATAAAACAGTTGCAGAAACCCCCCCCCCCCAATCAAAATACAAGAAGTTAATAAGCAAGAAAAAATCTAGATGTCAAAAAGCAAGTGCTGCCGGGGTGCACAAGATATGGGAAAGTTGAAAAACCAAACGAACAATGAGACTGCATTTTCACAGGGATGGCACAGCTGGCAACATCCTTTGGGGCTGTGCCCAGGGGAAGAAGAGCGGTGACAACATCTCCTGTTGCCTTGATTCTTAGTTCATGACTTCCAAGCGAAGGGACGCCCCACAATTCTGTTGCACCACACCTGCTCAACAGAGTGCAGCCTTCTGAACTAAGAAGCCTCGACCCTCCGATCCCTCAGGGAAGGAAGGGGACCCTTTCAAGTCAGTCAAGCCTCGAGAACCGAGTGGGTGGTCACAGAGCGGCGCGCGCAAAGGGGCGGGGGGGCTAGACTACGTTTCACTCTCGGGTTCTTTGTTTTTCATTGGCTGAAGCCTAGCCTCACTCACCCACAGTAGCCAAGGTCTCCAGGTCCTCAAGTCTATAAGCGGGGGAATCCGATGCCGCCGAGCCTCGGATAGCTGGACCCGAAGAACAAATGGGCTGGGGTTCGCCGGTCCCTGCTCCCTCGCAGCCAACGGGGCTTCGGGCTCCTACTTTAGCTCGCACGGAGCTCAAAGTCTCCATATGAAGCGAAAGGTAGTAAGGCTCCTCCTTTCAGGACAAACTTGGGAATCTCCGGAGGCGGCCTAGATTCTTTCTCCTTTCAGCAGCTGCAGAGGTCCCGAGTCGGGGCTACTCCTTGGTTCCTTCTCTTAACAGAGCGACTGCTGGCGCTCCGCATCGCGGCAAAGCGCAGCTTCCTTCCTGCAGGGCTTCTGGTTTGCTCTGGGTGTAAGTAAGCGCGCGGGCGCGTCTCAGAGAAAAATCGCCGACGCTACTGGCTTCGCTCCTCTCGCGCTTCCCGCCGGCGCCTCAATGCAGACAATGGGTTTGCCGGGAGGACGTTGAGTCTCATTCGCCAGTCAGCCGGTTGCACGCGGGGACGAGAGGGGCGGGGTTTGGCTTCCTGCAGCTGCGGCAAGAACCCTGGAGTGGACGGGGAATAAAGGGGCTGGGAGGGGCTACTCGCCGGTCGAAATCCTTAGAAATCATTAATGGTGGGGGTAGGCGGAAGATGCTTGAATTTTTTGGAAAGTCATAAGAAATGTAACTGCTTCACCTGGGCGTAAAGGAGTTGCGTGCGAACAACATGAAGCGCTGCTGTTTGCAGAGACAGCTTCTGGTATTCAAGGAAGCGCCCTTTGGGATCATTTCCTCTATATGAGATAGTTAACATTGCAATAAGAAAAAAGGTATAAAAAAGTAGAAATGAAGGGAAAGATATAAAAGTATAAATAAGGGGCATCTGGTATCCTGCACAGCAGTTATAAGTATAATTATGTTTTAACGTTTCTCTAAAGTTCCACCGTGATTTTCTTTTTATGATCTATCTTCCTAAACAAATCACAAGTTCATTTTTTAAATTTTTATGCAGAAAGTCCATAAGGAGTTTCCAGTTTCAAGTCTGTCTCTTGACTCCTTTTGCACTGAAATTTAATTCTCGTTTGTTTCTGATGGGTTTCTCCTCCTGACCTGGAGTATATCCACTATTACAGAATCTCTTTTAGGTAACTCTATTGAAATAAATGGCATCATGTTGTGAAGGGCTAGATAGAATGCTGTCAGATAGAGGGACAAGACCATATTGATATGCATGAAGTAACATCAGAGGTGATCCTCTGGATAGCTGAATTAGACATCCAATTATGAGGTCACTGCCATACCCCCATAGAATTTTACCTATAATTTACCTATAGTTACAGGGATTTTGTATATATTGTATGTTTACTACTCTTCTGTGTTATGTTCTCATATGCTAATATTGAAAGAAAAATCATCATCAGGGTCCAGTCCAAGCCAGGAATAAATAAAATGAGGCTGCTTTTGAAAGAAGATTCTTGAAGAGCAGAACCACAACAGCATGTGGCTCTGGGGCTTTTGTGTTTGGAGTTGTTCCTGGTCCTGTGGCATGAACTTTGACCTGAGGTTCAGTGTGCCTTTTTTGTATTCTGATGATGGAGGGTTAATCCTATTATATCTTAAAGGTCAAGTCCTGATTTCCTGTGGCTGTGGCTGATGGCTATGTCCTGTGTTGGATTTTTAGGTGAGGGGTTGCTGGTTCTAGGGTTCTTTGTCTTTCTAATCCCATCAGCTTCAAGCTTGCTGAGTCCAGTCTTTCTGGAAGGATTATCAAATCTGCATTTCTACAGAGTTGGTTTCTGCTTGGGGCAGAATAACTTGGGATGTGGTGGTTTCTGCCTAAGATTTTCTCCATTATTCCTTTGGGGAAATGTAATATTCTATCTTTTTAATATTCCCCAAAATATTTCTTTCTCTGGGGGGGTGCTGTTTTCCTACAATGTGTTGAATCATACAATGAAGGAAAGAGCTGGGCTCACACAGTGTAAGATAGTAAGACAATTTGCTTTAGCTTAGTTTATTTATTAAGTCAACTAATATACCAAGAAGAAAAGTATTTAAACCAGTCATTGTTCAGAAAAGACTTTTCTTTGTATAACATCTTCTTGGCTCCGTGTATAAACCTAATTCCAAACTTCTTGTGCTTTTAAACAACTACCAGTCTCACTTATCAAAGTTTCTCTTAATATAGTTATTATTTATTATTTAGTGTAGGAAGACAGCACCCTCCCCCCAGAGAAAGAAATATTTTGGGGAATATTAAAAAGACAGAATATTATATTTCCCCAAAGGAATAATGGAGAAAAACTTAGGCAGAAACCACCACAACCCCAAGTCTCTCTGCCCCAAGCAGAAAGAACCAGCAACCCCTCACCCAAAAATCCAACACAGGATATAGCCATCAGCCCCAGACCTCGGACATAATAGTATTAACCCACCACCATCAGAATACAAAATGGGTACACTGAACCTCAGGTCATGCCACAGGAATAAGAACAACTCCAAACACAAAAGCCCAAGAAGTATAAAAACCCACCACTCCCAGCACCATGTGGTCAGCTGCCCCAGAGCCACATGCTGTTATGGTTCTACTTTTCAATAAATAACCTTTCAAAAGTAGCCTCCATTTTATTTATTCCTGGCTTGGACTGTACCCTGATGATGATTTTTCTTTCAACAACACTATGTTATAGAATGGTACAGGGACTCTGATTAAATGTGTCTTTTGAAAATTTTAAGGGTTGTGTTTCATGTTGCAATTTTTATCATTAGATTATGGTTTTAGAGTACTTTGTTACCTGCAATGAAATTGTATTGGAAGAGTGGCTTATGAAGTCTTAAAGGTATATAAAATGCTCAGAAACAAAAATGGCCCAAGAAATCTAATTATACTAACTCACTAAAAATATTATCCTGTGTACATTTCTTCAAAAATATGACTCCTGTGTAACAACATACATTTATATAAATACTAAAACAAGTATTTACAGTACAAAAGTAAGCACTAAAGTATTTACTAAATACTAAAGTAAATACTAAACATGTTTGTCATAACATTGTCTTCTGGGTGCATTCAAGATGCTGATCATTGCCTCTAAAGCCTTACATGGTAATCAGGAATTTCCTGTTTCCCATAGTGCTGCCCATCTGGTGTCCTCCATCAGTGTTGTTTGGGTTTCACAATTAATCAATGTCATCTAGTGGACCTTCTCTGTCATTACACTTGTTCCTTGGAGTTGCATCTCCCAGAGATTCTGTACCTTGCTTATCTCCGACAATATTTTTTTAAAAAAAAATTATTTTTCCTCCATGCTTTGGGACAGAGTAATTGCACAGGCTCTTTTAAACCATGGAGTCATGTGAAAGCATGACATGTTACTCCATTGTTGGTTTTATATAAGGCTATTTTTATATAAGGCCTTATTTTTTTATATAAGGCTATTTTTTAAACTTTGTGAAATTACCCAGAGTCATGTTGCAATTGGTGGCCTAGAAAGGCTAAATATTGAACATTTAAGCAGTGCTGGTACACAGTGATATGTATTTATTAGAGCAGTCCACTCAGAATGCTATGACTTTGATATATTTAGAAAAAAGGTTTTACTTATGAAACTTTACATAGAACACATCGATGTGAGTTCTACTTCCTTCTGCTACCTAAGCAATTTATAACAGACTTGTCCATTATCTTATGCTTAGTATTTGTGACATTGCCATATTGTGACATAGTGAGTAGTCTCCTACCCACTAGATGTTTCCAAAAGCTTAGTTTTTCATATACACTACTGATTGTTTAGAGCAGGGGTAGTCAACCTTGGCTCTTTTATGACTCGTGGACTTCAACTCCCAGAATTCTGGAAGTTGAAGTCCACGAGTCATAAAAGAGCCAAGGTTGACTACCCCTGGTTTAGAGTAATGCAAAATTCCATACCATTCATTTTCCCTGGAGGGAGGGGGGGAATGGTTGTCTTCTCTCCAGTCCATGTTTTCAATACCTGTCACATGCATATGTCATTTGCAAAACAACCAATGAACCACAATACTTGAATCATAATTAAACTACTTAGCTATGCAGATATCATTCTTTCTATACTGATATTCCCATTGATAGCTATGAAAGATGCATGATATGTGATGAATTATGCAGGCAACTACTTTTTACAATGGCTATAACTTGTTTTATGTCACAGTAATAGTGAAATAGGTGACAAGGGGCATTATTTATTCTACTACTGTTTTCATACCAGTTGAATAACCAAAATAATTTTGTTTGTCCCTGTTTCATACTAAAGAGGAAAAAAAATCTAAAAAGTCTAGCATTTTATTCTGTAGAAGTGCTTTTGGAAAATGTAGACATATTAGATAAAAACCCAGTCTAGGCTAATCCTAAATTCTTGTTTCAGCTGAAAGCAAAATATCCTACAACGTTGCATATTTGATAGAAAAGGGATCCATAAAATTTCCATTTGAAAGTTTAGGCCAATAGATCGAAAGTTATTTGTAAAGATCTGTTTACTTTGGCCTCTTGAACAACTTTCCTTTTATAGGTTTAAATAACAATACCAACTGTATTTAAGTTGATATATATTTTCTCACGTTCTACAGATCCATCTAGGGAGCCAGAGTTATATAACTATCTTTTTCCCTTTTATAATAAAATAGCACAGGTGTTAGGACAATTTTTGTCACAATCAATGTAAAGTCTCTAAGAAAGCGTCATTGTCTCCCTGTTAAGAAAAATCGGGAATATTCTAAGTTTTCTGATTTCTTCTTTCAGAGACTTTCAGACCCAGTGTTGATGGTGATGGTGTAATAATAATTAAAATGTCTTCAAAAAGGCCTTGGTAAATAAAATAATTTGTAGTTGCCTAAGCAAGGCGGTAATTAAGTAAATTGTGAACAATCTTACAGCCTTTTTGCCATGGTTGTTAAGCAAATTACCATAGTTGTTAAGTGAATCTAGCTTTTCCTGTTGATTTTCTTTGTTAGAAGCCATCGTAGAAGGTTGCAAATAGTAATCATATGACCCCAGATGTTGCAACTATCATAAATATATTCCATTTGCCAAGTGCCTGAATTTCATAAGTGACATAAATGGGAGGACTGGTTGTAAATAATCTTTTTCATTGCTTTCAACAGTCACTAAGTGATTGGTTGTAAGTCAAGGACTTGCAGTATCTACTTTGTATTTAAACTGGTTAGTTTTAATAGATTAAATGAGAGCCCACTATAAGTAATTTATTGAATAAAGTCCGAAGTTCTTATAAATTACCTCATACTATAAGGACAATTTCACATTTTTTCATAGAATAAGAGATGGTAATGTGTATTAGGTGGGAATTAGAACTATCACTCCATAAATCATCATAATAGGACTTAATCATAGAAAAAGCTTGAACGAAGGTTACTGGCCTAGAAAAAGAAAGACAAGATGAATTTGCAACTGATTTGTCAGAATCTAATTATATTTCATCTCTAGTTATCGACTATGGAAAACCCCATTTCTGCCCTCTCTGGATTCTGTCATATGATGAAGGGGAAGGGGGGTGAACAAAGGGGTTTTATGGCCCTCACTTCCTTCGGTACAACTTCAAAGGGATTGAATTGGATAACACCAAAAGGACTAAAGCATAACAATGGGGCCATCAGCTTTCATCTACTCCTCTCTGAAGTCTCCCTTCCACCGGCAATGAGGAAAAAGGGGGTGGAAATGTAACGCCTGGGATTGTCGCTGGAAAGATGGTGGGGTGGGGCTGCTGGGGACCCCTTAAAACCTTGAACCGTAGGGCTTGGGCCCCAGTCCTGTCTAGAATGCCTGCAACTATTTTCTCTTAATAAAGGATGTCTGTTGGAAGAGATATTCCAAGAGTTCTGTCTTCCTAAGTTGCAAAGTGGGGTGGGTCCTTACATGATTACTCTATTTCTTCAGCTCACAATTCAAATATTGTTCTTGTTTATATTGGGGAAGACAGTTTTTGCTGTTAAACTATATAAAATATAAGTACCAAAAATAATGCATTGTACGGGAGGAGAAATGAAAATAATGCTGTTAAAACATTTTTTCAAAAAGAAATACATATATTCCAATGTTTGAAATGTAAATTTCTGACAGCAGATACAGCAGTTCATTAGATACACAGATGTTATCTTTACTTTTTGTTAGACTGGATTCTTTGCGTATTATACAATGTATTTTTATCTTTTTTTAAAAAAAATGAATCTTAGACATTGTTGTATTCTAATGCAACAGTGTGATAATGTAAATGTTCCTAAATATTTGAAGATGCCTCTCACCTTAGTAATTAACTTAATTACCTTATGAGCAAACTACATTACAGTATATAGGCAGTGACAGAATAGAATCAAAATGTCAGCAAGAAACTTAAAAGGAAGTAGTGTTGAATTACAATACAGGACACATGTGAAATAAGTAAACAACTCCTTGTTTCAAATTCAAACATAAATCAAACAGGAAGACATGCTTCATTCTTTAGTGAAATTTTAGCAAACAACAGCACATGTATTTATTTAACTGTAGTAACCAGTTTCCCTTTACTTTTATTTATAGATTAACTTGCACTATTATCCCTGTATGCATAATTCCAGGAATATATGGGGCCAAAGGGATAACTTTGGTAGCTTTAAGAGTCATTTGTTTATTGTACTAAAATTTACATTTTAATGGTGTTATGTGCTTCTGGCTACTTTCCTTCATGACCAGAGGCAAGCTTGCCTGACCAATAACCAGCCAAGACATAGTGAAGGCCTTTTGTTTCATTTATTGCAATAAGCGGGGAGAGAAGTTATCAAAGTACGGTTCTTTCCAAAGTTTCAACCCAAAATATTCCCTTCTTTATATAGCCCTGCCCCGGCTGCCACATCCCTCCTCTTTCCCCATTGGCTGAAGTACTATGAGGTTACACTCTTTCTGACCGCCTGCTACATATTTCCTGCTACATACTAAATCATACATCACATAAACATTAAAATTAAGAGATAATTTATGCAAGGTGTGTCAGTTAATATTTATCAACTAATTGCACATGCTCAGTTGCCAGAGTTCTGCCCCCCCTTTTTATGACTTATTAGAAAAATAGGTTCTTTCCTGTTTTGCTAGTTATCTTTCTTACAGCTTTTTCCCATTCTGAAGATCCAGATAACAATTTTGCCTATGTGTTTCTCTTACATCCTTCCTTTATCCTCTCCTTTCCTGGTTCCCATCTATTATAGTTGCTTTTCCACTCAGTAAATTTCCACTGCAGCAAATTCAATTTTAAATTTCTCTTTCAATATTAAATTTTTGAAGACCTTTCCTTTACTTCTATCAATGGTAAAGATAAATGTTCAGTATTTGGATATTTCAAATATAATAGTTAAACTTCATTTTGGAGTTTGCTGTTAATTTAGGTTGACCAATTAAGAAACATAGGCTACTTCCTTTAAGTGTGCCTCACTTATCCAGTGTGCCTGGATATGTTTATGAATCCTGTGCAGGTATGAGGTCCTTGTGATCATATTTTCTGCATACCATGCATTCAGAAATGTCTTAAGTCCCAAAAGCCTCTTTGTGGAATGTGCTGCAGTACCATGTCTCATGGCAGCAAAACTCTGGATTTGGAAAAGCAAATTGACATGACGGGCTATGTGGAATGGCTGCAATTAAAGCATGCAGCTCTTAGTGACAAAGTCATGTAGCCCCTTTTCAAAATACCAGAATTTCATAACAAAAGTATAAAAACTATGACTAAAGAACGCTTGCAGAGAACTAGGAAGGTCCCCAATATTTCCTTACCCTTATTGTAGTGAAAAACATCTGAATGAAAAAGGTCTGGCAAAAACTAACTGCAAATACTATCACAGCAACAATGTAAAATGTTCACAGTATTAAACAATGACTTTCTCAGCTCAATGCCCAGGCTTCCATGTAGATCATGTAAACAAGTTCTCTTGTGAGAATTATTGGCGTTCTTCTTCACATCTGTTGATACAACCTTGAAAAATTTCAGATTCTCACAAGCCTCCCTGGAACTGCAGAAGTTTCATTTCTCTAAATCAACCCATTTGTAGTCAATACCTTCCCCCCCCCCTTAATCTAATGACGTTGAAATACAGAAGCATGTAGCTGCCCATGTTTCAGTCTTGACATTCTGCTCCCATGAAAGAAGAATGGATCTGGAAAGGTTAACAAAAACATGTATACATATAGACATTGATCAATATCCCATGTACAATATCCTCCTCACTGGAGTTGGTTAGGGTATTTGGAATTGAATTTCTTCATTAGCTTAGCTGCCCTAATATTTATAGCTGCCACCCACTGTGCATATGCTATCCTTTCCACTTTACCCTACATTATAACTTCCCCTATGATATCTAGAATCTAAAATTTCTTCAGTTTCATAATGCCTTTCTCCCTTAACTAAAATTGGAAGTGGAGATGATTTTTCGATTGGCCTCATTTTCAATCCTTGCACTGGCTTCAGTAAGCTACAATGAAACACTGGGTGTGTCGTTTTAAAATCACTTGGTAATTGTAATTTTACTATAACTGGGTTGATGATTCCTATGATAGTAAAAGGATCTAGTTTCTTACAAGGTATTTTGAGGTTTAAATATTTTGTGGACAAATATAGCTTATCACCTACTTTAAATACCATCTGGGTAGCTTGTTTCTTTTTTGCCTGTTTTTTTTTTTTTTTTACTTTTTTGTGCCTGTTCTAGAGCTTTGCCATGAGCTTTTTATATTATCCATCCACTCAGTTAAAGTTGTATACAGTGGGATGTCTTGAGAGATCTCAGGCATAGCCAAAAATTCTGTCCCAGAGGTTACTTGGAAAGGTGTAAATCCAATGCTGCTGTGTACCACATTCTTGTATGCCACTTCAGCAAATGGCAAAAATCAGCACAATCATTTTGTTGATAATTTACATAACATCTTATATATTGTTCTAGCATTGCATTAGCTCTTTCAGTTGCACCATTGGTACTTGGATGAAAACTGGAATTGAGTCTTTTTAACAATCCTATTGATCTAATGAACTCTGTCCAAAATTCTGCTGTGAACTGCGCCCCTGTGTCTGAGATTATTCTTTTTGAGACTCCATGTAAATATGTTGCAAAAACATCTTGTCTAATTTCTTAGCTGAGGGAAGCTTTGGACAAACTACAATGTGTGCTTCTTTTGAGAATAAATCAACTACTGTCCATATTATTCATTCATAGCTACTTCTTCCCAGGATTTTTTAGGGTCAGCCACTGATTGTAACAAAACTGGAGTTTTTCCAGGCAACTTCTTCATTGAAGCACAAACTGAGCAACTAGCCACTTATTCTTTTATATTTTTTTTCATTTTTGGCCACAAAAACTATCTTTTCACAAGATGAAGGGTTTTTACAAACCCAAAATGGCTGGCTGATTTTGCATCATGTGCTCGGCTTAACACTAAGGTCCTTTGGCTGTCTGCAATGTACACCTTGGTCCCTTTCCATGCCATACCATGTTTCACCATAAGATCATTTTTATGGTCCCAAAACCAATTATCTTGTTCCAAAGCCTCCTTAAATTTCTGCCTCAGGGGATCTAACACTAACCTGGGTGGCTTTCCCTTGCGCTGAACCCCTCGAGCTGGCAGAGCAAGTTGGTTGGAAGGGACTATAGAGTTCACCACTTTTTCCTTGGTACTTTTGCATTGAGACATGTGTGAAAGGGCATCAGCGAAAAAACTTTTCACTCCTGGTGTGTAATGGAGACTAAAATTTAATCAATTAAATATTGAGCTCACCTGAGCCCACTAACAAGCCCACTTATTTAGGAGACAACTTCCTTGGGAACTTTACAGCCTCTAGGTTCTTATGATCCATCCACACTTCAAAGGGGATTTTACTACCCTCTAAGAATTGCCTCTAAGAGCCCAATGGACAGCAAAAGCTTCTTTTCCCCACACAGCCCACCTTCTCTCAGTATCTGAAAGTTTTCAAGAAGTATACGCACATGGTTGTAACTCACCTTTCTCATTTTTTTGTAGCAATACTGCCCCCACTGCCACATCACTAGCATCTGCTTGAATTACAAATGGCCTCTCTGGATTTAGGTGTTTTATCTATGGTTCTGCGGCAAAAAGCCTTTAGGATTTCAAAGGCTGCTTGATAGTCAAGGGTCCAACCTAAGGGCTGACTGGGTTTGGGCATCGTCCCTTTTCTGGTTTTTAACAACTTTGTTAAGGGCAATGCAATCTGTGCAAAATTGGGAATAAATTGTCTGTAAAAATGTGCAAATCCCAGAAAACTTTGCAACTACCTTCAGGTCCAGGGAGCTTCTCACTCCAATATGGACTTTACTTTCCCAGGATCCATTTCTATGCCCCTTGCAGAAACATGGTACCACAAGTAGTCTAAACTGGTTTTGTGAAAATCACATTGTGACAATTTTGCATACAATTGGTTATCTAACAACTTTTCTAACACTGCTCTAACTAATTTTATATGTTCTTCTATTCTTTCAGTGTATATCAAAATATCTCTAAGTATACCAGCATTCTCTTGTACAGATAATCAGATAACACCTCATTTATCAACTGCATGAATACTGCAGATACTCCTTGTAATCTGAATGGTATCACTCTGAATTGATAACACTCTAAAGGGTAATTAAAGGTGGTTTTCCACTCATCCCCTTTTTTAATCCTTACTCTATAATAAGCTTCTCTCAAGTTTAATTTTGTAAAAAAATTTCCTTTGAACAAGTAACCTAACATGTCTTTCATAAGGGAAAGAGGGTACATATTTTCCATTGATATAGCATTCAGATTTTTATAATCCACACACATTCTAAGACCCCCATCCTTTTTCTCTCTTAACAAAATAAGATCAGCCATTTTTGATTTTGCAGGTTGAATAAACCCCTGAGCCAAGTTTTTTTCTAGAAATCCTTGAAGCTTTTCCATTTCTTTAGGTGTCATAGCATACATCTTCGACTTAGGAAACTTAGCCCCTGAGACTATCTCAGTGGCCCAATCCAATGGCCGATGAGGTGGGAGTACATCCTATTCCTTTTCACTAAAAACTTCTGTATTCTAATTGCCTGTTGGCCTTTTCTGCATCCATAGAAGCCACTTTTGATTTCTCAGCCATAGGCATGTAGCAAGCAGCTGGTGCCTCCTGCGGCTTTTATTGATTGACCTCTTTGTTCCTTAATTTTCACTTATTATTTCAATCTATTAGGGCGTTCCATTTCTTTAGCCAAAGCTAATCCTAAAATCATACTTTCAGTCATTCCAAGAGCTAGTATAAAATGAATGATTTCAGTATGATTGCCAAACTTTATAATCACTGGCTCAGTGAAATTAATGGCAGGTTCACTCCCCGTAAGGGACCCATCTAAATGCTTGAACCCCATGGGCTGTCTCAACTTTCTGAGCCACAATACTACTTTTTCAACCATGGGCAAGCTGATCACACATCTTGTGCACCTGGAGTCCAATAGGGCAGTGATGGTCGCCCTTACTCCCAAGAAAGATGCAAACAAGTCTATTTTAGTAGTTATCAGGGAGATAGGACCACTTACCATTGGTCATCTTCCCCTTCATTGTCACTCTCATAGAATACCAGTCCAGGTTTCCCTAACCCTAACCCTTCTCTGGAGGAGGGAGAGACTCCCACGACCTGTTGAGCCACTTTTATTCTTTTTTGGGGGGCTTTGGCTCTGGATTCTTTGGCTTGGACTTGCTTGGAGGGTGATGTGCTGACTTTGGGTGTGGTGCAAGGCAATCCATGACTCGATGTCCCTCCTTTCCACACCAGAAATATGCACCCATTCCCAGAGATGGTCTCTCCCTTCTAATCCCTGGGACATTACCCTTGTTTCCTCACCCAGCTGGGCATATCTCTACGGCATGACAAGGTTGGTTAGCTTGACAAGTATTCTGTCAGTAATCCATCAAATCCAACTCCACCTCAGTAGTTAACTGATACCAATCTCTGAGGAAATGGTGCACCCCTCAGGATAGATAGTTGTAATACAATTATTTACTTAGTCTTTCTCGAAATTGGTAGACCAACATATGCTCCAGCCATCCTCTTACACAAGCAAATAGACTGCAAAATTCCCTAATATATTCTGCAACCAGTCGCTTCCCTTGCTTGATCATCCGGATTCTTGCATCTGCCTTCCTTGCCCTGGCAGGATCTTAAAACCAATTCCATAGCTCTTGCATGAAAGCATCCACATCCTGGAGTTCTGGTTCTGCCTCATCATATAAGGACACCAATTACTCCACTGCTTCCCCTTTTGGATTCGCAAAAATAACTCCTTCATTGAGATATCTGTCTCCATATATTTCTAAATAATTCTATACCTGGGTCAGAAAATAAGCCAACTTCTCTGGTTGTTCGTCAAATGTGAATTTGAAAGGAGGAGGCTGGGGATCATCCCTTATCAATACATAGCCAGGGAGTAGGTCAGCTCCCAGCAGTGCTGCCTGGGCCCCTCTCCGATCAGTTGGCCAATGACTAGGTGGGGTTCCAACATCTGTCAGGGCAGCATTTGATGGGATACAGCACCATTGCTACCCCAACTGTGCAGTTCCTGATGTCCCAGACCACAGCAAAGCTGTTGGGAGGATGGAGATGGAGTACTGCTTTTCTGAGACCACTCACCCATGTAGTTCTAGGCGCCTCTGTCTCTTTTCTACCTCCAGCAGTTTGTGGTGGCTCTAACAACCCAGCTTTCTGTTTTGGGCAAGCCCCAGTTGACAAAGCTGCCTGTCCCATCTGGATTACAGTTGTTGACCATGAGAAGGGAGCTTTCCCCTGCAGTATCCCTCCATTTGTCTTCTTCTCCATGGCAATTCTCATAATATTCAGCACTCCTGAGTGGGAAATCCAGGTAGGCTACAATGTAGAAGAGTTAGTTTAATGTCAACATCCAGATTGAATATTGTGGAAGGAAAAGTCTTCATCATGGTTCAGTCCAAGCCAAGAATAAACAACATGGCAACTGCTTTAGAAAGAAGTTGCAGTTTATTGAAGAGGAGAGCCAGAGAGGAAGATCGCTCTAGAAGAAAAGAGAGTAAAAAGCATATGTATTAGGGAGTGGTGGGTTTTTATACTTTCTTGAGCCTTTTGTTTGGAATTGTTCCTATGTCATGAACTTTGACCTGAGTCTGAGTGTGCCTTTCTGGTATTCTGATGGTGGTGGGTTAATCCTATTATGTCCCAAAGGTCATATCCTGCTTCCCTGGGGCTAGGGCTAATTACTCTTAAATTTTTGGTGTGAGGGATTGTTGATTCTAGGGATCTTTCTTCCTAATCCCAGTTTCCTGACTCCAGTCTTTCTGACAAGATTATCACATTTGCATTTCTGCAGATTTGGTTTCTGCCTTTAAAATCCTTTAGGGAAATATATTCTGCCTTTTAAATATTTCCAAAAATATTTCTTTCTGGGGGGGCAGAGAAATATCCAAATAAAAGTCCAGGAACAATTCAGTTATGAAAATCTTACTGTTTATTGAATACATACCATGATAACGGTGAGGTAAAATTAATTCTGAGTTCTAAAGCATCATAGTATTAAACAACAATTTTTTCAGCTCAACTTCCAGGCTTCTTTGTAGACCATGTAAATAAGTTCTCTTCTTGTGGGAACTATTGACGTTCTTCTTCATACCTGTTGATATGACTCTCACAAACCTCCCTGGAATTGCAGAAGTTTCGTTTCTCCAAATTAACCCATTTGTAGTCAGTACCTCCCCCTTCCTCTTACTCTAATGACAAGTTGAAATGGAGAGGCACATAGCTGCCATGTTTCACTCTTGACAATTTTGCAATACTATGGGAAGATCCATGCTACAGAAATGCTAAATCCATGGAACAATTTTAGAGATGCTATCAATTTTCATACTTTTTATGGGCTATGATGCTGGTGAAGATGATATGATGGCCCAAATACTGTTGCTTTACTTGAATGATCAATGAACAAAGGAAGAGAGATTCCTAATTCTTGGATATCATAAGAGGAAAAATATCACATATTTATATGCTGGTTTTTGTTGTTTCTTTTTGGTTTTTATTGATATTTTTGTGAGCCACCCAGAATTGTGTCTCTAAGATGGTTGGCCATGCAAGTCTTTTAATAAATAATAATCGTGTTTTGCATTTGGGATTATAAGATCCAATATACAAGTTCTAAAATAACTGAATTGGTTTACTTTTAGGGTGGGTTCTTAACCATCTTTTATTCTTGAGATTTGAAGGATTGGATCAATATGCAGAAGGCAATTGGACTTTCTTTTGAAATGTAGAAATAAAACATACATTTCCAAATTGATTTTGAAAGTTTCAGACCCAGTTGGGGCTTTGACAGGGTTTACGTAAAGTACATTTTCATACTTTTTATAGGCTATGACGCTGGTGAAGATGATATGATGGCCCAAATACTGTTGCTCAGTTTGTATAATGACACTTTTTTATTTTTGGAGATTTTAAGTTGACAGTTTCTGAAATATATTTCATCATTATTTCATATGTATGTATGTATATAACAGTGTGGTGGCCTAGAGGTGAAGATGCTCATCTTCCACTTGGAAGGTTGAGAGTTTGAACCTAGACAACAGGAAGGGTATCCAGCCCGTAAACACTGAGCTCCATTCAGTCACCCTGACTCCATCCTGAAGCAAGGGATTACAGGGTTGTAAAAAGAACACAAACACACATACGCACACATCTCCTGAATATGTTTATCTCCCTTGATAAGTTATGCTATCCTGAACAGGTGACACGAACTCAGTAATTCTGATGCATCATAAAAACAGTCTTTGGTCTTTAAGTAATGGTTTAATGACATCCTGTCACAATTTCATTTTTTCCAAACAAAAATGAACTAATTATCTGTTTCCAAACAACTGATTATGTGACATTACTTATCATAGCCTAGGGAAGCTAGGCGAACAGGTACGGCAAGTTTATTGCCCAAAAAGAATTACTATTTTTCCTAGGTAATAATTAACTATAAAACTGGGACCACAATTCTATAAATTCACATCCTGGCAAAAACATTACTGAACAAAGAGAGATTGTTTTTCATTGAACTATAGAATGTAAATGTTAGAAGGATCTTACAGAACATCTAGTCCAATCATCTTTTGCCTTTACCTTCTATAATAAAAGGTCACATAGTTCATTCTTCGGTTAGTCTCTCTCTCTCTCTCTCTCTCTCTCTCTCTGTTTGTGTGTGTGTGTGTGTGTACCTACATGCTAGAACTCATGGACTCACGTTTTCTAGTCTGGTGCCTTTGATATATTAAACCAATTTGTTGACCTATTTATACAGAAAAATATATCTTTGAAGTCCAGGGAGGCATACTTTCAAATAATATGGAACAAATTCATTGCTTCTTAGTAAATAATTATAACTATCCCTAAGCTGCTACTATTGTTATAAGACTTGCTGGTCCTACTGCTAGTTCTACTTCTGAAATTCCTCATTAGCTATCATTAATTAAAGTGAAAAATTAGTTGAAGTGGTAAAAAGTATACCTAAAATGGGTTTATCTGACAGTGTAGTAGTAAAGCTTATCTACTATTGGGAATGGCTGTTGAGTAGTAGATGAGAACATATGAATGAAAGCTAATGGCGCTTTCAGGTCTACATACATAGTTTATCAAGATTTGTTGATACCTATATTATATAAATATCACTCATAGTGACTTCCAATAACCTAAAACAATATATGACCCAATGCTTTGAATTGTCAGTTTGTCCTATTCATTATATATGTCTTAATGTATATAGAAATAGTATGTATAAATATATAAATACATACATAAACAGATCTACATCTGTTTTTCTTACTAATACTGTTATTATAATATTCTTACATAATACATAAGCAATCTTAATTTTCCTTCTCTGTGCTCAACCTATTATATTTTTTCCTCTTTCCTCATACAATTTAAACAAAATAAATATGAAAAAATTATTTATTAAAAAATTCATACTTCTTATTTTGCTATAATTTACACAATTGGCTTTCCTCTCTTGTAACCTAACTGGCATTTATTTTTATATATTTCCAGTAGTCTTTCTTTATTTTTCCACCAAATTTACTGGGTATACATATATATTAATTTGTTTGAGTATGTTGTTTACACTGTTCCCCTCCCCCCCCCATCTACATTTTTTGAGGATTTCCAGGGCATTTGAGTCAAAGTTTTAGCAACAAAAAATCCCTCAATTAGTCAGCAATTCTATTTTGATGTTGCTCCAAGTCATATGGGCTCCAATTATGGGATGAATTCATATTATTAAGATAGAATGATAGAGTAGCACAAAATCTAATGTGCACAGATCAATCTAATCTTGATCTGAACAAGATTTCTTATGATAACTCAACACACTCAGGTTATACCTGCTGATTTCTATTGCTATCCAATGCAAAATTTAGATTTCAAGTTTTGATTTGATTCCCAAATTGTAAGATGAGGGATAGGTTCAGAATCAGTCCAAGATTTTTTTCCAGAATTCCTTCATTCGTTTGCCTTAATTTGTGAGAATTCTTTCTATTCGGTGTAGGTCCTACATTCTGCAATGCTTCTTCCATTATAGTTATGCTCCTGCATATGATTCTTTATTTCCTGTACTTCACTGCTAGATTAACCTTAGGAAGTTGGAAGAAAGAAAATACCAGAATGAGACATGCATATGTGTTATGGCTGTGTGAACTCTCCTTGTTTACTTTCATTTACATCGTTATTCATTTCTAATTTTCTACATTGTTTTTGTGTCTAACATTTGATGTATAGGATTCAAAAATCTCAAAAAAATAATAATTTGTAGAGATTTATCTTCTTACCTACCTACACTATTTTTATCAGCATCAGTAAATATTACAACTTGCTTTTTTATTGAAAATTAAAAGTAACAAACTTTGTGCAGTGGTTTTTTGTATTTTAAAAACTATAAAGTATTTGAATTGTCCTTTTTAGACACACACACACACACACAGCACCAAGCAAAAAGAATGTTAAGTACTTTAACAATCAGGCTGTTATTTATTTAGAAATAAGTGATTATAAATATAGGCAACACCATGAAATTCCTTTTCACATATAAGGAAGACGTGTGGAAATGTGTGTGGCATTCTATTCAGGACACTGACTTGTTTGACATTTGTGATTCATGAGATATCTTAAGTTCTCATCCAGTTAATCATGTAAACACAACTACTAGACTCTGGACCTTGTTCAAACATAAGCATTTAAATTACTGAGTCAGAGTTTTTTCTACATATGCAACTGTGCATATCCAGATAATATATGTGATTTCAGTTACTCTCTCTTTATTTTATTATTAATATTGAGTATTTAAATTGAATCAATGCTAATCAAAGGTAAACACAATATTTATAGTTCTTAAGTTTTAAAAAAATATGTTTTATTGATTTTTTTAACATAATCACCTTAATATTTGGTTAACAGTATGTTGTCTGGATTTATATTTAAAAAACAATAACAATTAGTTTATTTCTATAGTCTAGATAATGGCTTTGCTTGATTTTCTCTTCTTTCAATAATATTCTCTTTTGCCAACCTTAAATTAATACAATTCTTATTATTTAGATGAATGACAATTAAATATAGACATTTTTCTAATGTTTCTGCAAATAATAACCATATCAATATAAAGCTTCTTTTCTAACTGATCATCTTGTCTTGTCATAGATCCTGTATACAAAATTCTTATTTAAATTTGTTTTCCCCACAATATTCAAAACATTCTTACTGGTTAAGATTTTCTCAAAATTAATTACACTTAAGTATCTAAGTCTTTTTCCTCATACAGGCCATCCCAACATTTTTACATTTCTCATATCTTAAAAAAAGAAAAAACAAACAACAGGAAAGAAAGAAAAAAAATAAGAAAATAGTATACTACTTAAAATACGTCCCTGTTAGGCTAATGAACATTTATATCCAAAGTTTTTCTCTTCTTTTTAACCATATTCAAACATAGGTTTAATATTTAAATGTTCTATTTAATGAATCCAATTATCTAATCTTTTGAATCTATTCAAAACATTGTTGTCCATTTGAAATTTTCTCAAGATCAATTACACTTAAGTATCTAAATCATTTCCTTTATATAAACCATCCCAACATTTTTATATTTCTCATGTCAAAAAACAAAACACAAAGGAAAAAAAGAAAGAAAAAATACTATGTTACTTGAGGACCTCATACCTCTTAAACTAAAATTCATTTATATCCAAATTCTTTCTATTTCTTTAACCATATTCAAACAGATGCTTAATTTTTAAGTATTTCCTCTGATAAATCCCATCATCTAATTTCTTAATTCTCACTTTAGCTTCTTTTTTTGCCAAACATCTTTCCTGATCAATATGCTTTGCTGAATCAGAGTCTTCCCATAGTCTTGTGAATGTTGTTGTAGGTACAAAGGGCAAAACCAGTAAGATGTTTTTATAGGAAGGTTTTTCCCCTTCATATTCATTGAAGATCTTTTCCTTTCTTTCTCTCTTAATTTCAATTATCATTTTTTGTGTCTCAAGTTCTCATAGTTCTCCTGGCAGCTCTGTAATCCATTTTGTCAAATCCTTTTTCTTGTCCTCGGGCTTATTTTGTAATCTTAGAGTATAAGTTATCTTTTCCATGTCCAGTATGTCCTGTAATTTTTTTTTCCCACCTAGGTTAAGTCATACTTCCTTCTATTGTTTGGTTCCATCTTTAAATCTGTCTCCTCTGGCTCATATTCAGTTGTCTGTTTTATCTGCTCACTCTCTATTTTTATTTTCTGAGAGTTTTGTGTTGTAAAGTTAAATTGGAGATGTGTTCATTTATATTTTCAAAGTTATTTTTAATTTCCTCGTGGCTTGAGATCATTGTTGTTTGAATTAGTTGCAACATAGCATACATCTCCTCCTGGAAAGTGTTGGTTTTTTCTTGGTATATTCTTTCTGCAGATCTCTGGTTTTCCATGATAGCCAAAAATCATGGTTTTCTTTCTCTGTAGACAGCTTTAGAGTCACAGTTGAATAGGTATTTGTAATCCAGAAAGGTCATTTTTTTCTAAAGTTTATAATTCTCGCTTTGTAGATAGCCCAAAATGTTTTCTGTTTTTTGTCACAACTGTTCTCTGTTATTAAGACATTGAAGGTCACCAAAAACAAATTATCTTTTCCTGGGTTTTGCCAGTTCCTGTAATAGAGCAACTACTGTTGTATATTTTCATCCACCACTAGATGTCAGTACCAGTTCATTTTTCAGTACTAGACAATTATTTTCTTCTATTTTCATGATTTAAAAGAGAAATCTTAGGAAATTCCAACAATTTCAAACTTATCCAGATTTAAGTCTTATATTAATTTCATTTGAATATATTTCTGTTCCCCCAAAAGGTTTAATTCACCGCTTCCATCTGTAGGAGGGTGGGGCAAAGATCCCCCTCCTTCTCACTTTCAGAGGCTTTTTGCTTCTTGGGTTTTTTTCCGGGACGTCAATTATCAAGTAGAAGAGAGAAAATCACTGTTTTTACCCAATTCCAAGCATGTTGTTTACAATCAGCTTAAAATAGTGCTTTTGGGCTTCGGCTGCTTGTAGCTTGGGCTAGACTCTGAAGTTAAGCTAGCCTTTCTCCTGCTGGTTTCTGGAGGGCTTTTCCTGAACCGATTGGATTGGCCACCATCTCTCCTCAATCGGCGGGACTTCCTTCCTTCTGTGTCGCCTCTTCAGGGTGACTTCAGGCCCATTTAGGGGCCCCTAATAGGCAGAAATTGGCCGTGGGGTGCGGAGCCCCATGATCCCTCAGCTATTGTGGGACTGCACAAAACTGGAAGCCCTATAGTTCTTAATTTTTGATATCTACATTAACATATGCATTCTCCTAATGAAAACCTTATAGGCACAATCAATATTTATTTAGATACAGTTATATGCAAATAATATATATCTTATATATGCAACAACATGTATCATTTAATTAGAAGCACTTAGATGTTGGTAAGTAGCTAAGTGACCAAATCTCAACACAGTACAAAGTTTAACATTATATATTTTTTGCAAATCTGAATACAGTATATACTTTCTATTTATGTGCAGTTGTTTACAGATTCTAAATAGGAAAACAGTGAATAATTAGATAACCTCATCATAACACTGATGATGTTACCTATTTTGGATAATGAAAAGTCTGCAATAAAACTACCAAGCTCAGAGAGCACCAAGGACACCAATATTCTCTTTTATTGAAACGGTGAATATAGCAAATGTAGTAGTTTGGACATGTTTTGAACATGCTGTAGAAGCTGCCAATTTCAGTTCACTTAGGGATTCATAGAAAAATGTAATTTGACTGGGATGGCAAAATGATAGCACTTTCATCTTTGATTAATAGCAATTTAGATTACTATTATAATGTCCCTCCTTTGAAAATTATTTTGAAGAGGTGTTCTGGACAAACATGGCATCTCTGCTATTTGTTAAAAAAATTGACCTTTGGGGGGCTTCTGCACAAATCTTTACTTATAAAAATGCTTTCTGGTTCTAATATGATGTCTAGACAATTTTTCCATATAATTTTTGATTTTACATAGTTTTAGTGATAACTTGTAATATTCATCTAAGTCAAATGCAACAATCATTAATAAAGTATATACTGATAAGAACAGAATAATACATTAATATATAAATAGAAATGCTTAACATATTTAAAAAGCAGCAGAATAAAAAAAATGGCAAGCTAAAAGGGGTACGTAGTAATTAACCTGACTGCAGGGATAAAATTTAAAAAAAGAAAACAAAGCTGGATTTACATGAAAGGCTAAGCCATGGGTTGATGACTAAGCTGAATTCATACAGTGCGTTAAGCCAAACAAATCATATTGTGGTTTAGCCCACATGGGAATCCATGTGAACTTATAATACTTAGTTCTAAATGCTTCTATAACACACCCAGAATTTAAAAAATAATAATAGCTGAGTATGATGAACAAAAGGTTGATGAAATAAAGAACTAAATTTAGGTTGCACCATTCTCAAATAGAAGGAAGAATGCAAAGGAGACAAAACAAAAATAAAGTATATAGGAAACTGAAGACTAAGAGTTTAGAATAGAGGACAGGAATAACTGGAATAGCAACACAAAAAGGAGAAACTTGAAAGCAATAGAAAGCTATGAGAGCAGAAAAGCTGAAACTGGAATAAGAGGAAAGCAGCAGAGACTGACTGGATCACATTGAAAGCCTAGTGGGTGACCTTTGGCCAGTCACTCATTCTCCGCCCTAGGAAGCAGGCAATAGCAAATCACTTCCAAAAAAATCTTGCCAAAAAAACTTCAGGTTTATTTTGAGAATTGTAAAATGTAGTGTTTAAGGCACTGAGCTAGAAACTATGAGACCATGGGTAAAGATTTCTAATCCTGCTTTAGACACAAGCCAGCTGGTGACTTTTGACCAGTCACTCTCAGGTCTAAGAAGCAGGCAATGGCAAACTACTTCCACATTTTTACCAAGGCAACATCAGGCACTTTTACAGGTAGTTGCAAGGAGTCAAATTGAGAATACACACACAGAGATGTTAAAATTAATGTTTCTCTAAGAATCCTTAAGAATAGAAATATTTTATTTCTGACTTCCAGTTCTGCATGGTGGCAACTGGTTGTGGGCATGCAGACCGCCGCACCCCCACAGCTAACTTTCATCCTGCCTGGAGACCCTAATGGGTCCAAGCCTCCCTGGACAGGCGGCGAAGAAAGAAGGGTGCCCCAACAACTCTGGAACGACGGCGGTCATTCCGTTCATCTTGGGGAAAGCCTTCTAACCCAATAGGAGAAAGGCTGTACTTCATCAATCAGCCCAAGCTACTTGCAACTGGAGTCCAAAAGAATTAACCAGCACTACAGTAAACAGTGTGCTTGAAACTGGGTGAGGAATCTGATTTTCCCTTTTCTATTCTACACTTAATTTCCTGAAAAGATCCCCAAGAAGCAAAATACCTCCCAATGTGAAGGAGGGGAACTTCCACCCCAACCTTATACTAATGGAAGTGGTGAATTAGAATTTCTATGGAGGATCAAAATATATGGTAGTGAAATAAATTTATAAACTTGAAAGCTACAATTTAACTTTGGACAAGTTTAAAATTGTTGAATGGTTAAGACTCTCATCTTAAAGACCATTGTTCATATTGAAAACTAAATAGATGCTGACAACTAGTGGTGGATGAAGAATATGACAGTTATGATTTCCATAGAGAACTTGCCAAAACCTGGGAAAAGCTAATCTGTGTTTGTGACCTTCAAAGCTTTAATAATAAAGAACAGCTGTGATAAAAAAGACAACAATCTGAGCTGCAGACAAAGAGAGAATTATAAACTTTAGGAAAAAAAAGTCTTCTTTGAACTTTTTAGATTACAAATATCTATTTAACCGGGACTCTAAAGCTATTTGCAGATAAGAAGGAAAACTTCAACTTACTGCAATTAATTCAAATAACACTGAGTTCAAATTACAAAGAAATCCAAAATAACTTTGAAAATACAAATCAATCTACTCTAAGTTGATTTTACAACAAAAAAACTTCCAGGAAACAACAACAGACAAGGAGCAGACAAAACAAATAAGTGGACATAAAATTGAAAATAGAGACTCAAAGATGGAACTTAACAAAGCAAGAAAATATGATTTAATCTTAGTGGGGAAAAATTTACAAGAAATGGAAAAAACTATCCATCCCTTAAGACTACAAAATAAATCTGAGGACAAAAAAACCAGATTGGATAAAATGGAATATAGAGATGTTGAAAACATCAGAGAGAAAGGAAGTGATAAGAGAAGCAAAAAAAGGACAAAAAGAAAAAGTTTTTCAAGAAACACGGAAAGGCAAAAGTCTCATATAAAGACACTTTATTCAATTTACTTCTTATACCTACAGCAACAGTAATGAATATATGGAAAAACTTTTTGATTCAGCAAAACACATTGATCAAGAAAGATACTGGTCAAAGGAAAAAGATCAAAGTAAAATTTAAAAAATAGATGATGGGATATACCAGAGAGAATATTTTAAAAAGAAACATTTGTTTGAATATGGTTAAAGAAAAGATTCTGAATACATATGTCATTCTAAGAGGGATCAACTCCTTAAATAATACTGTATGCTTTCCCCCCCTTTTTATTTCATTTCTTGATATAAGTAATATAATACTGTTGAAAAGGCTTGGATGAAGGAAATGTTTTAGATAATTAAATGTGTTTGAATTTAGGGGAATTATAATGTATAAAAAATAAAAAATGTTTTCAATAAGAATTAAAGGATTAGATGACTAGACACATTGAATGGAATGTTTAAAGATTAAATATATTTTTAATTATGGTTAAAAAGAATAAGAAATTTTGGGAATGAATATAAGCTTAGGAGGAATATATATTTTAAATAGTATTTTACTTTTTATGTTTCTTTACGCTTGCTCTTTTTTCCTTTTGTTTACTGTTTTTACCTATTCTTTAAGAAATATAAAAGTGTTGAGATGGTTTATATGGGAAAAATGGATTTAAATCTTTAAATGTAATTAACTGTTGAGAGAATCTTAACCAGCAAGAATACTTTGAACTTTATGGGAGAAACAAATCTAAATAAGGACTATAACAGGATATAAGATGAGACAACCAGAATGATTAGATAGAAAAGAAATATTATATTGATGTGATTATTATTTCTAGGAATATTGGGAAAAATCATATATATAACTGTTATTTATCAAAATAATAAGAACTGTATTATTTCAAGGCTTGCAAAGAATACATTTTGGGGAAAAAGAGAAATCAATACTATGTGGAGAAACCAATTATTAATGATTTTTCTTTACAAATGTAAACCTAGCAAACACACTGTTTACCAACTATTAAGTGATTTATGTTTTAAAAAAATCAATAAAATATATGGAAAAAAAGAATAGAAATATTTTATTTCAGCAAAATAACATTATCTGATCCTGTGAGCTTATATAGGTAATCCTCAATTTACGGCCACAATTGGCCCCAGAATTATGATTATAATTTGTCACTGAGGTGCCCATATAATCACCTTAATGATCACAATCCTGACTCTCCCCATTGCCATTGTAAAGCGACTGTGCAGTGAAAGGGGTGCTTTGGGGTGGAGGAGGCACTGGGAGGCCTGGTGCAGGCCCAGACCTGCACAACAGCACCTCCCCATCTTGTACATTGCTTACACTGGTCCTTCTGGGCCTCCCCAACTCTCTAAAGCACCCTTTGCACAGCTTCCTGCCCCACTGGCTCCCACAACCTTGACCCTCCTTTACACACCATTATGCCTTGCTCCATTTTCCTCTCCTGAAAACATGCCCAGCTGAAGCAATCACAGCTTTCCTGCAGAGGCTACCTTGTGCCATTCTGGTAGTAGGCATCATTTGCACAATCTCGCAGAAGAGTGCAATTTTCCAGATCACACAATTTGGAAAGTCACACCCTTCTGAGATATTGTGAAAATTGCAGCTGCTTTCAAAATGAACCCACATGGGATAGTGTGATGCAGCTTCAGCATATTGGCTGAATTAGTTTATTCATATTTCTACACTGAGAGAAGTTTGTATTTGATGGTTTAAATGATCTCATGGTATTCTACAGGTGTGTTCTTACAATCTCAACAACTAATCTATCCCCTTCTCATCTATTTACCATCACACACTGGTAGCACAACACTGAAAGCAGATGGATCTATCTTGTAGACATTTTTATAGTCCTCCCAGTCACTGTGTACGGGGCTAGGAGACCATCACTTTTTATCCTACATTTTCTCTTCTTTTTCCTGGGCTGGAGCAAAACATAACAGATACATTACCAACTACAGAAATATTTGAAGGTTCCTTCCCATCTGCCAAATAGCTCCAGATATTTGGGAGAGTTACTTTCAGAACATTTTTTTAATCCAGAATTATTAAATAATCCAAGAGTGGTTCCCTACCCAATGATGACTTCTCGAAACTATCCTCTTTCATCTTTAGCCAAGGTTAAGGATCTTGCTGTAGAGCTAAAATCTAGGAAAGTTCCTGGAAGTAATTTCATCCCCCCAGAGTTGCAAAAAAGAAAATAAAGATTGATGGACCCCAGTGCTGGCTGCTCTTTTTACTTATATTAATAGCACAGCACACTTTCCATGTGAGGGAATGAGACCATAGTTATGTCTCTGTATAAGAACACATGAAATATATTTAATCCTAGACCAATTAGCTTGCTTAATACAATAAGCAAACTATATGCAAAGTATATTTATTTATGACTGTTGGATTGGGTCCAAAGTGAAAATATTCTTGTTGAGAAACAAGTGGAATTTAGAAGGCACCCTTTAGTCTTAACCATTGTCCAGTCTTTTATCGTTTATCTGAAAAATACTCTTCATCACTGTTACAGCCTTTGTGGATTTTATATCAGCTTTTGATCTGATTCTATGGAAGATGCTATTGGAAAATGTCGGGAATTTTCAATGGATAAAATACTGCTCCTTCTTATTCATAGTCTTTATTCTAACACTTCTTTGAAAGTCAGATGTTTCCCTTGGAGACATCTTTCTGCAACACCAAAAGAAAATGAAGGCGAGGGTGTATTCTAGACCCTTTTTTAATTTGTATATTAGTTCAATAACTCAGGCTCTTCTATATTCCAGACATCCCTCTCCATTGTTAGCAGATTGTGCAATTCTAGCCTTGCTGTATGCAGATGATGTAATAATTTTGTCTATCTCCCAAGTGGAAATGAGAACAGCAGTGAGGGCATTGGCCTTCTTTTGCCTAAAAGAACAACTTGTAGTAAATTACTAAAAAACCTAAATTGCTGTTTACATTAGGTTACATTAATAGCAAATTAATAAGACCCCAATAGAGCAGATGCATACTTGTATCTTGGAGTGCAGTTCCAGGCTTCCTTATCTTGGAGCATGCATTTTTCTGCATCAGGAAGTGTGGCCCATCATATTTCCACAGCCATCTTAAGATTCTTCTATTCAAAGGGGGCATATATTACTCCTGCAGCTTGCAAGGTGTTTGTTGCTAAGATCATCTCTCAGCTTCTTAATGGTGATGCATTTTTACAAAGCTTAATACATGGAAGCTATCCAGTCTAAATTTATAAGAGCAATATTCTCGGTTTCAAAATGTATTAAGAATGCTGTTGGTCAGAGATAGATTTAGTTGCCAGACCTTGATTCTATCTCTGTAATTTTTGGTTGAAATTGACTTTTTTCTCCTATAGTTGTGGCTCCACTGCTTCTCAGAGGCCATTAAAATCAAGCTGGCTAATGAAAGTTAATAACAAATTCCATCCTTGGAACTTTCTTTGGAAAGTCTCTTCCATTATGGTCGAAAATACCAGGAGTCACCTTAAAATATCTGGAATATTGATTTTCAAAACCATTTAAGCTTAATATACAACTCTATAGTTTATGGATTCTTCTCAAATGGACATCCCAAAGGTATTTTTTCAGAAGGCAACTCTGGACTTTCTTGTTTTTCTCTGAAGACGTTTCGTTTCTCATACAAGAAGCTTCTTCAGCTCTGACTGGATGGTGGGGAATGGAAGGATTTATATTCCTTGCAGACAGCTGGTCATTTGCATTCTTTTAGAGAGTTTTGGGGGGCATTTGGAGGTTTTTTGTGACATCAGGGTCACCTGAGTAGTGCAAATGTGTGTGGAGCCTTCTGGCTGCAGGATGTTTTGTGCCCTGTTCCTGTAGTCTGCAATGTTTTCTGGAAATCCGTTCATACTCCTGCACCATTCGAAGAGTGTTCATCCCAAAGTGCATAGCTAAATATCTATGGAGATTCTCATTCATCCAGGTCATGGTTGTCCCAAAGGTACTTTTTCAGAAGGCAACTGAACTTTCTTGTTTCGCTTCTCATCCAAGAAGCTTCTTCAGCTCTGACTGGATGATGGGGAATGGAAGGATTTATATTCCTTGCAGACAGCAGACAGCTGCAAGGAATATAAATCCTCCTATTCCCCACCATCCGGTTGGAGCTGAAGAAGCTTCTTGGATGAGAACCAAAATGTCTTTAAAGAAAAACAAGAAAGTACAGTTGCCTCCTGAAAAAGCACCTTTGGGACAACCATGACCTGGATGAATGAGAATCTCCATAGACATCTCTCAAATGGACATATGTCATCATCTTAATTTTCTTCAATTCTAATTCTGAAATTGTGTTGCCTTTCACCTTGGACAGGTTGGATACTTTACTTCCTGTAATTCTATGGAAAGGGTATAAAAGCATCCCCTTTCAGCAGTGCTTATGTCCATGTAGAGATGGCTCTGTGGAATCCCTAAGCCAAATGCTCCTTTGTTGCTCTCTTACTCTCTAGGGAATCAAGGAAGATATATATTTAACCAATGTTAAAGAACTACTTTGGAAACGAGTACAATATCACTACTTATTATCCAAGTAATATAAATAGCTTCTACACATGGAAAAACAAAATGGTATTTACCATGAGAAAGTCTTCCTTTAGCAAGTTTCAGGAGGAACATGTATATTAAATGTTCATAATAATTATTTAAATGTGTAAGAATTCTTCCTGCATCCAATTATATAACTAAAGTTTTAAAAACTTTTATCTTTGTAGGATGATTATATATAATTTTGCAAGTCATAATGGCTCCCAAAATATGTTTTACTTGAAACAATGACAGCAATAAAACATAAGTATACATTTTATGCTGGTCTGATTATAATAAAGAAGTGATTTGATTCAAATATATATTAATGAGACCTTATCTCAATCAGTAGCAAAAGCTTTATGAAAAATGTTGTTTTATTAAATATTAGTGTCCATCAATAACAGGAGAGAACAATAATTTGCTAGACTAAAACCAGTTGCATTATAGTCCCAAGTAGAAGTAGTGTATACCTTTTTTAAATGAAAATTATCAGCACTTTTGATCAGTGATGTCATCAAAGTAAACCAGCCCACGTGCTGATTACATCAACAGGTCATGGCCCTAAAAGAAAGTGACGTGCTCAGCCCCCACCCTCTGGATGTGACGTTTTGGCCTAATCCCATCAAGATTGGCTGTCAATCCTCTGGGTACATGATTAGGTTAACCCTAGACTAATTCTATGGACATTCAAAACCAAAAAGAGCTAAGTAAAGTGAATAATTAGCAGAGGCCTGTGTTTTGGGGAAACAAGCCCTACTTTGGGGAGCTGTTAACCCTAGACTAATTCTATGGACATTCAAAACCAAAAAGAGCTAAGTAAAGTGAATAATTAGCAGAGGCCTGTGTTTTTGGGAAACAAGCCCTACTTTGGGGAGCTGTGAAATAAAAAATAAAAAAGGCTTTTTATTTCTAATCATTCTAGCCTAACGATGCTTTTAATTTTTGTGGAGTTTTAGAAATCAGTGCCTCAAAAGCTGGGGGAAAAGAAGCCCCTGAAAGGCAGCCAGAGCCTGCATTTAACCCCTTTTTTTCTAAAAGATATTTTTTTTCTAAAAGGTATTTATTTCTAGGTGGTTTTAAAACATTTCCTCGAATGTAGGGGAAAAAACAAACAAATCACAGCCCCTTTTAAAACCCACAGCTAGTTTTTACCTTTGTAAAAAATCTAAAGACACATATTTTGCCATTTGCACCCTGAATAAAATTTATTCTTCCCCCCTCCCCACTATAGTAAAAGACAAGGAATATTAACAGGAATTAAAATGCTCACAAGAGGCAAGCAGCCAACCAGGCTCACAAGAGGCAAGCAGCTTTGCAGTAGGGTTTTAAAACTTGTTCAGGCATGTCAGGACTGCGATTCCGGGGATGCGTGTTTCTGTCTGTCTGGTAGTAAAAAAAGGGGGCTAGGCCTTGTTTGGGACGTGCCCGGGCATGTCATGCTCCCCGTGATCTGGGCATGCGCAATGCTCAAGGGCATGTCATTGCAAGGGGCAGGGGAGTTTGTGCGGGCAGGGACATGCCCAGCATGTCATGCTCCCCGTGATCTGGACATGTGCAATGCTCAAGGGCGTGTCATTGCAAGGGGCAGGGGAGTTTATGTGGCCAGGCCTGAACAGCTAGCGATTTAAACCCAGCAGTCTTTTGAAGATGGCAGCCTCTGATGGAGATTTGTTTGATGTAAATTTGACCCCCAAACCACGCTATCTACCCTGTGAGTTAAAGAGCTGCAATTTGTGTAAAGACTGGTTTGTTTGTGACTGCGGACATGATTTGTGGGGCACAGGCGGGTCAGAGTATTGTTAAAATAGTGTGTTATAGTCCTTTATCTTCTGATTCTGATAGTGGTGATGAGGGATATTTTTCTGATGGCGAAGCCGTGCACCCTCTGAATTCTGTATAACCAATAAAAGACTGTGTTAATGTCAACACTTGAACATTTGTCAGTGGTCTTTCAGTATAACGATGCATGAAAAGCTTTTAAGCCATATTTATTATACACCGGAATGTGTAGGGAGTTGTGGAGGTGTGAATACCCTTTTTCAGGAAGCTAGAAAACATGATAAAAACCTGACCATGAAGCAAGTCAAGACATGGCTGTCAGGGCAAGACGCTTATACGCTTCATAAGCCTGCAAGAATTAATTTTCCTAGAAATAAAACAGTAGTGTCTGGCTTAGATCATCAATGGCAGGCTGACCTCATAGAAGTCTCCAAATTTTCTAAGGAGAATCATGGAAAAAAGTACATCTTAGCAGTTATCGATGTGTTATCTAAATATGCCTGGGCCTCCCCTTTATCTGATGAATCAGGGAGGGAAGTTACATCTGCCTTCCAGAATATCTTTCAAACAGGACGTGCACCCCGAAAAATACAGACAGATGCAGGTAAAGAGTTCTTGAATATTCCGCTGAAGAAACTTTTAGCACGTTACGGCATTCATCATTTTGTCACTCATAGCGAAACTAAAGCAGCCGTTATAGAGAGGTTTAATAGAACCCTAAAAAACAAACTCTGGAGATATTTCACAGCTAGAAATACCCATCGGTATGTGGACATTTTAGCAGATACTATTCAGGGGTACAATAACGCTTACCATCGTAGCATCGGGACTGCTCCTAACGTCGTGAATTTGTCTAACGAAAGGGGTGTGTGGATGAGACTTTATGGGGCAGCTTTAAAAAGGAAAAGAAAGGAAAATTGTCTTAAGATGGGAGATCATGTCAGGGTATCCAGACTGAAGGGTAAGTTTGAACAGGGCTATCAGCAAACCTATATGGATGAGATATTCATCGTTGAAGAACTGCAGACAAGGGGGGGGGGAAGAGTGGTGTATAGATTAAATGATTACACTGGTGACCCTGTAAAGGGGGCTTTTTACTTTGAGGAGCTCCAAAAGGTTCCTGCTGACCAACAGCGCATATACAGAATAGAGAAAATTATCCAAAAAAGAGGGCGGGGGAGACACAGAGAATTTCTAGTCAAATGGACTGGATGGCCAGAGAAGTTCAACAGTTGGGTTAAGGAGACTGAAGTACAACATCTTTGATATGGCAGAGTTTTACATCACCCTTCCCAGCAATGCGTCAGCAGCAATTTCCCCCCAAAACAGAAATTCTAATTTTACTATACAATTAGCAAGATCGTTGGATCTTCCAGGATCATGGGAAGTAGGGTTAGCAGAGATACAGTATCCGCATAGTTGGCACACATTAACTTCTCCTGGATATTTTGAAATTGCTAATGAGAGAAAGAGATGGCATTTTTCTTTGAGAAGCGGATACTATAGCAGCGTCCGACAACTGTTAGAAAATATGAACAAGCTTATATCAAATGCCAAGGATGGCCCTAAGACAACCCTACAGTATGATGCAGTAGGTCGAAAAATTAACCTTAAAGGTGATGAACCGCATACCATTCTAGTTAGCGGAGAACTTGGACATCTGTTAAGTACGTTCCCTGGATTCAACACCTTATATGTTTACACAGACATTGTAGAGCTCCAGATAGTGGGTGACTACTATGTGCCATTACTGCGCTGTGTGCCTGTGCAAGGGCAAGACAATGATTTCATCACAATAACCTATGACTGTCCACATTATGTACCAGTCAGCAAACATCACATCGATACCTTTACTATAGAAATCAAAACCGACCAGGCCAAAGCGTGCGTTTTTATAATGGGAAGGTGATTGTCAAGCTTCATTTTAGGCCTCAGAAAAATGAAGGATGGTTGTAATCAAGGAGCACGGGAACCCTCAAGACTACGTGGCTTACTACAGGGCACAAGCCAGTGGAGGCCTTCCAGGCTTCCGAGGAGCCCCCATTATGTACGGGACAGGGTTAGGGGGACTGTTCCATGGGCTTTTTCGAAAAGCAATGCCTTTTTTGAGGCGTGGATTAGAAATCATTAAGCCGCATGTGAAATCTGCTGCCAAAAACATTGTCAGAGATGTTGCAGGGAATCTTGTATCCCAAGTTGTTGAAAGGGGGCAGGATGGATCAGGGTTGTTCATAGCCAGGAAGAATTATGCATCGGGCCCACCTATTCCGTTTAAAAAGAGAAGACTTGTGAAAAAGGCCCGTCATACCAAGAGGAGACATGCACAGAAGAGGAAGCTCTGTGACAAGGAAGACATATTCTAATACAATATGTCATTTATTCATTCTGCTTCAGAGGAATGTGTTAAATCAGAACTGGATCTTTTTCAACTGGTGCCTACACAGACCAGTATTGAAAACAGTATCTATGTCGAGATCTCTCCTTTATCAGTGCTAACACCCAATGCTCCCCTGGAATTTTTTATCACGGGGCATGGTGAGCATTACACGGATTTAAACAACACCCTGCTGTATGTGAGTTGCAAAACTGTAAAGGCGGATGGGACGGATATTGATGATGGGGCAAGGGTGGGCCTGACCAACTACCCTATAGCATCACTGTTTAACCAGCTGGATGTTACTTTGGGAGATCGGCTCATTGCACAGAGCCATCATTGCTATTCTTATCGGGCCATGATTGAACTGATTCTGAATTTTGGTAGTGATGCACTGGGTACCCAATTTACAGCTAGGGGTTTTTACAAAGATGACTCAGAACTCATGGAGAGTACTCTACTGACAGCTGCTGGGAACTCCAGTTTCAAAGCGAGAGCAAGACACACGGCCGGTAGTTGTAAATGGGATTTGCTAGGGCCTCTGCATAGCGATCTGTTTTTTCAAGACAGACTGCTGATTAAGGGCATTGATGTGAAAGTCAAACTCACAAGAAGCAGAAATGAATTTTGTGTGATGAAGGATGGCAATGAGAATTATAAAGTGCAACTCCTGGCGGCTTCTCTCTTTGTAAAATGTGTAAAAGTAGCCCCAGGAGTGCGCCTTGGCCATGCAGAAGCTTTGCTCACCTCCAATGCCAAATATCCCATTGATCGAGTGGGGATGAAGGTTTACAGCATTCCTGCAGGGAGCCTTGTGTGTAATCAGGAAAATCTATTTCTGGGGCAGCTACCTAAACAATTAGTGACTGGGTTTGTGGACAATGCATCTTTTAGTGGGGATTATGAAAGAAACCCATTCAATTTTCAACACTGCAATGTCCATTTTTGCGCCCTGTATTGTGATGGCGAGCAGATCCCCGCAAAGCCTCTTCAGCCTGATTATGAACACGGTCTTTTTGTGAGAGAGTACATGCAGATGGTGCAAGCCACAGGCAAAGGCATGAAAGACAGGCCACTGATAATCAGGCGGGAAGAGTTTAACCGAAGGTATAGTTTGTATTGTTTTGACTTGAGTCCTGATCAGGGATGCTCTGAGCACTATTCTTTGATCAGGAATGGTAACCTCAGAGCCGAAATTAGATTTGCACAACCCCTCCCCAACACCGTCAACATGATTCTCTATGCAATCTTTGAAAACCTTATTGAAATAAGTCACATAAGGAATGTGCTTTTTGATTATATGTGAGTATGGACACACTGCAGCTCCTCCAATTGTTCTCTGGAAATACTGCCTTTCTAGGGGTCTACCCTTGTGACCTGCTACCCCAGAGACATATCTCCAAAAGACCTTTTGGATTAATTGTAAATATTCACCCTCACACTCTGCCTGGTGAACACTGGCTGGCCCTCTACTTCCCATCTCCTGAATATGGTGAATTTTTTGATTCTTATGGAAGACCGCCGGATAGCCCTGACTTTCCTGGCTCTATAGTGATGTTTTTAGAGCAGCAAGCTGAGAAGTACACATTTCACCAACGTCAACTGCAACACCCCAGCGCTGTGACCTGCGGGCAACACTGTGCATTTTTTCTACTGAACTGGACTAAAGGAATGGACTATGAAAATATTTTAAAGATGTACTCCAATGCCGATATTAAAAATGATCAAATGGTAAAGCTGTTTGTAAAAACTATAAAGGTGGGAAGGGGGCTTGGAACCTGTAACCGTCACCAATGCATGCAGACATGCATGCCTTATTGTAAAATAAAGAAAAAGACTTAAACGTTTTTACTTGTTTCACTGTGTTTTTATTCATTTTACAAATTGAGCCAGTCACCAAACTTGAACCTGCTTCTAGGATTTAATGTCCAAGGGCTAGAGGGGGTACCGGTAATCAGAGGCTTCTGAGTCCCAAAAGGGGGTGTCATAATAGAGATGGGGTCAGTAGCAGTTTCATCCTTAACAACCAGAGAATCTTTCAACTTTTCTATTTCCTCTTTAACAGTTGTAGATCCCAACACAGAGGTTGGAACATTCACCTCAGCCATAGCATTCATAAAGTCATCCCAGCCTTTAGGTTTCCGCTTCTCAGTAGGAGCTCGGTGTTGTGAGGCTCCTTTTACCAAGTCTAAAATATTAGTACCAGGAATAGGGACCCCTTTGTATAAAAAGGTACCACGATCATCCCAGGTTGAGACGTCCTGATGCTGTTTCATTTTGTTCAGCAAAAGTTCTGCATTTTTCCTGTAACGGGTGCTCACACCCCTTAGGATCTCATCCATCGCTGTGTCCTGCGGAGATGGCTGTGGCGGCTGTTCTGGTAAAGTTGGAAGTGGTCGAGGCTCTTCCGGTGGATAAATGAGATTCAGTCTGTCCTTTTCAGATTCATTTTGCCTGGTCAGTCTTAGATACCTCTGCAGTGCAGAATTGTAGAGCTTAATCTTGTCATCCTCAGACAAATCAGCTCTCTGAAGAATGGTACGCATCTCATCATCCAACCGGTTAGTGGCTATAGCCCCCATAGTAGGTGGCCTACCCTGTAGTTGCTCCATCTGATGACGCGACACCAGGTACATTTTCTCGGCATGATCCATGGTTTATCCAGCTAAAAGGCTAGTCAACAGCGGAATAGCTGTCCCTAGTAAGGGCCCGATAAAATCACCCGACTGAACTTGATCTTCTTCTTCTTTTTGAGTGAGACCTTTCTATCACTCAACTTTTTAATGACACCTTTCTTTCTCTTTAGAGACCGGAATTGTGAAGGTTTCAGAGGAAGGTTTCCTTTTAGGGTGTTCAGAGCTATTTCTGCTATTGCCCCCACCAGGTCATTGTTAGCATTGCATAAGATGGCTTTTCTCTGTCTTGGTCCAGCCTTTACTAAGATTTTTAAAAGCCCCCAATTTCTACGTACCCTCTCTGACATCTTAAATGAACTAGTGCTAGGGTAACTGAGCTACTGCTTTTTACACTTCTTTTTCATTGTGTAAACAGTAGGCCAATCAGGCGGGAAGAGGCCTGTTCTCAACCTGTAGGATTCTGGAGTGGTGGCTGCCAAATCTACCAAAAGGTACCCATGTGGTTTGCGAATGGCATCTTGGAATACTTCTAAAAAATACTTTGTGTTAGTGGGATACATCTGCCTGGCCAGTGTGACAATTTGTATCTGATCATGGAGGCTGCTGAACAAAACCAAATATTTGAAATTCAGAGCTATTGTTCTCATTTTCTTACCTTGAAAGAACAGGTTTTGTAGTATGAGAATAATGCTCAGGTTTCTGTGATGGACATACTGTGTAAAAGCCTTCTCTATTTGATCGCTGTCACCGGCCAATGCCATGAGATCATCTATCACAGCTAGAGTGATTTGATTTGGCGGAAACAAATCATCATTTTCAAAAGAAGATGGAAGCCCCTCCATAAACTTAATATAAGGGATTTCTTCACAGAGTTCTTCACAGCTTTTGCAAATCTGGTCAGCCCTGCCTCATCAGGAAAACCCAATTGAATAATACCCCTTGAGCTTTTATTAAATTGTGTATAACATCTGCCAAAGTTAAACAGGGGTCAGCAAAAGAAAAACATAATACATATTTCATGTGATTTGTAAAGCCCATTTTATTATAAATTTCATAGCATTAAGAGATTCTTGTAATTAATTTCTGTTACATTTTGGCATATGAAGCTCTTCAGAGACAATGGCAATTCAGATTCAATCTTTGACATTAATGACAGTGGTTTACGGCTCTTTTCGATACGCTGTATGAATGTCTTGAGCTCATCATGGGAACCCTGGGTGAAATATAAGTTATTCATTTTGTCAGAAATACTGATGATGATCCAGAGAACATGAGGCATAGAAAGTCTAAAGCATAAGCTTTTAATATGTTCTGTTTCACTGGTACCATCCACATGGTCTTTATCTGATTGTAGACATCCCATTAAGCAGTGGTGTAATATTTTAATGATACACGCTTTCAGAATCTGAGGCATGCTGACATTTTGAGACTCCGCCATTTCTAAAGCAGAAAATAAAGTTAGATTTAGGCTGTTTCAACCAATCAAAATACTGTTTTCTTAATTTATATATATATTTACTTACCATTTGATGTTTTGCAGAATCTGCAATAACAAGGCTTTATAAGTTTGTTCTCTTCAATGAAACTGTAAAACTCAGGTCCTTTTCTTATTCTGCGCCCATGCTTGGGTGGTTTGGGGGTCAAATTTACATCAAATAAATCTCCATCAGAGGCTGCCATCTTCAAAAGACTGCTGGGATTAAATCACTAGCTTTTCAGGTCTGCCCCCACAAACTCCCCTGCCCCTTGCAATGACACACCCTTGAGCATTGCGCATGCCCAGATCACGGGGAGCATGACATGCCCGGGCATGTCCCTGCCCGCACAAACTCCCCTGCCCCTTGCAATGACACACCCTTGAGCATTGCGCATGCCCAGATCACGGGGAGCATGACATGCCCGGGCACGTCCCAAACAAGGCCTAACCCCCTTTTTTTACTAGCAGACAGACAGAAACACGCATGCCCAGAATCGCAGTCCTGACATGCCTGAACAAGTTTTAAAACCCTACTGCAAGGCTGCTTGCCTCTTGTGAGCATTTTAATTCCTATTAATATTCCTTGTCTTTTGCTATAGTGGGGAGGGGGGAAGAATAAATTTTATTCAGGGTGCAAATGGCAAAATATGTGTCTTTAGATTTTTTTACAAAGGTAAAAACCAGCTGTGGGTTTTAAAAGGGGTTGTGGTTTGTTTGTTTTTTCCCCTGCATTCGAGGAAATGCTGTTAAAGCCACCTAGAAATAAATACCTTTTAGAAAAAAATATCTTTTAGAAAAAAAAGGGGTTAAATGCAGGCTCTGGCTGCCTTTCAGGGGCTTTTTTCCCCAGCTTTTGAGGCACTGATTTTTAAAACTCCACAAAAATTAAAAGCATCGTTAGGCTAGAACAGTGGTTCTCAACCTTTCTATTGCCGCGACCCCATAATACAGTTCCCCATGTTGTCGTGACCCCCAACCACTTATACATCACCATGTGCCAGGGGCGTGGCCAAAGAAAAGGGGAAAAAATGGCGGACAGCCTTGTTTGGCGACTCCCGTGAAATGGTCGTTCGACCCCAAATGGGGTCCTGACCCACAGGTTGAGAACCACTGGGCTAGAATGATTAGAAATAAAAAGCCTTTTTTATTTTTTATTCCACAGCTCCCCAAAGTAGGGCTTGTTTCCTAAAAACACAGGCCTCTGCTAATTATTCACTTTACTTAGCTCTTTTTGGTTTTGAATGTCCATAGAATTAGTCTAGGGTTAACCTAATCATGTACCCAGAGGATTGACTGCCAATCTTGATGGGATTAGGCCAAAACGTCACATCCGGAGGGTGGGGGCTGAGCACGTCACTTCCTTTTAGGGCCATGACCTGCTGACGTAATCAGCACGTGGGTTTTTTTACTTTGATGACATCACTGATCAAAAGTGCTGATAATTTTCATTAAAAAAAGGTATACACTACTTCTACTGTCCCATCAGAACAGAATTTTAGTATAATAGTAGAAACTTTAAAATCACATATTATGTATTACTATCATAATAACATTCCCTACGGGGCACGATTGCTCTTTCTAGACATAAGAATCACAAAACAAAGTAGGAGAAAACATGCAGACAAAGGATTCCAAAGTTCTTTCCAAATTTTTACCAGAAGGAACAATATATTTGTGTACATATGCAGTGGAAAGCATGGAGTAGTCTGCATGTTATGTTCTCTGAATTATGTGCCTGGGAGGAAAGGGGAAGTTAAAATGGAGCAGTTGCCAATATTCAAGCTGCTTCCCAACTGGATCTACCATAGATAGACATTGCGTGAAAGTTTTAAGGATTTTTGTTTTGAAGCCTCCAGCTTGATTTAACTCTTGTTGTCTTCCCTTTACCATTCCCCTTCACATAAGCCCTTTCAATAGAACTAGGAAATGTGATTCAAGAATAATATTGGCCTTTGCTGATTTTCACAAGGCTGCTGTATATATGCACTGCCCTGTTTTGATCTCCAAGAAGTAGGACCAAGTTACTATTTGATTACAAAACTATTTTTTTCTTCAAGACCCAAGGAGAAGAGAAACTGGAATTGAATGTACCGGTACTTGAACTTCTGCAGTTTCAGACTCCTACACCCCAGTGCAGGACTCATGTTCACCTATAGACTGGCAAGAAGAAGGTCTGGCAGCCCTCCAATAGGCCATATTTATTTTCTTCCACGTATCTTAATGCATTTTAAAAGTTGAAACCAAAACGTTTTTAACCAAATGATAGGATTATGGGAAACCTTTGCTCCCTTAGTAGTTAAATAAAAATGCATAACAATGCCTTTAATAACACTAAATATGGTCAATCTTAGTGTCCATAACCAAAGACTCAACAAACATAAAAAACTAAATTCTTCACAGATTATATAGAAAGAACTAATCCATATATAGGGGTGCTTTTAACATAGTGTTGACTCTTGACTACTTCCTGAACAAGTCCTTGTAGTTTTCTTGGCATGGTTTTTCAGGAATGGTTTCCCCTTTCCTTCTTCCAAGGGTTGAAAATGAGTGACTGGCCCATGGTTATTCGGCTGGGCAAGAACTCACACTATCCCATTTAACTGCTACTTCAAACTGGCTCTCTAATCCACATGTAGAAATATCAATATATGAAGTAAACTGTTATGGAAAATCTAGAAAAAAAGAGCATAACACTGGGAGGAAATAATCAACTGTTATTTCAATGATTCTTTGGTTCCATCTTCAGAAAGTTAGAAATCAGGAATAATAGAAATGTAAGACTTTGTATAAGATTTTTGAATTGCAGTGTGGAAAAGTCTCAGGATCCTGGGACCATTTAAGGAAAACCAGATAGGATTGACTATATAAAATATGTCATTTGTTAAGGAAAATGTTTTATGACCATAACTGAGCCCAACATTTCCATTGCTAACAAGACAGTTGAGTGAGTTTTGCCCTGTTTTGCAATCTTTATTGCCACAGTTGTTAAGTGAATCAATGCAGTTGTTAAGTTAATAATATGATCTGGCTTCTCCACTGACTTTGCTTATCAGAAGGTTACAAAAGGTGATCACATGACACCAGGACACTGCAACTGTCATAATTGCATGCCAGTTTCCAAGTGTCCAAATTTTGATCACTTGACCATGGGGATGCTGCAACAGTCATAAGTATGAAAAACAGTCATAAGTCACTTTTTCAATGACATTGTAACTTTGAACAGTCACTAATTATAAGTCGAAGACTACATGTATCATATTGTGAACACATTGTCTGAACATCCATCTACTATAATGATAGAGGGCAACAGAAGTGGATGACTAGAAGAACAATCAATGGATTTGATTACAGTGGCAACAGGTGCACTTTTAGGAGCTCTGAATAGACAGAACTTCTTGGGAAAGATCTATCTGTGTGGCCATTAAGATTTAATGTCAACTTGGTGGCACAAAGTCTCTCTCCTCTGCACATACATACAACTGGGAAGAGAATATGATGCAATGGGTGTTTAATTGCTTTCTATCTCTTGGAATACTTAGTAAAAGGAGATTACAAATTTAAATATAACGGAGGAAGGGTCTCTTGAGAGCATTAAATTATAATACAGCTTCCCCCATATCAGTTTCCTTCACATATGGTGGGACAATACATTTTCACCCTCTGATGAAAATTCAGTGTCTAATTTCTGGACATAAGGAGATCACCAGATTGGGAAAGGCTAGTATGTCTCATAAAGATATGGGACTAGCGGGCTGTCCAAGTGTAGTGGTAATTAATTCATGGTTCAAATGTAATTCAACACCACTAATTATGACTAATGAAATAATGTTTCATGGCTTTATTTGAAAATTGAATTAAATGTCCAGTGTCAGAAGAGTGAAAATATTTAAATTAAGAATTATTTATGTCTGTAAGTTTTCTAAGATCATACATTCATGTCATCCATTGCAAATCATTTCCCATGACTCATATTATTAACAATTGGAGGGGATACTTTGGGGGCCTATGGAGATATTTGATTTATTTAAGAAAGTACTGTGAATACAATCATAACATGACAAAAGTGGGGTATGGCTACAAAAAAAATACTGCTATATGGATATGGCAGGGCACAAAAATTTAAGACCTTATTTTTTTCTATCTCATGTAGAGAGAAGCAGAAAGCAGAGAACAATAAAAAGAGAGAAGAGCTAACAATAGGCACAAAGTGTTTCTCTTATGCAGATAAAATTCTTCATTTGGAGGTAAATGGAAAGCTAAATGAAGGACAATAAGGAGGAGGGAACAGGTGCAGGAAGAAAGAGAAAATAAGGAACATAAAAAGTATCCCAGAGGGAGAATAAGCTCATTTCACAAATGATCCTGTTTCTACCCCTATTTTCAGACAAGCAGAAATCATTCAAATTAATTTGAAATGGGTAAATGGATTAAAAAAAAAAAGCAATAGTGTAACCTGGCAGATATAGGGCATTATTAGCACTTTGTTGAAAGATTCCAAGAATAAAAAGAAATTTCTGGGGAGAGGAAACAGAGGTTTATTCCCTGACAGTTCTCAGAACATCACTCTCACTTTGGTAGACATACTCATTGCATCAATTTATAACAAAAATTCTATACTTGTCTATATTCAAAAGTAAGCTTATCAGATTTGTTTAATAAAAATATTCAAATTAAAGTATCTCTGACAAATGTAATCTAGCCTCATATCATTCATTTCATAGGCATACTTATTTTACAATTCAATCATCATTCAATCCAACAACTTCAATGTATTTACATACTATTGTATTAAATCTGTATTCATTCAGCCCTCATTTATTTTTTACCTTATCCCATCTTATTTTATTATTACAGTCATCTATTTTTACATAATTGAACTTTTTCCTTTTATACATATTATACATCTTTTATCCACATTTTTCAGCAATCATTTTCTTACATGCATTTTTAAAAAAATCTTCAGCTCCTTCATATTATCTTTCGACTAGGGATCATTTGTTAGTCTATTTCATACACCTTAGTGGCTTTCCACACATTTCTTCTATTTAACATTGCAATTTTCACTGTGTACAAGGCCCTTCCCATCCCATCCCATCCCTGAATACAACCGGGGAAGGGATCTTTACTAAAAGTAGTGTCTCTGGGAATATTATTGCAGCATGATTATTAGGTGGCCAATATCAACGTGTATGTCTGCTAATATCAAAATCCAATAGTTATGCTGCTGCCAAGCATGTCATAATCATATCCCTTTAACAATGTCAACAGAATGTACTTACCTCATCCAACACGTTATATCTCTTAGGATAATGATCCTTCTCTTTCTCAACCACAGGTAAGTACTATTGTTTACTTAAGTATACACCAATTGTCTGGGTTGAACTATGGAATAATAATAATAAAAAGTAGCAGGTAGTGTTGCTTTTACCTCATGCAAGAAAGAATTTGTTTTGCTATTCAGGGCAAGAAGTAACAAGTTCTCTAACTAACAGATACTTCAACAGGAATGCATGTAGACAGTATGTAAAAATAGCTCTAGCTTTTTTATCCCATTCCAGATTGGCTAGCAAGTAAACTCCTGACTTAAATACTATGGAATTTTACTAATAATTTTCTTTGTTTGTATATAATCCTTTTTAAAAAATTGTGTAATGCATACTTGGTCATTACATAGCATGGAATATCCAAATAAAACTGAGATAACATTTGTAAGGATTTGCTTTGGAATTTGAATACATTCCTGAAAATTACTATGGTGTCTGATTCTAAGTCGGAAAATATGTTTTAAGCATACTGGTTATACGAAATGAAAGCTCTTGAGATCAATGTGGATTGAGACAGTTAATGTATATAGCTTATCAATTATAATTAAATGTTTTCTTCATGAATATGACCAATTATTGGAGGTCATTTGAAATTTCATCCATCTATTCAGTTTGTTAGCATATTCATACTACCAACTGACAATTGTCATTACTGTACACATATTGGGTACTTGCATTATTTCAACAAATTCATTTGCTCTTCAGTGAACAAGGAGCTTTTCCCTAATCCTCAGACTTAACTGTTTTTCCTTAAAAGAACTACATAAATGAAAAAGACATCAAAACTATAGGCCTATCCTTCACTGATATCACATCACTGGCCATGTTGCTGTGTCCTTGAAGTTGTGGGGGAGCATAAAATATGATTGGTGACTCAACAAAATCAGCTGGGCCCTAAGAAAGATAGATGTCTATATTTGATTCATGGCAATAGCAATAGCACTTAAACTTATATACTGCTTCATAATGCTTTCAAGCCCTCTGTAAGGATCCACTTCAATCCCACATCTTAAGAAAGTAGAACTCTTGGAAACAATTTCTTCCAACAGGAACTTTTATTAAGAGTAGTTGATAGCAGGCATAATAGACAGGATCTGAGGGATTCTTTACAGATCGATATTTTAAAGGGTCCCTAAGCAAACCCCACCCCACAGTTCCATCCGGATGGTTCAGACTGGCCAATCCCCAGGTGTTAAGTCCATTGTGGGAAAGGGAAGATAACATCAGTCCAACTCTGTTTGTAGTATGATGTTCCACAGCTCTTCACATCTCCCTTTGAGACTGGAGAAATAAGCCAGGTTCCCGATGTTTGTATTTCTCCCCCCCCCTTTCCTAACTGCCAGGTTAGGGAGAAGAAAGTTCAGAGGAAATTTGTTACATTGTAATGGGTAGCAGACATGAAGGCGAATAAACAAAAGGTTACTGTAAGGACCCACCCCATTTTGCATCTTAAGAAGACAGAACTCTTGGAATCTTTCTTCCAACAGGCATCTTTATTAAGAGAAACTGGTTGCAGGTATTCTAGACAGGACTTGGGGGCCAAGCCCTACGGTTCAAGGTTTTAAGGGGTCCCCAGCAGCCCAGCCCACCCCACCATCTTTCCTGCGGCAATCTCAGGCGTTACATCCCCTTTTCCTCACTGCCGGTGGAAGGGAGACTTCAGAGAGGAGCAGATCAATGCTGATGGCCCCATTGTTAGTCCTTTTGGTGAAATCCACATTCAATCCCCTTTGAAGCTGTAGTGAAGGAAGTGAGGGCCATAAAGCCCCTTTGTTTACCCCCCTTCCCCTTCATCGTATGACAGAATCCAGAGAGGGCAAAAATGGGGTTTTCCATAGTCGATAACTAGAGATGAAATATAATTGGATTCTGACAGTTACATTGTAATGAATAGAGAAAATGAAAGCAACAAACCCACATGTATATCCCCCCTCTCCCTTGGGAGTAGGGCAGAATCCAGGGAAAGGTGAGAATTGGTTTTAGATCAGAGGAGATAGATAGAAAGAAAATATAACTGCATTCTGACATCCTGCCCCCCCTTAAAAATAAGAGAGATCCACCTGTAGAGAAACAAAACAGGTATAGAGGTTAGTCTGATTTGTTGGGATATTCTGTATGAAACTTCTTTAGCAGTTTCGGGGCTCTGACGTGACGTTTATGGATCCACTCGTTTTGTGAGGAGGGAAGGTGTTTCCATGCTACTAGGTATTGAGTTGCCCCATGATACTTCCTAGAATCTAGGATATCTTTTATCTTGAAGTGTTGTTCTCCTTCAACCATGATTGGGGGTGGGGGGGATTTTTGGCCGTAAGGGTGACTGTTGTTCTCTTTTCAGCAAGCTGCAGTGAAAACTTGGGTGCATTTGCCTGAGGTTTTTGGGTAGTACTATTTATTTATTTATTTATGAGACTTATATACCGCTTTAAGTGCAAGCACTCTCTAATTCTACTGTTACTGGGTTTATGATTCTTTTAATTGGAAAAGGTCCTATATATTTTGGGCCAAGTTTTTTACACAGCTGTAGGGATTTTAGGTATTTTGTAGAAAAATATACCATTTCTCCTACAATGAATGGTATGGGTTCGACTCTCTTTTTATCTGCTTGTGCTTTGTATGCTTGCCTAGCTTCATCTAAGGCTTTCCTAGCCACTGGCCAGGTGTTTTGTAATTGTGCTATCCATTCTTTCAGCGATGGGATTGCTGGTTCGTTTGAGATTAGTTCTGGCATAGGGCTGAAACTTTGATTGGTGGCTATTTGAAAGGAAGTGTAGCCTGTGCTGGCGTGAACTGTGTTATTGTAAGCGACTTCTGCGAAAGAGAGTAGGTCCGTCCAATTCATTTGCTGGAAATTAATAAAGCATCTTAAGTATTGCTCAAGTACTGAGTTAGAATGCTCGGATTGTCCATTACATTGAAGATGATGACTAGATGACAGTCCCTGAGTGGTTCCTAAGAGGGCTAAAAATTCCTTCCAAAATTCTGACGTAAATTGCACTCCCCTATCAGATATGATGTGTTGGGGTGCCCCATGCAGTCTGTAGATGTGCTGCACGAATAGTTTGGCTAAGGGTTTTGCGGTGGGAAACTTTTGGCAAGGGATAAAGTGCACTTGTTTGGAAAACAAGTCCGTAACCACCCAGATGACAGTGTTTCCATTGCTTTCTGGTAATTCCACTATGAAATACATGGATAGTTCCTTCCAGAGGGCTGAGGGATTCGCCACTGGTTGTAACAGTTCAGGCGATTTCCCTTGCAACCTCTTAGCAGTTGCGCACATTGGGCAACTGGCCACATAACTTTCTATGTCCTTTTTCATGGATGGCCACCAAAATTGCCTTTTAATTAAATGTAATGTTTTTACAAATCCAAAATGCCCTGCTACTTTTGTATAATGGCATAGCTGCATGAAAGTGACCCTCTGGGTGGTTAGTATATATAACTTCCCCCCCTCATGGCAGTCCATCCTTGATTGTGCACACATGTCTATTTTTCTGGAACCATTCATCTGTTTCCAAAGTTTTCTGGAATTTGATTCCGGTTTGGCTACCCAGCTGCAGCTTTAATTTAGCTTCGGCTCTGGTGGTTACTGGCATTGCCAGTTGTGCTTCAGGCATGAGTGGTTTAGAATTGGTGGCTCATGTGCTGTTATATTGGGGTATGCGAGACAGTGTATCTGCCAGGAAGTTGCCCCCCCCCCCGGGCAAGTGCTTGAGCGTAAAATGGAATTGGTGAAAATGCTTGGACCAGCGGGTTTGCTTGGGAGTGAGCTTCCTGGGTGTTTTTAAGGCTTCCAGGTTTTTGTGGTCCATCCAGACCTGAAAAGGGATTTTATTCCCTTCAAGGAAATGGTGCCATATAAATAACAACCAATGCACCCCGTATGCCTCTTTTTCCCACACGGTCCAGCACTGTTCTGTTTCAGTGAGTTTCTTGGATGTATATGTGCATGGCTGCAATACTCCTTCATTGTTTTCTTGTAATAGTACAGCCCCCCCTGCCACATCGCTTGCATCCATCTGTATTACAAAAGGTTTATCCGTGTCTGGGTACCTCAGTACGGGTTCGGCAGAAAAAGTCTCTTTAACTTCTCGAACGCCGCTTGGCATTCCATTGTCCATTTTAGTGGCTAGCTAGGTTTCACTGAGGATTCTCCCTTCGTTTTTAGTAAGTTCATGAGGGGCAAGGCTATTTGGGTGAATGAAGGGTTGAATTGGCGGTAAAAGTTTGCAAAACCCAGAAAACTTTGCAACTGCTTCCTTGTGCAAGGTGGTGCCCATTCTAGTACTGCTCTGACCTTCTCGGGGTCTATTTCAATGCCCTGTGGGGATATGTGATAACTCAGATAGTCTATTCTTTCCTAGTGGAATTCGCATTTCGATAATTTGGCATATAGGTGGGCAGCTCACAGTTTCTTTAAAACCGCTCTGACTAGGTTGACATGTTCCTTTTTGGATTTGGTGAAGATAAGGATGTCGTCTAGATAAACCAGGACCCGCTTAAATAGGTGCTCCCTTTTAGTACCTCGTTGATTAATTGCATAAATACTCTGGGGGCCCCTTGTAGTCCAAACAGCAAAACAGCAAAAACTTTGAATTGGTAACACCCCATTGGGCAATTAAATGCGGTTTTCCATTCATCCCCTTCCTTAATACTAATGTGGTAATACACTTTCCTTAGATCTAGTTTAGTGAAAATTCTTCCTTTCGAGAGGTGGGATAACATGTCCTTCATGAGGAGCAGGGCGGCTACTTTAGGCTTGGCAGTTTCGATAAACCCTCTTTCTAAGTTTTTATTTATGAATCTTTTCATTTCCTCCTTCTGCTTAGGGCTCATAGAGTATAATCTGGGCTTCGGGAGTTTTGGCCTGGGCTTGAATTCTATGGCACAATCCGTGGGTCAGTGAGGGGGAAGCTCATCCACCCGCTCCTCACTGAAAACTTCAGCAAGGTCTCAGTATTCCTCTGGTATTTCAGGTAGCCCCTTTCCTCTCCCATCGATGCTTTCTCCATTCCTAAATTTGGTAGGGCTCCTTGGGGTTTTAAGTTCACATAATCTCCCTTTGGGAAATTGAATTTTGCCATCCTCCAATTTACACAGGGGTTCCATTTCTTTAACCATTCCAGCCCTAGGATCACTGGGCATTCCATGCCTGGGGTCACTACAAACGTTATGTCTTCCTCATGGTTCCCCAGGGATAGGTGGACTGGTAAAGTGGCTAGGATAGCTGGCAACCCCCCTGCTATGGACCCATCTAACTGGCCAAATGAGATTGTTTCACTCTCCTCACTGGAATGCCCATGTTCCCCACTAGCGTCAGGCTAATGAGGCAGCGGGTGCAGCCAGAGTCTATTAAGGCTTTCACTTTGACAGCTTCGGGCATGGAGAAAGCTAATATAGTCACTGTCTTGAGGATGGGTGCAATGGGTCCACTTACCAGGGGTTCACCCTCTGAGCTGTCATCCGAGGTGTCCACCGCCCCTGCGGTGTAGGCCAGAGTTCCCTCCCCACACTTGGCAGGAGTTGGGGACTCCACAGCCTTTATCACCCTCATGGTGGATTATTTTGGCTTAGCTGGGGAATTCCCTGATTTCCTGGCTGTTGATAGGTCTGGGTTGCACTGAGGGGCTTTCGAGCGGCATTCTATGGCGTGATGCCCCTCTCTCCCACATTTGAAACAGTTTCGCTGGCTCACACATCGGCTCAGGATGTGCCATTCATTGAATTGGCATGGGTCCCCTTGAGACAGGCAAGCATAATACAGGTCATACTTTTAGGCCGTCTTTGCAATGTCTAGGGAGGGTGTCTTCCAGCCAGTTCAGCTTGTTGGCAATGGCCCAGAATTCTTGTATATATTCGGCTACTGGGCGTCTGCCCTGCCTACACCCTCTACATCTTGATTCTCTCACGGGCCTTTCAATCAGCCAGGGGGTCCTCGAATCGTCTTCTCAGAGAGGACATAAAGCGGTTGAAGTCATTGAGCTCTGGGGTGTTGGAATCATGCAGGTTCACCATCCAGTCTGCACCCCCCCCATCCAGAGCAGATTGCACGATACAGATACGGGCTTTATCACTGGGGATGTCTCGTCCGTATTCTTCCATGTAGCTGAGGATGCTCCCCCCTGAATTTCATGTCCAGCGGCAGGAATCTTTGGATGGATCGGTGCCTTTATCACTGACGGTATTGTCTCCCATCCTGATCACCATCTGCAGGTGGGTGGGGAGTGGGGGCTGTCGAGGTGGTAGCTGCTGTTTCAGTGGACATCCCTGGGACTATAATAATAATAATAATAATAATAATAATAATAATAATAATAATAATAATAATATATTATCATTCATCGCACAGTCAGCCAGATGTTCAGACTGGATTTGGCATTTTGTCTACCTATCGAGTCCTTACCCAGGACCTGGGATAGGCAGATGTGGATGTTTGATGGTATTACAGGTATCGTCGCAGGATGGAAGCAGTTCCTAATAAGGCCGCCTTTTGCAATTGACTAATAGCAAATTTGTCAATGCCAATGGTGTTCAAGTGGTGCTCCAGTTGTTTTGGGATTGCACCCAAGGAGCCTATGACTATTGGTACTACCCTTGCTTGCTTTTGCCACAGTCTTTCTATTTCTATTTGTAGGTCTTTGTATTTTGTTATCTTCTCCAGTTCTTTCTCTTCTATTCTGCTATCTCCAGGCACTGCCACGTCCACTATCCAGACTTTTTTGTCTTTCTTATCGACAATTGTTAAGTCTGGGGTGTTATGTTGCAGGTGCTTGTCTGTTTGAATTCTGAAGTCCCAGAGCAGTTTAATTTTATCATTTTCTATGACTTTCTCTATTTTATGATCCCACCAGTTTTTGCTTACAGGCAAATGATATTTTTTGCAGATCTTCCAATGCACCATTGTTGCTACTTTGTCATGCCGCTGCTTGTAATCAGTCTGTGCAATCTTCTTGCAACAGCTTACCAAGTGGTCCACTGTTTCTTCAGCTTCTTTGCATAGGCGGCACTTACTGTCTGTTGCTGTCTTCTCAATTTTGACTTTGTATGCATTTGTCCTTAAGGCTTGGTCTTGTGCAGCCAGAATTAGTCCCTCGGTCTCTTTCTTCAATTTTCCTGCTCTTAGCCATTGCCAGGTTTTATTATTATCTGCTTTCCCAGCTATTTTTTTCATGTATTGGCCATGTAGTGCTTTGTCTTCCCATGCCTCTATTCTGTTCTTCATTTGGTCTTTCTTGTAGGCCAGTTTGGTCTCTCCAGTAGTTAGTAAGCCTTCCTGATATACTAATTTCAGTGCATCTTCATCATTGTTCTTCAGATATTCTTCCAAAGCCATTTTTTCTTCTTCAACCATCTGATGTACTTGTAGCATTCCACGCCCACCTATTTGCCTTGGTAGATAAAGTCTATCAATGTCACTGCGTGGATGAAGGGCATGATTCATTGTCATTATTTTTCTGGTCTGCCTATCCATTGCTTTTAGTTCTGCTTGAGTCCAGTCCACTATTCCAGCTGTGTACCTAATGACTGGGATTGCCCAGGTGTTGATTGCCTTTATGGTATTTCCTCCATTGAGTTTGGATTTTAAGATCTTCTTCACTCTCTTGATGTATTCACCTCTAATCTTTTTCTTGACTTCAGTGTGCTTGATGTTGTCAGCTTGAAGGATACCCAAGTATTTGTAGTACTCTTCCTCATCCAGACTCTTAATGTTATTTTCGTGGGGCATCTTGATTCCTTCAGTTTTCACTATTTTTCCTTGTTTGATAGTAAGTGTGGCACATTTGTCCAAGCCAAACTCCATTACAATATCTTGGCTATATATACGGACAGTGTTGAGCAGCGATTCTATTTCAGATGATGTTTTTCCATACAGCTTCAGATCATCCATGTAAAGGAGGTGGGATAGTCTAGCAGATGTTTTTGATGTTTGATAGCCATGTCCTGAGTTATTCAGTATTGTTGACAGAGGAAACAGTGCAATAACAAATAGTAATGGTGATAATGAATCTCCTTGAAATATTCCTCTCTTGATATTAACCTCTCCCAGCTTCTCACCATTGATCTGCAACTGTGTCTTCCATTGTGCCATCGATCTTTGCACAAATTTTCTGATGTTTCTACTGACTCCTGTTATTTCTAGGCACTTTATTATCCAATCATGTGGCAGAGAGTCAAATGCCTTTTTGTAGTCAATCCATGCCACATTCAGGTTGGTCTTCCTTCTCTTGCAGTTTTCCAAGATCATTTTGTCTATTAGGAGTTGATCTTTTGTTCCTCTGCTATTGGGGCGGTTTCCTTTCTGCTCAGGTGGAAAGAGATTGTTTTCAACTAGATGCTGTTGTACTGCATCAGCTACCACACCAGTTAGTAATTTGAAAGTTGTTGGTAAGCAGGTAATTGGCCTGTAGTTACCTGGTGTTGCCCCTTTTGCTGGATTTTTCATTATTAGGTAGGTTTTCCCAGTTGTTAGCCACTTTTCAATTTCTCCTCCTTGTAGTATATTGTTGAACTGCTTGGCAATGAGTGGGTGTATAACAGTTAGATGTTTCAACCAAAACCCATGCAGTTCATCTTCACCTGGTGCTGACCAATTTTTGATTTTCTTTGCTCTTTTTTCTACCATTTTTGTTGTTATTACTAGTTCTTTCATTTCAACTTCTGTTTTATTTGCATCCACCTCTTTTAACCAAGCCGCATCCTTGTTGTATTTCTTTGGGTTATCCCATATCTGCTTCCAGAACTGCACTGTTTCTTCCTTGTCAGGTACTGACTGATTCCTTGCAGTTTCTCCATTGATGGATTGGTAGAAACGTTTCTGATTGGATTGAAATTGGAGGTTCTGCCTATAGTTTGCAATTCGAGCTTCATATCTACTGATTTTCCTGGCTATAGCTGTTATTTGTTGCTTTATTATTTCCAGTGCTTCCTTGATCTTCCTTGTTTCTAAGTGGTATTTCTTGATTAGGTATTCTTTGGTCTTCTTGTTCTTCAGCTTCTTTTCTTTCATCTGTTCTAGCTTGCTTGCATGTGATCTTAACTTGCTGATCTTATTTTCTAGTCTAACCTTCCATTTTTGTGGTGCACTGTTTGTTTGTTTTTCTTTTTTGTTGATTTTGCATCCCAGGTATTCTGTTATAACTGCAGCTGTGCTGTACATTAGTTGGTTTGTTTCTTGCAGTGAATTGGTGCTTATACTTGCTATTGCAGTATTTGCATCTTTTAATGCTTGTGCTAGCTGTTTCTTTGGAACAAGCTTCAATGCAGGCAGCCTTATTCTGTTGTTTTTGTGCTGTTCTAGATGCTCAGTTATTCTTTGTTTCAATTCTTTTATTTCTTTAGTTAGAGGGTTTTGTTCTTCCTGAGGAAGAGGTGCCTGGTTTCCAAATGAGAACAGTTGTATATCTCTACTGGATTCTTTCACTGCCAACTCCCCCTGGTTTGCCTCTACATTCTGAATTACTTCTTGTAAGGCTTTGATTTCTTTGCCCTGGGTAAACCTTTGCAGTTCGTCCAATTCTGTTTCTGTGAATACTTTATTTCGTGTTATAAATCGCCGTTGATCTGCTAGTCTCTGTTCTGTTATTTCTGATTCTGGATGTTGTTCTTTCCAGAATTCGTGCATTCGTTTTAGATATCCTCGTCTTGTTGGACTTGATCTGTAGTAACAGATCATTATTTCTTTGTTTTCCATCACTGTGTATCTGCGACGGGTAAACACCTTTTCTTCCAGTAGTTCTGCAGCTGCTGGCCCTGGTTGCTCAGCCAACAGTCCTGAGTCCTGTAACCCATTTTTCACCAGATATCCAGGAACTCCAATATCTAGTGCGGACCTTGTTAACCCGGGCGACGTCCGAGCCGGTATGGCATTCTGAAATTTACGTCTCACCATATTTTTTATGGGAGAGACACTCTTTGTCTGACTCCTCTGATGAGACCTGTCCAGTATGGTTGAACCTCTGGCATAGCTCTCATCTTCCTCAGAGTACACAAGCCCCACAACCACGTCAAGGTAGTGCCTCACTGGGCACTATTATTATTATTATTATTAAGTTGGAAGGGACTTTGGAGGTCACTTAGTCCAACCCACTGCTCAGGCAGGAAACCGTATACCATTTCAGACAAATGGCTGTCCAGTCTCTTCTTAAAAACTTCCATTGTTGGAGCATTCATCGCTTCTGGAGGCAGGTTGTTCCACTGGTTAATTGTTCTAACTGTCAGGAAGTTTCCGATTCCCCCTTAGTGTCTCTCCAGCTGCAGGTGCTGGTCCAGCCGTGGGGTTCAGGTTTCTCCTCCCCTAGAGAGCTAAGGGTTCTTTTCATTAGGTCAATAGCTTTCTCTAGGATCCAGTTCAAGTGCTGTGCACAACTTCCTTCCTCTTCGCTAACGTGTAGTCGCGCATTTCCACCACTTCTTTTCCTGAGGAGTATGACATCTCGGATCCTGATAGCTGGTGGGATCCCAGTCGGGAGGAAGCTCCCTTTCTATTCTACAGGGTTTTCTCCCTTCCCTGCCTCGTCGTCTGAATTTTATATCTCAGTCTCTGTAAGCAAGTTGTGTCTCATTACAAACTCTATTTTCATTATCTTATTTCAGGCAGGATTCAAAGCAATAATGAAGAAGCTTTTCCTTTAAAATAAGGAAACAAATCCCATTCCATCATGAACATTTTTCAGTATCATGATTTTCTGTAACTTGATTTTTGATATTTTAACTTATAGGCCTGCTCTCTAAGCATAGCAGGATTCAAGAAAATTGTATTAAATAAAAAGGTGATGTATATATTGGATGTGCAACTAACTTGTGGGCCATACCAATTATATTTCTATACTAATTATATTTCTTATTGTGGTTGTCTTTTTACTGCCAAGTGTAGTGAAAGAGAAAATGTGTGGGGTTAGGGTTTTTCGTGCCTCATCTGCAAAAATCCTATGTCTCACCTTGGCAACTTTGCACTTTTTCTCAGAGATTAGATTCATGTTTTTCCTGGATTCCCTGAATCACAAATTGGCACAATGTGTACCAGGCTCTTTCCAACAATTTGAGTTGGAATGTAACATGGCCTCTGTTCCTTTCTTCAGAATTAACATGCCCATAAGTGGAAAGTTCAGCTAAATTTTGAATATTCAATAAATATGAATAGTTGTATCAGAAATGCCGGTGGATTTATACTGCTGCCTATTACCATTTCATTATTGGGAACACAAGTAATAAGGAATATGAATATATCAGCAATATACAATTCTGTGTTCCCTGTATTGGATCATGTTGGGTGGTGGTGTGGCTTTTATTTTATTTTATTATTTTATTATTATTTTATATTATTTTATTTATTATTTTATTTTATTTTATTTTGAACCCAGAATTATGACTTTGTACTGACTATGAACTTAGCAGCACTTTAAAATATAAATATATTTTTCTTCTCATTTGCTTATACAAGCCTGCAGTAGAGTTTTTGTACTCCAAAATTTTAAGAATCCTTATTGTACACAGATTAAATAGTAACCATTATTAAAAGTGATACAGTATATTTTCTGCCCAGTCCTAACAGTCATTAAATCATTGGTTTTGTTCATGGTGAAGGTATAACTCAATTTCATATATCATTTTAAATCTTCCTTGTAACACAAAATTGTTGAACTTCACTAATGTACAAGTATTTATCAGTAGCACTGATATTTCTGGACAGCTCAGAAGTTTGACTATCTGAAAATGTGCTTGTTACTAAATATGCATGCCAGAAACACAAATTTAAACTGATTGATCTTAGAGATGGATCAATTTACTATAGTTATTTTTATCTCTATCCAGAGAACACTGTGGAAAGTTATTCATATTTAAGAGGGTTGCAGTGTCTGAGGTTATGTGATCACCTTTTCGACCTTCTTATAAACAAAGTCAATGGGGATGTCACATTCACTTAACAACCATGATACTAAACAACTGCAATGATTCATTTAACAACTGTGGCAAGAAAGGTTACAAATAGGACAAAACTCACTTAACAAATGTTTCATTTAGCAACAGAAATTTTGGGCTCAATTATGGTCGTAATATGAGGACTACCTGTACTTATTTCTCCCTTACATTTTGTGGTTCAAAACTATTGTTGCTGTTGGGACAATAATAAGCCAGGAACTTGCCTGGTGGAAAAGTATGATGGGTAAAGTATGAAATGGTAGAGTATCTGAGATATAAGGGAAAGGCAATGTGATGGATGATTTATACTAACTCAACCCGGCATCACAGAGATGAGTAAGAAAAACTGGCAACTGGCTCATAGAAATGGCTGAACAGGCTAGAAAACAACCCTGCCTCTGTTAGGAGCATAGGAGGAGGCCGTGTGAATTTCTGTTATGGTGGGATTTGGGGTGAGTTGTTTAAAGATATAAATTTTAGTAGTTAAAAATTATATTTGCAGCTGGATTCTATGCTCTTTGGTAAGGTGTGAACATTTTAAAATGTTAAACACATTTAGAAGTCTGACTAATAAGATTTGCTGCTTTTTGCTAGCAGCTTTCAGACAACCAAGTTGTGCTGGACCAGTATGTAACTTTGGCCAGAGCATATAGCTAGCTTAGAAAACTGTGCTGTCTAGTGGCAACCTACAAACAACAGGCTTATATTTATGCTACCTGCAGACAATGCACCCTGGTGGTTAAAGAGTGAACTTCACTGATGTCTTTACCCACCCAGACAGTGCACCCTGGTGGTCAAAGAGTGAAATTCACTGAACTCATTCAAAATATCTAGGAAATCTTCTGAGCCTACACTAGTCATGGCAGAGTGCCCTATTGAACCAGAAGAGTTGGTCCAACCAACTAACCTCGACTTGTACACAGAACCTGATGTCCATAATTTGGAAAAGATCAAAGCATCTCAGAAATCCTATGACTTGAGACAACAAAGAAAGCCCTCCAAAGCTAAATGGTCAAGCCTGCTGGAGAAGTAGAGTGACCTCTATGATCGTCATAAGGAATCCTGGGAGAAGCTGCATCCCAAGATAGGCTTTCCCCAAGGTGCATTCGTTCTCTGGAAGAGGATATGGATAGGCGTTTCCTAAAATGTACTGACTATGAACGCCGTCTTATAGACATCCAGTCACAACTAGGAGATCCAACACTCAAAGAGAAAATGCAACACCTCAAAATGTTAAACAAGGAACGTGAGAAACTACTTCAAAGCAGTAAGGAGTCTCTCCAAGCCAAACTTCAGGTGAAGGACACAACGAACGAGAAGGCTGAATCCGAAGAGTCTCATCGTTCGCATGCACCATCCCAGCAATTACATGTGTCTTCCCCTCACTCCTCTAACAAAGGCACATCTGTTTGTCCCAAGTCACATCTCCAAGATGAACTTCAGGCGAAGGACGCACCGAAGAAGAAGACCGAGTCCACAACGTCCCATCATTCACACGCACCATCCCAGTGGTCACATGTCTTTCTCTCACGCCTCTAAGAAAGCTTTGTCCTTTCATTATAACTCACCACGATCTCAGGTGCATTCCAGCGTGTCATAGCAACCTTCTGTCTCAGGTGCCTCCCATCACTCCAAAGCATCTTCTCGTCATAGCCATTCCTCCCGGTCTCCAGAGCAGAGAGCCTGGGTGCTCAAGCTGAACAAGCACAAATCAAAGCCGCAGCAGCCATTGCGAGCCTGCATGTGGCAAAAGCACACAAGCTCCAACCCAAGTGAATGTCTCAGCGACTATCATTCTTAGTAATAGGAGAGCATTCCACCTGAAACCATGCCAAAAACACGTTACACTTTCAACATCCAAGCCCGTTTTAGGAGAGACAGTGTTCCAGATCAGCAAAGACGTGGCCTTGTCGATAGAGGACAAGGAATTTCTAGAGCTGTTGAATAAAGAATTCCTAAAGGATGCCACAGGGAGTTGGGTAGCCCCACTACCCTTCCGCATACCCAGGCAGCACCTGCCAAACAATCATGAGCAAGCTCTCTCTCGCCTCAACAGCCTAAGGAGAATCATGAACAGGAAGCCAGAAATGAAAGCTCATTTAGTGGAGTTCACGGAAAAGATGATCAAGAGCAGACACAGCAAGCTTGCCCACTACTGAAGAAAGATGAAGAGTGCTGGTATCTACCATTCTTTGGAGTGTACCACCCACAAAAGCCAGGTCAGATAAGAGTAGTCTTCAATGGCAATGCACAGTTCCAAGGCATCTCTTTGAACAAAGTCCTTCTCACAGGGCCTGATCTCACCAACAGTCTACTTGGCGTGCTCATCCACTCCAGAAAGGAAGCCATAGTGGTCATAGCCGACATCCAATAGATGTTTTATTCATTCTACGTCAGGGAAGATCATCGCAATTACCTGCACTTCCTGTGGTTCAGCGATGCAAATAACAGAGTACAAAATGCAAGTGCACATCTTTGGGAATGGCTCTTCCCCTGCAATTGCTAACTACGGCCTGCAACACACCACCCGTATAGGTGAAGCCAAATACAGTACAAACGCCAGACGCTTCATAGAATGGGATTTCTATATTGACGATGGCCTAAAATCTGTACCCACTCCAGCAGAAACCATAGACCTATTGAAAAGGACATGCCAGATGTTAGCAGCAGTCAACCTTAGGCTACACAAAATCGCATCCAACAGTGAAGAAGTGTTGGAAGCATTCAATCCTGAAGACCACGCTAAAGGTCTACAGGACCTCGATTATGGCATGGATGACCCTTTCATCAAACAGAGTCTCGGTTTGTGTTGGGACTTAAAGAAATATGTCTTCACCTTTAGAGCTCCAGCCCAGAACATTGTCTTCACAAGAAGAGGAGTTTTGTCTACAGTAAACAGCCTGTTCGACCCTCTAGGGTTCGCTGCACCTGTAAATGTCCAAAGGAGCTCCTTCTGTGCGCACTCTCCCAAGGCACCACAGACTGGGATGACCCGCTTCCATCAGAACAGAAGCAAGACTGGGAGATGTGGTGTAGATCTTTAAATTGTCTCCAAAGCATCCACATACAGCACACGTATGTTCCCATTTCACTTGCCGACACAACGAAGAAAGAGCTGCATGTGTTCTCAGATGCTTCAACAAAGGCAATAGCAGCTGTAGGATACATCAGAGTCTACGGCAGGGAGAGCTACTATGTCAGTTTCATTATGGGAAAGGTGAAATTAGCTCCACAACAAGGTCACACCATATCCAGACTAGAGCTCTGTGGTGCCATTCTGGCTGTAGAACTCACAGACATAATATCGAAAATGATAGAGCTTGAGCTACAATCCACCATCTTCTACACAGACAGCAAGGTGGTGTTGGGCTACATCCATAACCAAAGCAGACACTTCTATGTCTATGTAAGCAATAGAGTGGAAAGAAACAGAAGATCTTCAAATGTGGCAATATGTGCCAACAGATTAGAATCCAGCGGACCAGGCTACGTGGTCCATTCCTGCATCACAGTTGGCAGAATCAATCTGTTAAAGGGTCCTGAATTCTTGGTTCATCTAGACATCCAGATGACACAGTCACCAGAACATCACAAGCTTCTAAACTCAAATCAAGAGGACAACGTTCAACCTCAGGTACCCAACAAATCGCTCAGACAGGGCAAGAAAATGACCATTCAGATTGTCTGCTTGTCTACAGACATCAAGGAGACAGAGAAACCGTCTCCCAATCACTTCCTAGAACCGACTCACTTCGAACGCTTCTCCAGATAGTGGGTGTAGCAGTGATTGTTCGTTTCTTGCATCACAAGATGAGCTTCCCAAACAGTTACCTCTAGGCCGAGAGAGGGATTCTTAGAAGTGTGCAGTAAGACACATACCTAATGGAATTTGAATGTCTGGAAGCTAAAAAGTCTATCCCTAGGTCTAGTGCATTGCTGAAATTGAACCCGTTCCTAGATAGTAATAACTTACTTCGAGTAGGAGGGTGTCTAGATAAGGTTGAAATAGTGTCAGACATCAAGCAACCTATCATCCTTCCTGCACGTCAATATATCACATACCTGCTGGTCTAACACTACCACGAAACCGTCCACCATCAAGGCAGAAGGTGCCATCAGAACGGTTGGACTCTGGATCGTGGGAGCCAAAAGATGTATCACCACAATTTTGTACAGGTGCCTGCATTGCCGTAAACAACAAGTTGTGACACAACACCAGTTGATGGTTGACCTGCCACCCGAGCGCCTTAGTCCATCGCCACCATTTACCAACGTAGGCCTAGATATATTTGGACCTTGGTCCGTGTCTGTTCATTGGACCAGAGGTGGCCAAGCCAATAGCAAATGTTGGGCCGTTCTCTTCACATGTCTTAGCATTTGAGCTGTCCACGTTGAAGTCATCGAATCTATGGACACTTCTTGCTTCATCAATGCTCTAAGAAGGTTCCAAGCCTACAGAGGCCCAGTTAAAGTATTTAGATCTGACCGTGGAACTAACTTTGTAGGAGCCTGCAAGGAACTGCAGATTGATGAAGGCATTCACCCCAACTCAGCAATTGACATACCTAAAGGCCCAAAATTGTGTATGGACATTCAATCCTCCCTATGCATCCCACATGGGAGAAGCGTGGGAGCGCATGATTGGCATAGCCCGCAAAATTCTGGACTCAATGTTGACAAAGATACCCATGCTGACCCATGAGGTCCTCACTACCCTCATGGCAGAAGTAGCAGCTTTCATCAATGCTCGACCTTTGGTTCCAGTTTCTTCTGATCCTGAAAATCCAACTATCCTCACCCCAGCCGCCTTGCTAACCCAGAAGACAGGTGACTGGCCAGCACTATTAGGGAACTTTGTTCCCAAAGACATGTATAAACAGCAATGGAGACAAGTTCAGCTGCTGGCCAACACTTTTTGGAAGCACTGGAAGCAAGAATACTTGTCTACCCTTCAGGATCGCCACAAATGGAAGACAAAGAGCCCAACCTATAAGGAGACCTTGTCTTGCTGAGAGACAAGGATGCACATCGGAACTCTTGGCCCATGAGACTTGTGCACCAAGTTCTACCCAGTTCTGATGGACTAGTTCGCCAAGTTGAAGTCCAGATTGTGAAGCCACATGAGTCAGATCATGACTCAAAGACTCTCGTGAAGAGGCTTTACACCAGACCGATCATGGACTTTGTACTGCTGCTGAGGAAGACCGAACTTGAGGATTGATCCTTCAACTATGCATATTATGTTTACCTCATGATTGCATTGTTTGATGTTATGCCTTTGTTTATCTCAGTTATAGTTATGCATGTTTTGTATTTATATTATAATTGCATTATTTGATGTTATGCCTTTGTTTATCTCAGTTATAGTTATACATGTTTTGATGCAATGTTTTTTTTTTTTTTGCTTATTCTAGTTAGTTAATAGTGGAAATTGTGTATTTCCAAGCGGGGAATGTGCTGGACCAGTATATAATTCTGGCCAGAGCATATAGCTAGCTTAGAAAACTGTGTATAGAGCAAGTAGCATTTAAGGGGTTAAATGCTGTCTCCTTAAGAGATGGCTTCTGGGAAATGTAGTTTTAGTTGTTACATGGTTATATCTGTGTTCTAATTGGTCAGTTCTATGTCTTAACTAGCCGTTGGGAGGGACTTCAATGTTTATGACAGGATTTCCTGGCTATGGGCCAGTATGAAAAAGTTTTGTGTAGCACAGCCACGAGGTCTTTTGCTCCGTACGAACATGGGGTGAATTTACCTTTAATTTTTTACACCACAAGAACAGACAGATTGTGAAACGTGCCTCAAAAGAACTCTTCTTAACTGTGAGTTATTGTTTAGAGATTCCTGAAGAATAAATAATCTAATATTAATCCATCTGTGGAATTAATCTGTCTGTGCTAAGCAGGAATAAAGCAAATCTCTTGTTTGGAACAGAACACAAGTAATGGATGCTTGCCTCGATTCAGCTAGCTGCATGATGGATGCTTGACATTGCTCTTGCAAATCCATCAGGAAACCTTTATCTGGTGCCTTTTGCAGAATCATTTTGGGCTAATCTCATTTTGTAATGCTCAAATACTTCTGAAAGACTGAATGCATTTTATATGTTAGAGCTGTTATAGTTCAAACTATACACCTTTACAATCAGCAGTGGTATAAGATAAATGAATGATAGGCAGCTGTCTACTGATATATCTAACCCAGCTTTCTACAATCTTTAGATTTCAGCTGTTGTAATTCCCACATTATGAAAGCAGATGCACAATACATATGAAGGACAAATTAGAGAAGTTATTAGACATGGCCAGATTTGAAAAACTAAATAAGGTTGGATCTGATAAGTACTTGAATCATGAGGAAATACCAAGAATAATAACTATATTTGGAAGTTAAAAAAAAATAAAACTGAAGCAAGCAGTGACAAATCACTTCCATACCACTGCCAAAATAAGCCTATGGTGTGTGTCTATAAAATCACAACAAAAGTGAGTTCCATTAGAAAGAGTCAAGCTTTACTTTTAAAAATGTTCAAGCTGTAAATCCATACTTAGCATTGCCTGGTATTGCTGGAATTGGGGAGGCAACAGATCAGTTTCGTATTACAGCAGCCTTTGCCTTGGGAGAGGCAGTTCTCAAGTGAAAGCAGATGTAGCCACTTGTATTCTAAAATAAGATTTGCCAAATGCATGAATAGAATCATAGTAAATTGGAATCAGAGTGGAGTGAAGTTATGCTGGTGGATCTGAAAGGAAGCAGAGCAGGCCAGAGCAACTAAACAAGATTTTGGCAATGTACACTCATCAGCTCCTCTGTTCTAGACTGAGGCAAATAATTGTGTATTCCCATTAGAACAGTTTCTCATGGTCTTTCACTTTATGTATGTAATGATATCAAGGACCTATTTTTAGATGGTGCCACTAATTGCCACATCTGAAAACCTTAAAGAAGCTTAATAAAAATATCCATATAGGACCAAACTGTGATATGTAAAGTTAATTAGTGGCTTCCTGAAAAACTAAGTAACTTGTAGATCAGGGGTGTCAAACTGCCAGCCTGCGGGCCAGATGCGTCACGTGGAAGCTATGCCCACCCCATTGCCGGCAATGGCAAAACCGGCCCAATATGTTGCGCAACATCACATGATGTCGTGAGTTTGACATGCCTCTTGTAGATTATAGGTTTTAATCAGTGATGGGATTTAGCCAGTTCACACCGGTTCAGCAGAACCGATACTTAATTTTTTGTAGAGTTTAGTGAACTGGTTATGATAATCTGCACAAGCTTCCCCTGCTGCCTGCCCCCACCAGCCTGGTATCCCTTTGCCAGCCCTCCATTGCCACCACCACACTTTCTTGCACACACTTTCTTGCTGTCCTGCATCAGCCAGCATCTCCCTTCTGGAAATGGTAGCCCTATTTTCTGCTGTATCCAGAGCAGATACATTTTCCTCCTGATCAGCTGAGGGTATGGTAGCTACTGGTATGATTTTTGTAAGAAGCTGAGTGTCTGCTCTGGATTTTAAAGCAGAAAAGTAAAGGGGGGGGCAATTTCAAAGGGCCTGGAGAAAAAGAACAAAGCTCTTCTGTTTCCAGTCTGAAGCAGGTACCAAGGCTAAACTTGAGGGAAATGAATCTGCTCCTCAAGAGCTTTGCAGAACTATTGGGGCTGGGCTGGCCTTCCTTGCCTAGCTCCTACTGGTATATTTTCCTGGAGCTTAGCCTCCTTCCATACAAGGTGTTCCTCCTTTCCTCCCTTTTGCCAGGAGGAAAGTGGCAGAAAATGGGGCTGTCATTTCCAGAACAGAGAAGGGAGATGCTGGCCAATGCAGGGCAGCAAGAAAGTGCAGAGCAGCAGAAGGAAGACAGACTTAAGGACACCCAGGGAGGCAAAATAAGCTATTGTAAGCCACCTTTCTCCCTTTCTTTCTTTCTTGTCTGGGAAAAAGGCAGCCCATGTGGGCTGCTTCTTTGTGCAAACAGGTGCACAGTGGCAGCGACAGAGGGCAGTGGAGGGATACCATTGCTGGCAGAGGGAGCTGGCAGGGGAGCCACCAGGAAGAGTTGGCAGAGGAGATGGGGGCTGTTAAGTCCTTGAGTTAATGGCGAAAGAAGAGCATGCATTCTGTATCCAACAGTTCTTTATTCTTCTTTTGCTCACTCCAACAACAACAACAAAAAGCCAGAGGCTCGCAGGCCTCTCCCCTAATATATGGATTCCTGAGCAAAAAGGTTACAAAGAAAAAATGGCGCGCTTTCGCGCCTTGCGCATGCGTGCAGGCTGGCACCACTTAGTCTGGTCCCGGGCAGCTTGCAACAGCCCGGGACCATAGCAACGTCCCGAGCCTGCTTTTGCAGGCTCTGGACACCACCAGGAAGGGGCTACCACCAGGAAGGTGATTTGCGGGGCAAAGTGGGGGCGTCGGGTGGCGGGGACCAAAGAAAGCCCCTCCAGCGGCAGACATGGCTGTTGCACAGTGGTGGCAGAGCCTTTTGCCATCACTTCCCCCTGGCTCCAAATCGGTGGAAGGGGACTAGGTAAGGTCCATCCTCCATAGCATGGCAGTCCAGCTCGGGAGGGGAGTGAAGGGAAGAGGCAGGTCATTGAACTGGCAGGGGGAGGTCACCAAGTAGGGGGTGGCCTGGGTGCGAGGCCCCAGAAGTAAGCAGGTGCAGGAGCCATGGGTCAGTTCCCCCCCCACTCTAGTTTGGTTTTTACATGTGCGCCTCTTAAAGGATTCTGTGATTCCAGAGAGAACTGTTGTTAAATTATTTGAATCCCACCACTGGTTTTAACATATCAAGTTATATGAGTTGAATTCTGTTAATATAGTAAGATTTCTCTTTCCTTTCATCACTGTGCTGGGAAAAAAAGCATTTAAACAAATAGCAAACTGATAATGGCACTCAGCAATAGTAGAAAACATGCTGATATAAGGGTCATGCAGACAAGGAGGAACTAAAATTGAAGACAATTTGTGAAATTTCAGCTGTAGAGATGTAGACCACAGCTGTATCTATAAAAGAGTCCATCTTAAGTAATTGACTCAGATATTCCTATGCAGTAGAATATTACAATTCTTGAACTGTAAAAACGTAGTTTATTAACTATACCTGTAGATGCATCTTTTTCATGCTAGATATTTGTTGCTCATGTTTTGTGGTGGCATGTTTATGGAACAAGCTTGTTATTGCCACTATAGGGTGATAGGGAATAGCACTTAAAACTATGTATTTTGAGCCCTTTCAAATGTGTGGTACATATTTAATCATAGATACATGTTTTATTATTTCAACTGTGATTAACATTGTGAATAAGCTGGATATAGAAAGTTCCAGATAATGAAATGAGTAAAAAATATACAAATGTGGTCACTTTAAAAAGAGAAGTGGTAGGATGAACTATTAAAAAAAAATTACACAAAGTTAAGGTAATTTTTTAAAAATATTTTTGTCATCCTTGAAGATTCTAAACGTTCTATGAGAACTCACCTTCTAGAAGGTGAGCTCACAAATATCTGAGCTGAGTCCTGAATTACAGAGACAATTTAATAGCATTTGCATCACTTTTAGATATCTGCATGAACTTTCTATATCCAGCTTATTCACAATGTTAATCACAGTTGATTTGCTGCCACAAAAATCTCAGGAAAAAGTAGTTCTTTATTACTTTACACTGGGCCGAGTGCTGAATTCTACTAAGGAAGATTTTGATATTATATTTTTGTCTTATGCTAGTATCCTTTTCTGTATAGATTTTAAAAAATGCCATCCTCTGTGAAATAGCAGAAACTGAGTGTGAATGTTATGATGCTTTTGCTTTAAACATAGTTGAAATAGGGACTGATATAAAAAAAACAGAATTTTGTTTCTGTTTTTCATTTAAGGGAAAAGGCACCTTACTCATTTTCACTGTGACAAACACCACTTCAGCTCCAATTACTAATATCTTGTATTGCTGGAAGAACAGATAGTCCTTCACTTACAACTATAACTGAACCAAAATTTCTGTTGTTAAGTGAGACATTTCTTAAGTGAGTTTTGCCTCATTTTATGACCTTTCCTGCCACAGTTGTTAAGTGAATCACTACAGTTGATAAGTTGTTAAGTGAATCTGGCTTCCCCATTGGCTTTGCTTGTCAGAAGGTTGCAAGAGGGGATCACATGACCCTGGGACACAACAAAGGTCGTAAATATGAAGCAGTTGCCAAGCATCTGAATTTTGATCACAGATCATGGGGATGCTGCAAAGGTCATAAATATGAAAAACAGTCATAAGTCACATTTTTCAGTGCTGTTGTAACTTTGAACGGTCACTAAATGAACTGTTGTAAGTTGAAGACTACCTGTATCCCTTTAGGTATGAAACATGTCTGTGTTCACACAATACACTTAATGAGATGAAATGATATATTTGCACACGGTAAGCTTAGTATTAACATTCATTAGTTTTTTTAATGTACTGTATATGGTTCAGTTGGATGTATAACCTGCCAAAATCCAAAGAATGGCTAGTTCAGTAACCAAATTATGGGCAGTATGCAAATGCATCTAATGCATATTAGGGTAGGTAGAGGCAATAACATCTACGTATGTACCACTCTCTATATTGAAATTACTAAGTCTTTTGAGCACATTTTTCTTTTTATATCCTAATTCTTCTTTTCAAAAGTATTTTTATTTTATTTCATAGTTAACTAAATGATCTATTTTCAAAGTAAAGCCCTTAGTCGAAGAAAAAAAAGCAAAAGCAAAAACTATCTGTAATTTACTGTATTTATAGGTTAAAATTGTAATTGCATCTAGTTCTTGGTTAAAATTAAATGGTATCAGAATACTCTGACATTTATTTTTTCATTAGGTTTTTAGAGCAATATGCCTTGTAGTTAAGGTTGAGATAGAAAAAGATCATTAAATGAATAATAAAATAAATATTATTTGGGAAAAGGTTTTTATATTTCTGTTATTGTATATTTTGTAATATTTTTGAGAGATTTGACAAGTCATTTGCAAGAGAATATCTGCAGTCCAGAATCACAGAGTGAAAGTTATCACTTTGATAGAGATTAAAATTCACACAAGAAATGAAAAACCAGTAGAAACTATGTGGTTAGGGTGGAAGCTGGAAAGCTAAATGAAAGTTTCCAAGATGAGAAGAACAAAGTGCAGAGGAAGAGTGAATGAATTTAGAGGAATAATATACTGTTGAGTAAAAATTACATAAAATCAAGGAATAAGCATATTAGAAAGAAGAACAGATAAGAGGAAACTTAACAAAGAAACAATGCTATAGAAATGGCATCTAGAAGAGTTTCAGGAAGAAAGAACATAGTGCTGAGAGAGATGAAACTTAAGTGTAAATAACATGAATGTTGAATAATCAAAAGCAAATGGAACATAATAGTTTAGTTGGCTAAGAATCAGGGTTGATGAATTACTGATGATGAAATAATGAAGTGGAAGAAAGGGAAGTCGAGAAGAAATTTGTGATGTAAATGCATACACATATACAGGTAGCTGCAGCAATTTTTTGGTTGAGAAAATATGGAAACTACAGGCAAGTCAAATTTTGCTAAAAGAGAGAAATGCTTCAGCTGTATCTTGGAATTTCTGTTACCTAGAGCAGGGATGTAAAAAGGACAGTCTTGAAATCATATGTGACCCAATAGACTTCAGCATTTAAATGCATACTTTGTGTGTCCTGGTCCTATCTATTTTTGGATTTCAGCTTGGCACGCTCAGAGCCTGGAGAAAACTTCAAGCCTCTGGAATTTGTGTGGTTCTAGAGCAGACATGTCAAACCCAAGGCCTGCAGGCCACACCCAGCCACTGATGGGCCTAGAGCTAGACTGCAGGGCCGCCCCAGCCCCATCCCAATCCAGCCCAACCAGGCACCCTCCAGCGCACATACAGGAGGTGGCAAGTGCATGGGGGCCAACGGTGTCTGGCAGCAGCTGCAGCCTGCCAGCCCCTTGGCCAGCACACTCTGAGGCTCCACAACCCGCACAGTGCAGGTGGGTCTGAGCACTGTGACCACTGGGCTGGCCCTCCAAGCAGAAGGCAGAGGCATGGAGGGGAGGCACATGATCTGGCCTGCAGGATGTGCTGCATGGCTGCCTGCCTGCCTGTTCTGTCCCACCACCGGTCTTTGTTTGCCCACATCCGCCACAGCTGGGATGGAGCAGGCATTTGCATGGTCATTTGGTGTGCCTGGCAGGCTGGATCACATGCCTCCCCCACCTCTGCCTCTGCCTGCTGCCAGTACACCACCATGGGACGAGGCAAGGCAGGTGGCAGGGTGGCAGTGCCATGTCCCAGCCCCTGTGTGGTCAGCCCGCACTGTTCAACCTCTTTCTCCAGCAAGCCTGCAGCCCCACCAATGGCCCCAGCAAATGGGAAGCGCTGGAAGCCCCTGTCCCCAAAGGGGCAGCCAGGACTTCACACCCCACACAGTGCAGGTGGGTCCGAGCACCCTGATTGCTGGGCCACACTCTAAGCAGCAGGTAGAGGCAGAGACATGGGGGAGAAGCACATGATCTGGTCTGTGGGATGTGCTGCGTGGCCACTTGCCTTGTTACAGGTGTGGTAGCCCAGCCGCTCACCATCACTGCCACCCCACAGCCTCTGCTATCCAACCTCATCCTCCAGTGAGCCTGCCACCTGCTCCTCCACACCCAATTGCCCCAGTGAATGGGAAGTGTGAGGAGCCCCTGTCCCCAAGAGGCAGCTGGGACTCTCCTCCCTGTTCTGCCCTGCCCGAGCACAGTCTTGGAGTGCCCCATGCGCCCAGCACCCATGCTCCTCAGGGCTCCACAGCCAGGCCTCCTCCGCCACCTGCCTCATCTTGCCTCACCTCATGGCAGTGGCACCAACAACAGCAGCCCCATCTAGCAGGAGCCCCTCAGCCCCTCGCCCCCCCAGCTTGGGAAACCCAGCCAGGGAAAGGAGAATGAGCACAGCAGCCTCTAGGAGGAGGGAAGTGCAGCCGGGCATCCCCTCAGGGAAGCAGGGCCAGGCCACAGCATCCCAGCACACCGGGAGCTGAAGGGCCAGGCCAGGTGCCCATCACCCAGGGCCCCAGGTAGCCCACGCTGCTGTCCAGGGGCCCCCATGCATCTTAAGAGGTTGGTGGATCAGGCCACGGTGCCTGCCCTGGGCCCATTCCCCTCTGCCAGTGACCCCTGGATCCCCCCCAGGCACTCCCCAACATGAGCAATGTTGAGCTGGCCATGCCCATCCTAGCCATGCCTACCTAGTCGGCTGCACCAGCTATGCCCACTCTGACCACACACCCCCGTCCCCTCAAGGGCAACCACAATGCTGATGCAGCCCTCAATGAAATCGAGTTTGACACCACTGTTCTAGAGATTCATAAGAAAGAAGACTCCAATAGGCTCCCATCACTAAGAAAGAAGTAGAATACAGGGGGACACTCATGGTAATGAATGTTCTCATCCACTATTCTAAAGTGGTGTACAGCTGTGATAAACATTTCTATTTGTAAAAAAATTGTCTTTTTTATCATTATGATTGTTTTTCTGAACAAAGAATCTAACCTTACCATCTTTTTTTCTGAGCAAGAATGTTACAGTATATACCACCAATTTCAGTTCTTGGAAAGAACTATGCAACAAAACTAGGAAAGACTTTGTAGGGGTTTTGTAACTGGAATAAGAAAAAGAAACAAATGATTTAGCCTAACTGTTGCTATCTTGCTTCTGTAATCAGCATTTGTGTCAGGGACAAATTTCATACAAGTATAAGAAAACAAGTACACGGATGTGATGTACTGACGAGGGAATAAGATAGTGTACAGGAATGATTGATGTCTTTCTTATATGGTAATAACTTTGTTGTCTCATGTGGATTGGCTAACAAAGTTTATAAAGTGATGCCTTTAACATTCTAAGGTATGGCACTTCTGAATACAACTGCTGCCAGTGTTCAGATTGTGTTTCCACCCAGAACTTCAGATCAAATTAAAGCTCTGTCTCTTTAAGAAGCCTCTACTTGAGTCTTTCATGATTGGATTCTATGATTTCTCAGGTTTTACCAAGGGCCAGTGACTTTACAACATGATACAGGTCTAATGTTTTTGCTTACAGTATGTAGTTTATTTTTCTCTTAGAAACATTTTTCTATACAAAAACAGCCACTTAGGCATTTACAGTCTGAATTCAAGCTGTTATTTTAAAAATAGAAATAATGTAAATGCTGTGTTTCTCCTTTTCTTTAGTTTGCATGCTACCTGAATTACTCTGAATTTCAAATTAATTTCTGCGAATTTAAGAAAAGGGGTGGAGATATATCATTATTTATTTATTTATTTATTTATGAGACTTATATACCGCTTTAAGTGCAAGCACTCTCTAAGCGGTGTACACCAGTAAGCAATGTGTATATATATTTACATTGCCCCCAACAATCTGGGTCCTCATTTTACCTACCCCGGAAGGATGGAAGGCTGAGTCAACCTTGAGCCGGTGAGATTTGAACCGCTGACCTGCTGAACACAGTCAACTAAAGTGGCCTGCAGTACTGCACTCTAACTGCTGCGCCACCTCGGCTTATTAGCATTTTTTTTAGTACCTCATTCTATGGTGAGGGGTGATCTCACCCAGTAACATCATGTAGATGTCAAATAGGAGCAGGAAAGCCCTGAGCCCTGTGGCACCCACAACATAGGGGCCGAAGGCTGCACTTCACATTTCCAATCAATGCTGGATGGAATTGGCCTTGGGAAAATGAAGTGAACCAGTGCAATATTGTGCCACACACTCCCTGCCCCCAAAGTGTATATTATTATTGATGGTATCAAAACTATACACATACAAACAGATATACATAATTGTTTGTCAGTAAGTACAGTAGGTAATTACTGGAGAAGTTCAAACAGAATCTGGGTAATCATGTCAGAGATACTGTAGTGAATCTTGGAGAAGGTGGGTCAGATTTCCCAAAAGATTCTGTCATATAATTCTGTGAAATGCTCTGTGGAATGCATAAATCCAAATACGTGGGGGGAAGGGCAGAGAAACAAAAAGAAAACTTATCCCAGTGATGCTTTCAAGCTGTTAATGCTCAAATTGCTGCATTCTATGTTTTATTTCAGTGGTATTTATCCATCAAGACTACTTAATACTTGTCTTTCTGTTAGGCTAGAATCCTAATCATCAAGTCTAGGAATCATTCTTAATTTAATTCCTGAATAAACATATGAGATCGTACTATTAATGTCTAAATTGTAGCCATGGATTCAAGAAAGTTCCCTCCAGATATTGCTGATTATGATAAATAGTGATGACATCCAGGAACTGTTGTTCAGCATAATTAGAAGACCAAGTTTCTCTATCTGATAAAGATACCCCACCTGGTTTCTTTATATATGTATTCCTATCGGTTTTTTTTAAGCAAACATGCAGAAGTGCACAAGTTTCATTATACTAAATATATTGCTATTGTAAATTGCATAATAGCATTAATCAGCATGCTGAGCTTAACTGTTTACATTGCCAAAAACACAATCCTTGATGAGGCTGGATTTGGTATTGTGGCATATCAATGACCCCTAGATTAAATCCAAACCTCATCATTTGAAATGGCTCCAAACACAATGCCCCATTCATTTCTAAAACTTCTAAGAGATCCTATTCCATCTCTCGTTTCTCTTTTCACCCACTGTCATTCTGTAGAATAAAATGCCAAGAGCAATTGCAGTGATTCATTGTCAGACACCCAGACTCATTTTTGAAAATCAACAAAATAGAAGAAAAAGGATGAAAGAAATAGACAAATAAGTTTCACTCAGTAAGGTAAATTTCCAGTAGGTGAAACCTGGAAATGTATTTGTGTGTGTGTGGAGAACATTTGGATTGGCCTCCAGAGATGATCTTTCCCAGAATCCTTTCACCCTGATTTGCTATTGGGTTGGAAGTAACCTTAAGGTATACAGTAGCAATAATTGGAAGCTAAGGGATACTGCAATGTTTACTTTTGTTTTTAGAACCTACTAATTCAAAAATAAAGTGGAAATACAGAATTCTTTCACTTTGGAAAAATTATTAAAATCAAAATAAAGTGAACATCTAAACACAACAGTCATAATTTTTTTTCATAATAAGCAAATAGTAGAAATTAATTCATGATAATGAATTAATGCCTTTTAAAAACACTTGCCTTCTGATGCTCTAAACATGAATCAATGCCTTATAAAAACACTTGCCTTCTGATGCTCTAAATCACAGCTAGAATTTTAATATGCTCTTAACACATTACTTTATACAAAGTGGTGATCATTTGTGATTGCTGCATATTTTAGTGTGGCAACTTAAGGAAGGCTGCCGGTTCTCTATCCCTATCAAAGTCCTGTTTCATATTTCATTCTGACAAATTAATCTTTCAACTTCTATTTTCTTTATCAACTTTATTGGCTGCCCATCTTACCATAAGGTAATTCTAACATAAATACATAAATCTAATTCATTTTAAATGAATATTTTCTTTTCATTCTTAAAATACATTTCTAAAATAATGTATTTGAACATATGCATTTCTAAACACATTTGCCCACAAACAAATTACTTAAAATGACCTAGTGATAGTTTAAAGCCAAAAATGTGTTAGTAATTTGGAAAGGGCAACAATTGATAAACAGCTAAGTTTTGATCTGGATTTTAGTTCAGAAAGCAATGCTCTCCATTTTGGAACTACCAGATGTTTTTAAAGCTTTCATTTCTCAAATTCCTGGATAGCTGATAAGTCATTTTCACAATTTCCAGTAATAAAATCCTCCCAGCATCATAAACACTGTTTTTCCTTTCTTGTTCAAAAAGTAAGGTTAAAATTAATCCATTTTTGAAAAAAATGTATATACGTATTTGTGGATAAGAAGTCCAATGTTATAGAACTCCTTCTCACTCATGAGAACAATGAAGATTTAATTTCTGAAGAGCATTATTTTTGTCCCTATTCTGTAGAACTACATTTGCAAAGGGCTTGTTCAAATTTGTGGAAGCTTCCACTTAACAAAACCAAAGTTTGGTTTTGAATTACCCAACCATTATATTTTGTGGATTATCTGCACCAACCAGAAAAACTAGCATGAATTATTACTACTAAGATTTGAAAGCCTATCATGAGAAATAAATACACACAATCAAGGATAATAAATATCTTAGTACAATCCACATAATTTAATTTAAGAATTAATCTAATAGCCAAACTCTCAATAATTTGAATCAAATGCTTGCTTTGTTTGAGGGTGGTTTCACAACTGAATCAATTAATCTGCAAGCTGAAGATGTTCAATTTTTAAGCCTTTGGGGATGCCAAGTTCTCTAACATGACACCGAAGGGGGAAGACAACTTTCCAAAATAAGCATGCTAACGTCAGTGACTTCTATGTTGCTAAGAGAAAAGAGGAGCATGGTTTGGGAAAAGCATGCTGTTTCAACACACATATTTGAGTTGGCAGCCAAACCTGGCAAAAGATTATGAAAGCAATTTATAGCAGCAATATGCACTGGATTGTTACATCACCTTAAGTTAAAAGAACTACTGTAAGAACAAATGCGAGGTTACTGAAGATAATGTGAGAGAAGATATAGTCCTTTGGTTCGTGGTAAATCCAAACTCCAAGATTTCTTTGAAAGTCAGTCAGTTGCTCAAGGAATAAGAGACAAATGACTTATAAAGTTCTAACAAGCATAAAGAGAGTGAGAATTGGACATAAGGATTTTCTAGATCTACTTCTTTTAACAAGTGAGTTTGCCAAGTGTGTCTCACTATTAACCTAAAAAAAGTTTTAACCAAATGGCGATGTTATAGAAATTTTTAAAATTTCTATTTTAAAAAATTCTATTCTTTGGATTTTTTTTTCAATTATTATGGACTCATGTTTTAAACAAGCGAAATGAAGGTAAAATATAGTCAAACTCTCAAGAATTATACACCAGGGATCTGAATGAAAATGAAGACTCCAAAATATGCATGAGCTGGGAGTTACATAATTCTGCCCCAGTTGTAAAACTTGATACAGTCAATCAATCTATAATATTTATTTGATCAATGTCCAGGATAATTTAAAAAAACCCAAAGCAAAAAAACTCAGAGTGAAGTAAATATATATAGTGAAATATTAATAGCACAATAAATCACACAATGTAAAATTCATTTTATATACGGTACATATCTGTTACTATATTAATACAATTATTTACCCAGGTGATAAATCTAGATAAATCTAAAACATGAATAGGTATAAAATAAAAAAATAAATAAAAAACATATAATCACTACAGTTAATAGTTAAAATGTATCAAACCAAATTGTATTTTAAAACAAAGGTAAATACTGACCAATTATATCTTGCTTTCATCACAGCAACACAAAAATTAGCTACCGCAAACATAACCAATGGTTTTAGATCCTGAAGAAGTTTCATGTAATATCTATCTGACCTCCCAAGGAGCACATCTATTGGAGTAAAACTTAATATAGGTAGTCCTTGATTTGCAACAGTTCATTGAGTGACCATTCAAAGTTACAATGGCATTGAAAAAAGTGACTGACCATTTTTCACACATTACCCTTGTAGTATCTCCATGATCTTGTGATCAAAATTCCACCACATATGATAAAATGAACCTGGATTTTGATTACATTTCCAGCACTTAATTAGAAATCCCTTTATATATTTTCGTTAGTCTATCTGGGATCAAGTATCAATGATACATCGTTTTGTAAAAGTTTTCTTCAAACTATAATGTAATGTGAATTTTAGTCCATCCATCCATACATTCTCCCATTTAACTAGCACTATATTATACTCAAAAAAATTTGCCCATTTTACTATATACTCTTTAACGCAAAGGCCCCCAACCTTTTGGGCACCAGGGACCGGTTCCATGGAGAGACATTTTTCTGCAGACCGGAAGGGTGTGCTGCCTGCATCTTGTGGATGGGGCTTTGCTTGTTTGTGCAGTCCGGTTGCTGGCATGCTGCGGCCTGGTACTGGTTCAAAGGATCGGGGGTTGGGGACCCCTGCTTTAATGTATTCATCTTCTTGGTTCATCTTATATACTTTAGAAATCAAGTGGTCAATTCTAGAACATAAATTAATGTCCAATTCAGATTTAGTTCCTGTGAAAACAAACCGTTTTTTTCAAATTTAAATCTTTCAAAAATTCTACACTAATTAAACCAGTAACAAGCAAATCCTACACTTACTAGTTGTTCTCTAGTATTTATCTTAAATCCCTCTTTTACAAATATCAATAAGTCTTGATATGTCATCTATTTACATTCCGAAATCATCTCTGTTCTGTGTAGTACTTCATAAGGTGATAGCCAGAGTGGCACTTTATCAGTTTTCTTTTATACTTCCACCATACACATGCAATCGATTGCCTAATAACATGAATCTTAAAACCAAGGTTAACTTTTACTTTGTCATATCACAAATAGGCATGCCACCCAAATCAAAGCCTTCGAGGTCTAATAGCTTTGATTTTTTTAAAGTTATCCAATATTTTAACCATACCAGACAACAAATATCATAACATCTGGCATACCAGACCGCCTCTATCTTTAAGATCTTGTAACAGCTTATATTTAATTCTTGGATTTTTATTTTGCCAAATAAATTTAGATATACCTTTCTGCCACTATTTGAAAGTGGAATCTTTAATCAATAAAAATAATATTTTAGGTAATACATTCATTTTAATTACTAAAATTCTTCCCATTAATGACAAATCTAATTTTTGCCATCTATTTAAATCCAATTTTATCTCCTTCCATATTTTACCATAATTATTTTTGTAAAGCTTAGAATTTTCCTCAGTGAGAGTCACTCCAAAGTACTGTACCTTTTTCATAACTTGAAAAACAATTTGGGGTACTATTCCTTCACATACCAACTGCTGCAAGGATTGTATTTGCCAAGCACTGGAAAGAAAAAGAGATGCCAACTGCTGAAGAATGGATTTTGAAACTGACTGAACTAGCAGAGATGGTGAAATTAACTGCTTTGATTAGAGATAATGGACTAGACCAGCGGTTCTCAACCTATGGGTCGCGACCCCATTTGGGGTCAATCGACCATTTTACGGGGGTCGCAAAACAATGCGATCCGCCATTTTCCCCCCTCGGGGAGGCGCCATGCATGCACGCCGCGCGTGGGGGGGCGCTGCGCATGCACGCTGCGCTTGGGGGGCCGCGCATGCGCGGCACGTTTGTGTGACGGGGGTCGCCGTCACACAAACATTGAGAAACGCTGGACTAGACAGTTTTATAAGAGACTGGAAACCATTTGTAGATTTTCTATGTGCTAAATATAATAACAGATGGTTAATAGAGGGATTTGAATATTAGTGTAATGTTTAGCTCAACCTGTAGACTGCTTTATATATATATTCAATGATGCAATCTTTGATCTCCGGGAAGAGTATAATCTAGTTATTTATTGTTAAAACAGTATTTAAAACAATAAAAACAGTTATATACAAGGTTAAAACAACTTAGCTTTCGCTGGTCCTCTGCCAGCGTCCTCAGAGTGGGGCTTAGGGGGTGGGAAAGTTCTTTTTATCCCCTTGCTGATCCAACTGCCTGCTCATTACCCACGTGACGGGGCCACTCTTCCGGATTGCCTGTAGCTGCCTTAACTGCAATAAATAACTAGATTATACTCTTCCCGGAGATCGAAGATTGCACCACTGAACAAATATGCCCGGGATTCGTATTTTGTTGGAATATTCATGAACAGGATGAATCATGTGGTAACTCAGTCAGCCAATGTGAAGAAAATGCTACTGAGTCTGTGCATAAAGGGTATTCAGTTAGGAGCTGGATTTCCAGTCTCAGGTCTGTCTCTGTATCTCTCTGTAAGACGTCTTCAATTGAGCTATGTTGCTGTAAAGAAGGATGTATGGTATTGTAAATATTTTTATATGAATATAAAGAAGTTATTTTGAATCAGCTAAATGCAGTCAACTGTGAGAGCTTCTGATTTATTTTTTCACCAATAGAGAAATTAAAATTCTCTAACAGGTTATGGGCCCAGAGCTTACTAAGGACTGCATTGTAATTTAAAAGAAGAAATTGTCTGTGTTTAGAAGGTATAAGAACAAGGCAGAATGAGCAGAATGGCTGCAATGGAATTTAAGGAAAGCTCTGTGCCTCGTTTAGGCCAGAAGAATTACATTGTATGGGCTGCAAAAATGGAATGTTTGCTGAAAGCTAAAGAGCTGTGGTATATTGTAGAAAATTCACCACAAGTATTTGCAGCTGCTGATCAGAAGAGTCATGATCAAGCAATGGCTTATCTCATCTTGAATTTAGATGATGAACAATTTCTAAATGTTGCAAATTTAAGGACTGCAAAGGAGATTTGGTTGAATTTGAGAGCTGTGCACGTGAATGTTTCTGCATGCAATATAGTACAATTGTCAAGAAAACTTTACAGGGCCTGTTTGCAACCAGGTGAATCTGTGGAACAGCAAAGTTTATTTTTGGACTTAGAACAACGTGGGATTAAATTCCCTGAGTCCCAGAAGGTTTTATTGGTGTTGAACAGTTTAGATAAAACCTAGGACACAGTTTCTGCTATATTTGAGTGTAAAGAAGAGCAAGACTTAAATTTTGAAACTTTAAAGGCATGTTTGCTTAATGAAGAAATAAAGCGCCATTTTAGAAGCAGCCACGAGGAGGTGAAATTCCTGAGGAGGGGATCCAGACTGCAAGTCTCCGAAGAAGTAACATTTTGCAGGCAGAGAGCTAAGCAAGAAAAGAATAGCAACATTTGTGGAGCAAACAACCATCTGAAAAGGAACTGTTTGCAAAGGAACAATTTGCAGCAAAGGACATTTGTGCAACCAAAAAGGACTGATTTGCAAAAGGAACATTTTGGTGTTGCAAAAGTTTGCTATAGCAAGAACAGAGACAAGTGGCTAACAGATAGTGGGGCAAGTCAAACAATTGTTAATGACTCTGAATTCTTTTGCAGGTTTGTTCCAGTAGCACAAACTGTGGCTTTGGCAAATGGCCAGAAAGCAAAAGTCATCGGAAGAGGCGATGTAAAAATTCCATATTTGGAATCAAAGTTTACCAATGTGCTTTGTGTACCTGAGATGGAACAGAATTTGTTAAGTGTGTCTAATTTAGACAAACAAGGTTTTGAGATCATTTTTGTAAATGGGAAGTGTCTCATCAAAAGGAATGGGAATATTTGTGCAGAAGGCATAAAGGAAGATAATCTATATGTATTGCAGGGACAAAAGATTCAATGTTCCCATATATTTAAGAATGTTGCAGAGCATGATTCATTGTTCATCTTCTACATAGAAGACTTGGCCATGCAAGCTTTAAAGTTTTGCAGCAAATGCAAGATTTTGCAGAAGGGCTAAATTTGAAGGGATGCAAAACATATTTGGACTGTGCAGTATGCAAAGCATCGAAGTCAAAGGCATTCCCAGTTAGTAAATGTAGCACAAGACAAACAAAAAGAGGTCTATAGTTGGTCCATGCAGATCTGGTAGGACCTATGCAAGCCAGTTTGTGAGGGGCAAAATATGCACTGGTAATTTTTGATGATTATAGCAGGTATAGTTTTTGCTACTTGCTTAGAGGAAAGACAGAGGTGCTACAACAATTCAAACAGTGGGTAAGTTTTGTAGAGAAAAGGTACAGAAAACAAGTGTATCAGTTGCAAACTGACAGAGGTACTGAATTTATGTCAACTAAATTCCAACAATGGTTGGGGCAGTTGGGGATAAGACACAGACGTACAAATCCTTACACAGCAGCAGAGAATGGTGTAGCTGAAAGAAGGAATGGTGTTTTGCAAACAATGAAAGATTCATTATTAGAGGATTCTGGTATGAGCAGTTCATATTGGGGAGAAGCCATATTGACTGCCAATTATATAGTTAACAGGCTGTGGAGTTCCTCCATTAATAATACTCCATATGTCATTCTATATGGGAGAAAGCCATCACTGGCACATTTGAGAATTTTTGGAAGTACTGCATGAGTACATATTTCGAAAGCAATCAGGAGAACGGGATAGCAAAAGGCAAGAAAGCTCAGATTTGTGGGCTATGAGCCAGGGTCAAAAGGATATCGCTTTAGCGATGGAAGTAAAAGAATTGTAATTTCAAGGTTTGCTAATTTTGCAGAACAAAATTGGGACAGAATTAATGCAAATTCTGAGTATTTCTCACTTAATGACGGTGATCTATTTAATGATAACAACTCATCTAATGATGGAAAAATGATTATTGAAGATGTCAATATTCAGGGAGGAGAGGCTGAACAAGACATGAAGCCAGATAGACTTGAGACACAGGAGCAGTTAATACCACGTAGGTCAGAGCGATGTAATACAGGAATTCCACCTGACAGGTATTCTGCCAGCAAGGTAAAGGTTTGCAATGTGTGATATGAGCCAAGAAGTTATAAAGAGGTGTTGGCATTACCAAAGGCTGAACAAGAAAGATGGAAGGAGGCCATGGATAAAGAGATGAAATCCATGGGAGACCATAAAGTATTTAAATCAGTGACTTTGCCACAGGGAACCAAAGCTGTGGGTTGTAAGTGGGTATATAAGAAAAAGGTATTGCCAAATAATGATGTACAGTTGTTGCAAGATTTAAATATTAATGTAAAAGAATCTGTAAAGGTATTTGAAGACAATGCTGCCTATATAAAAATGGCAACTGGTGACAGGGTGAAGAACAGAAGTAAACATGTAGACATTAAGTATTGTAATGTCAGAGAAGCTGTAAAAGGAAAATTGATTAGTTTACATCATTGTTCTTCTAAGGATAATTTGGCAGACATGATGACTAAACCATTAGGTAGTGTTCACTATGGAGATTGTATTAAATCAATAGGTCTGATGTCTCTTCCTGTCATGAAGGGAGGAGTGTTGGAATATTCATGAACAGGAAGAGTCATGTGGTAATTCAGTCAGCCAATGTGAAGAAAGTGCTACTGAGTCTGTGCAAAAAGGGTGTTGAGTTAGGAGCTGGATTTCCAGTCTCAGGTCTGTCTCTGTATCTCTCTGTAAGAAGTCTTCAATTGAGGTATGTTGCTGTAAAGAAGAATGTATGGTATTGTAAATATTTTTATATGAATATAAAGAAGTTATTTTGAATCAGCTAAATGTAGTCAACTGTGAGAGCTTCTGATTTATTTTTTGACCAATAGAGAAATTAAAATTCTCTAACAAAAATGAAACAAAACAAAAGCATACATTCAACCCTAACAACAACAAAAAAGAAAAAAATAGTGTACAAAAAAAATGGTCAATTAAATTTAACATTTAACGTGTAGGATCCATCCTGGATACGTGCTGAAAGAAAAGAAAAAGCAGTAAATTCTCCTTCTCCATATACCTGTCAACATCAAGCTTGAGTATCCAAATAAAAATCCAGGATCATTACTCTAATGGCAAGATGAAAACAGAGAAGCACTTAGCTGTCAAAATTTCACACTTGACAATACCATTCAACTGAAAACAAATTGAAACCCAAGAGATCTGAATGCCTTCACATAAAAAATTATAGAATGTGATTATACATTAAGATTAGGTGTATCTTGGAATGATGTCAGTTGTATCTTGCAACTCATTTGATCTCAGGTTATTATAGAACTAAGGACCCTTCATAGGATTTTTGTTCATTGTGCACCAGATCTTCAACACATAAAAATTCTAGTATTCAACAGGGAAATGGGCCTCTCAATCACCCACAATCACTTCTATCCCTTGCCTATATATCCTGAAATCTGCCTTGTAATTTCTCAAAAATCCTGCAAAAGATACTTTTGTTTTTCATAGTGCTAGTGCATTTTCTTTCAAGTTGCTCTTGATAGAACTTTTGAACTTATTTTGTCAGAGTTAGTGACGCTGCTACTGCTACTGTTGTTTTACATATCTTTCTATCACTCTGAAACTTCTATGTATGTGCATAATTATTAAAGTATCAAAGTTCACCAGAAGAACATTTTCTCCTGAGATTTTATTGAGATATAGACAATCAAGGAATCTTCAGATGGCTAGAAAGCTGATTGTACAATACCAATGAAGAAGAAAAATAGCAGCTCTCAAAAGAAATCAGCATGGCTGCATAAAGAACTTTCTGATAAATTGAACGACAAAAAGGACAAGTACAAAAAGTGGAAAGAGGGGCACATAACTAAGGCAGAATATCAGCAAATAGTCTGAGCCTGTAAAGATGAAGTGAGGAAAGCTAAGGCTAAAAAGGAATTAAGGCTTGCGACAAAAGTCAAAAATAACAAAAAAAGGCTTCTTTCAACATGCTAAAAGCAAGAAAAAAGTTAAGAAAATGATTGGTCCATTAGTGGGAGAAAGTGGCAAGAAGGTGATAAGCAACAGGGAAAAAGCAGAACTATTTAACTTGTTTTTTTGCGTCCATCTTTACACAAAGAGAAAATACAATCCAACCTATCAAAAACAGTACTGTAAAAAACAGATTAGAAACACAAGTTAAGATAGGCAAGAAAATGGTAAGTGAGCACCTGTCCACCCTAGATGAGTTCAAATCACCAGGACCAGATGGATTACACCCCAAGATTCTGAAGGAACTGGCAGATACGATCTCAGAACCACTGAACTGTATCTTTCAAAGATCCTGAAGCACTGGGGAACTACCAGAGGACTGGAAAAGAGCTGATGTAGTTCCCATCTTCAAAAAAGGGGAAAAATGGATACAGGAAACTACAGACCTATCAGCCTGACCTCAATACCTGGGAAGATTCTGGAAAAGATAATCAAGCAATGAATCAGTGAATACCTAGAGGCAAACCAAGTCATTACCAAAAAAAGTCATTATTTATTTATTTATTTATTTATGAGACTTATATACTGCTTTAAGTGCAAGCACTCTCTAAGTGGTGTACACCAGTAAGCAATGTATATATATATTTACATTGCCCCCAACAATCTGGGTCCTCATTTTACCTACCCCGGAAGGATGGAAGGCTGAGTCAACCTTGAGCCGGTGAGATTTGAACCGCTGACCTGCTGAACACAGTCAGCTAAAGTGGCCTGCAGTACTGCACTCTAACTGCTGCGCCACCTCGGCTCCTTACTTGGACTTCAGTAAGGCATTTGATAAAGTAGATCACAACCTACTACTTGATAAGATAGAAAAATGTGGGTTAGACAGCATCACCACCAGATGCATTCGTAGCTGGCTGACTGGCTGTACTCAGTGTTTTGGTCCTCAGTGGAACTGCATCTACATGGAGAGAAGTGTGTAGTGGGGTGCTTCAGGGCTCTGTTATGGGCCCAGTGCTCTTCAACATCTTCATCAATGATTTGGATGAGGGGATAGATGGGGAACTCATCAAATTTGCAGATGTTATCAAGCTGGTAGGAATAGCCAACACTCCAGAAGATAGGCTTAAGATACAGAAGGATCTTGACAGACTTGAACATTGGGCACTATCTAACAAAATGAAATTCAATGGTGAAAAAAGTAAGGTTCTACATTTAGGCAAGAAAAACCAAATGTACAGATATAATTATAGGTCAGACATGTCAAACTCATGACGTCACATGACATCGCGCAACGTATCGGAACTTTTTTGCTATTGCCGACAATGGGGTGGGCGCGGCTCCGGTATGATGAAACCGGCCCATGGGCTGGCAGTTTGATACCCCTGGTATAGGTGGTACCTGGCTCAATAATAGTAACTGTGAGAGGGATCTCAGAGTCCTAGTGGATAATCACTTAAATAAGAGTCAGCAGTGTGCTGCAGCTGCCAAAAAAGCCAACAAAGTGCTAGGCTGCATTAACAGAGGGATAGAATCAAGATCATGTGAAGTGTTAATACCACTTTACAATGCCTTGGTAAGGCCACACATGGAATACTGTATCCAGTTTTGGTCACCATGATGTTAAAAAGATGTTGAGACTCTAGAAAAAGTACAGAGAAGAACAACAAAGATGATTAGGGGACTGGAGGCTAAAACATATAAGGAACGGTTGCTGGAATTGGGTATGTCTAGTTTAATAAAGAGAAGGACTAGGGGTGACATGATAGCAGTGTTCCAATGTCTCAGGAGTTGCCACAAGGAAGAGGGAGTCAAGCTATTCTCCAAAGCACCTGAAGGCAAGACAAGAAGCAATGGATGGAAGCAACCTAGAACTAAGGAGAAATTTCCTGAGAGTTAGAACAATTAATCAGTGAAAAACCTGCCTCCAAAAGCTGTGAATGCTCCAACGCTGGAAGTTTTTAAGAAGAAGGAGAGCTATTTGTCTGAAATGGTATAGGGTTTCCTGCCTGAGCAGGGGGTTGGATTAGATGACCTCCAAGGTCCTTTCCAACTTTATTATTATTATTACAACAGAAGACAGAATATTAACACGATCTATATAATGTTATTAAACTACCACACCTTATCCTTAGAGCTTTCTTCAATATTGTATTCTTCTTTGAAAGAAAATGATATAAACAATCATTCTTTCATAAAATTGAATAAGTACTGGAAAATGCAGAGTAGTTTTTATTTTGTGGAGTATTATTGTTTGGTTACAATTATGGAAAAATAAAATTAATTCATTAGTACATTTAGTTAATTAATTCTTTTACATGACACCTAGACCTGAAACACTGTACAGGTAGCCCTTGAATTACAACCACAATTGAGCCCAAACTTTCTGTTGCTAAGTGAAACATTAATTAAATGAGTTTTGCCCCATTTTGGTGTCAGACCTTTACACATTTATAACTAATCCTCCACTATTACTATGTCACAAGGTTCTTCACAGGAACAGATTGGTCCACAATTACAACAGTGATAACAACAACATTCAGTGATACAGTTGTAATCACAGAATCCACACATTATGTACAAGTTTGTAGAATGCAGAGGTCCACAGCTTCTTCTGGAATCCTTGGATGGAATAACATAGGCCACCACTCAGATCGAAAAAGGCCGAAAGCTGCTACTCCTGCAATAAGAAAAATCACAAACAAAACCCAGGATATTATTTTGTTGATGGAAAAGTATTCATCATGGTTCAGTCCAAGCAGGAACAAACAATACGGCAACTGCTTTAGAAAGAAGATTGCAGTTTATTGGAGAGGAGAGCCAGACAGAAAGATAGCTCTGGAAGAAAAAAGAGAGAGTAAGCACATGTATGGAGTGGGTTTTTATACCCTCTGGGGCCTTTTGTTTGGAGTTGTTCCTGTGGCATGTTTTAGGCTTTATATTTCCTGTGTCATGTATTCTTACCTGAGTCTGGGTGTGCCCTTTGGCATCTGTGGGTTAATCCTATTATGTCCTGTTTTAGAGTTTGGATGGGGTATGTAGATTTTAGATGTCTTTGTCTTCCTAAGCTTCTAGCTGGGGGGCTCCAACCTTCCTGGATTATTTACATCTGCATTTCTACAGAGCTGGTTTCTGCTTGGGGGAGGGAGACTTGGGGCTATTAAGAAAAACTGTGTTTTCAATTGAGAAGGGGACTAGACAGGGTTGTCCATTGTCACCATTGCTGTTTGTTTTAACTTTGGAAATTTTGTTGATTAAAATTCGAGAATCATAGCAAATAAAAGGAATAGAAGTTAATAAAAAAGAATATAAATTAAGGGCTTTTGCAGATGACTTGGTTGTTACTTTATCTCAACCAACTGATTCTGTAATAGAGTTATTACAATTGATATATCAGTATGGACAGGTTTCAGGTTTCAAAATTAATAATAATAAGACTAAAATATTGCCTGAAAACATGACCAATTTGGATAAGGAGACCTTGGTTAGGTTGACAGATTTTGAGGTTGTTAATAAGGTAAAATATCTGGGGGTTATTTTATCTGCCTCTAATGCAAAATTGTATAAAAATAATTATGAAAGGCTGTGGGTCAAAATACAAAGAGATTTGGAAAATTGGGAGAAGCTGCAATTATCCCTATTGGGGAGAATTGCAGCGATTAAAATGAATGTTCTGCCAAAGTTTCTTTTTTTATTTCAAATGATACCCATTTTAAAGAATGAGGTTAATTTAAATGAATGGCAGAAAGGTATCAATAAATTTATTTGGGCAGGGAAAAAACCAAGAGTAAAACTTAAAATTATACAAGATATTCGTGAGAGAGGTGGACTCAAGGTACCGAATTTGAAATTGTATTATGATGCTGCTGTTTTAACATTAATTAGTGATTGGGTTAATTTAACAAATGTAGAAATACTCCTCTTGGAGGGCTGGGATTTACTTTTTGGATGGCATGCCTATTTAATTTTTAATAAAAAGGTTGATAGGGTTTTTAAATCTCATATTATAAGGACTTCTTTACTTCGGGTTTGGAAGAAATATTATAGAAGTGATTTTAAAATTCCACTATGGGCTATACCATGGCATGCGATAGAAGGGATAAGGAGAGGAGTTAAGATGGATAGTGTTTCTTATGCACAACTACTTAGATGGGATGGTAAAAACTGGCAATTAAAATTTTTGGAAGATTTAACACAAGAAAATATTACTTACTCATGGTTTCAGTATAGACAAATAGTGGAGAGGTGGAAGATAGATCGTAATGTGGGATTGCTTAGAGAAGATGAGAATTTGTTAAAACAAATAAAAGATCAAAGACGAACTCATATTAAGAGAATTTATGGGGTGTTAGTAGAATTGGATTCAGAAGCAGAATTAGTTAAAGAATGTATGGTTTAATGGGCACAAAATTTTGATGAACCGGTTCTATTAGATACTTGGGAGATTATTTGGGTGAGGAATGTTAAATTTACACAAGCCCAAAATTTAAGGGAAAATTTTTATAAAATGTTTTATAGATGGCACCTTGATCCACAAAAAATGTCTCGTATGTATCCTGATTTGCAGCCTAAATGTTGGAGATGTGGATGTTTGGATGCTACTTATTATCATATCTGGTGGTCATGTAAAAATATAAAAGCTTTTTGGATTAAGATGTGGTGGAATATTCAAAGAATTTTTAGAAGGAGGGTAAAATTTACCCCACAATTGTTCTTGTTAGGTATTGTTTATGATTGTGATAGTAAAGAGACTATATTGATGTTAAATTTAATCACAGCTGCCAGGTTGTTAGTAGGGCAATGTTGGAAGAAGGAATCTTTGTCTACTTTGCAAGAGTGGTTTCTTAAAGTTTCTTATTTGGCGGAAATGGCAAAGATTTCGGCTTTCTTGAAAGATCAATCGCAGGAGAAGTACCTCCTGGTATGGAAAAAATGGATAGATTTTATACAATATAAGTTGGATATAAAAAAATATTATTTAGTTTTTGAATAATTTATATTTAAAATTTAAGATATTTCATAGACATTTTTTTTTTCAATTTTTTTTTCTTATTGGATTTTTTCTGTTTCTGTTTCTTTCTTTCTTTCTTCTTGTATTTCTTTTTATATATATTGTTGTTAACTATTTTACAATTTGTTTAATGAATGTATTTAGATTTGCTTATGGTTTATATGTATCTTAAGATTTTTCTTAAAAATTTTTAATTAAGCCTGTATTCAGCTCTGGGAAGGGTAGGGGAGGGTTGGGAGGGTTTGGGGAAGGGAATTTTTTTCTTTTTGTAAAACTTAAAAATTTTCAATAAAAAAAAAAAGAAAGAAAAACTGGGCATGCTTTTCTGCCTCTTTAATATTCCCTTCTCTGGGGGGGATGACTTCCCACAAATCCTCTCTTTGTACCATAATAGTGTGAGTGATACACTTTTACTGGCACAAGATTAAGATTGATCTGATCAGGGAGAGACTTGCATTAAACCGTTAATGCAAAAAAAAAAAAAGGCATCCAGTTTTGGTCACCATGGTGTTAAAATGATGTTCAGACTCTAGAAATACAGAGAAGAGCAACAAAGATGATTAGGGGACTAGAGGCTAAAACATATAAGAAACAGTTGTTGGAATTGGGTATGTCTAGTTCAGAGGTCTGCAACCTTAAACACTCAAAGAGCCACTTGGACCCATTTCCCAGAGAAAAGAAAACACTGGGAGCCACAAAACTTGAGCGCGTATGCGCTCTCTCTCTCTCTTTCTCTCTCTCTCTTTCCCTCTTTCCTCTCCTCCTTTCTCTCTCCCCCTCTCTCTTTCTCCCTTTCCCTCCCTCTCTTTCCTCTTTCTCTCTCCTCTCCCTTTCTCTCTCCCTCCCTCTTTCTTTTTCCTCTCCCTCTCTCTTTCCTCTCCCTTTCTTTTTCCTCTCCCTCTCACTCCCTCTTTCTCTCTCCCTCTCTCCCTTTCCTCTCCCCCTATCTCTTTCCTCTCCCCCTTTCTCTCTCTCCCTTTCTCTTTCCTCCCTTTCCTTTCCCTCTCTCCCTTTTTCTTTCCTCTTTCTCTCTCTTTCCTCTGTCTCTCCTCTCCCTTTTTCTCTCTCCCTCTTTTTCTCCCCCCCCTTTCTCTCTCTCGCTTTCTCTCTCTCCCCCCTCCCTCTCTCCCTCTTCTGCTCACGTGGCAAGCTGGCTTCAAGCTGTTTTCCAACAAGCTGACATAGATTCTTATTGGGCTGGTTCTCTCCTCCCCTTCCTGCTTCCTACTTCCTGCCACTCTCTTTTTTACACACATACAGACACACACACACACACACAGAGAGAGAGAGAGAGAGAGAGAGAGAGAGAGAGAGAGAGAGAGAGAGAGAGAGAGAGAGAGAGAGAGAAGGGCTCTCTCTGCAAATGGCAGAGGAGGCTGGGAGCCGCAGGGGAAGGCTCAAAGAGCCGCATGCAGCTCCAGAGCCACAGGTTGCTGACCCGTGGTCTAGTTTAATGAAGAGAACGACTAGGGGTGACATGATAGCAGTGTTCCAATGTCTCAGGAGTTGCCACAAGGAAGAGGGAGTCAAGCTATTCTCCAACGCACCTGAAGGCAAGACAAGAAGCAATGAATGGAAACTAACCAAAGAGAGAAGCAACCTAGAACTAAGGAGAAATTTCCTGACAATTAGAACAATTAATCAGTGGAAAACCTGCCTCCAGAAGCTGTGAATGCTCCAACACTGGAAGTTTTTAAGAAGGACAGCCATTTGTCTGAAATGGCATAGGGTTTCCTGCCTGAGCAGGGGGTTGGATTAGATGACCTCCAAGGTCCTTTCCAACTTTATTATTATTATTATTATTGTTATTGTTATTACTACTACTACTACTACTACTACTACTACTACTACAGAAGACAGAATATTAACATGATCTCCACTATTGTATTCTTCTTTGAAAGAAAATGATATAAACAATCATTCTTTCATAAAATTGAATAAGTACTGGAAAATGCAGAATAGTTTTTATTTGGTGGAGCATTATTGTTTGGTTATAATTATGGAAAAACAAAATTTATTCATTTGTACATTTAATTAATACTTTTACATGGCACCTAGAACTAAAAGACTATACAGGTAGTCCTTGAATTACAACTACAATTGAGCCCAAACATTCTGTTGCTAAGTGATTATTAAGAAAAACTGGACTGCTTTTCTGCCTCTTTAATATTTCCTTCTCGGGCGGGGGGGCTGACTTCCCACAATTTCTTCATCCCACAATGACCACATCAGTTTTTGGCAATTTTTATTCACAGTGGGTCTTCTCCAGGAGTTATTTCCCACTCTTTTGGCTCCACCCTTTTTCTTTCTTTCGAACTGCTATTTCAATTGTTAGGAGGACTTGGTAGGGACCATCCCAGGCTGAAGTAAGTTTTTTTTCACACCAGCTTTTTATCAGGACCCAATCAGCAGGCTAAAACTTGTGGCCAGCAAACTCCAGTGGAGGTGTCTGGACTAGCAATCCTTGCTTCCTGAGAAAAGACAAAGCAGAGAACAGCCCCAGTATCTAATTCTTTATAAACATGTCATTAGTTTCATATTGTGGAATTTCCCCCACTTGAGGTAATTTAAAATCAACTTGAATGCATTGAAATAGCCTCACCACTAGATGTCATAGAGCTTTTTATTTACTTGTTTACATATCATATATTTATCACAGATTTGTTTAACTGAAGTATAAATACAACCATCCTGTTTTAGAGAAGTATCAACCATCCCTTGTGACCTCTCTTCAGTGACTACTTCTTTGTCCTAGCTATTGCTTTCAACATTGGTCTCCCATCTAGTAACATCCACTTCCCATTTTCTTCTACTTTCCATTTTTCTCTCTTTCCATAGTACCTTCTTGTTCCTTCAACATTTTAAGTGCTTGTTTCAAGACATACAATTCACAAGTTTGAGCTGACCACATTAATCACAGTTTCTCTGCTTAAAAACTTGATTTAATGCATGCAATTCACAAGTCTGTGCAAACCAACTTAAAAGTAACTTTCCTGCTTCTTCTTTCTATTATCTATTCCTTCACTTCCCCTTTGCCACTCTGGCCTAACGTCTTTCTTTTCTTCTTCCACAAGTACATCTTCTATCAACTTTACATGAGCCAACTCTTTCCCCTTTACTATTAATCAATCCTCTTCTTTATTCAAGACTCCATAAAGCATACTTGGAGTCAGTGTATATATTCTCCTTCTCCCTTATTAACAACCTCAGAGCCTGCCGTAAAGCATAAAGTCCACAGGTTTGAGCTGACTAAGGGAGGGAAATTCTTCCAACCTCCACTCGCATTTTGTCCTCCCCATCTACTATTGCATATTCATTATGTCTCTCTCCCCCCAACTACTTCACTATAAGCAAATGTTTACCTTCTTTTGGCTTTTTGATTTAAAATTACCCACATTTGATAAGACATGCTAACCACCAAGACTTCCCCAAATGTCAATTTTAGACAAAAATGCCACTGGCTGCCTCTTTTCCCCAACTTCTGGGTAAAAACCTTCCAAGCCATTCCTTTGTCTGTATTTACAAACAAATTGCTTAGTAAAGAGCCAACAAAAGAGTGCTCATCAAACTCTGCTTGAGTTTGTTTAACATAAGCTCTTTTTCTAACCACTTTGCATACAAATCTTTAGCCAAACCAGCATAGCTATTTATAATCCCACAAAAATTTTCAACTCCTTCTTTGTTTTAGGCAAGGATTGAATTGCAATTTCTTCAATTCTTTTAGGTATTATTTTCTACCAGTATGTCTCGCAACACAAATATAAAAAATAAAACAACAAAAAAGCAACTCCACAAAAAAATAAACAAGCTTAATGAGATATTCTGAGTTACTGAAATAGTTTTGTATCAAACTCTAGTATAAAATATATGCTTTTAATATAAATGTACTCAAATTGCAATTTAATCAGATTCCATTCAGATGGAAACAAATTTCCATTAAGTAGGTTAAAACATTTACAAATCTAAGTAAAACATTTCAGAGTAATTTCTTTTGGTTGATGGATATATAGGTTTAACTAAACAATTTAAAACTCAAAGATTTCAAAAAAAGATTGTCCAACAATTACTGTCTCCTCTTATAAGTAAAAAAATTGCAAGCTGAAACTGCAAGAGTGGGTATTAACCCTAGGGTATTAACCCTAACCCTTTCTCAAACCAGAATTCTAAGCAGAAAAAAAATAGTTAAAAAGAGCAGACCTCCCCCTCTCCTTTCTCTCTCTCTCGCTCTTAAAGCAACACAGCCAGCGAAAAAGGAGACAGGGAAAAAAAAGAAGAAATTACACAAAAATCTCACCACCAACAAAATAGTTTTCTCTCCTTCACATGCATATTTTTCCACATCCTTGCTATTGCTTTTTTACTTTTACAGCAATTACAAAAAAACTACAACTTACACACATCAATATACTCAAACATTTATCCTGCATTCAAACTACTTGCATCAAAATTCCATATACAAATATTTTCTTTTATACTTTCTCCTGACAAACCAATAACTTATTATGAGGTCCTTTTTCCAAATCTCTTGTTTGTTTTTAAATAAGGCCTTTTCCTTTATTGTTATTATTAGACACAACACAAACAAACATACATATATACTATCTCCATACTCCTCTAACAAAAATAGACTATATATTGCCTGGGATCCAACAGGCATATGAACTTCTTTTATTAACATATATGTTTAGTGCTTGACATAGCCAATTTTTAAAACTTTCATATTTGGGGCAAAATGCACTAGTGCTTTTAATAGGATTTCTTGGCCACTCAAATTAAAAATAGTGAGTCATGGTACCATTACTCTTATCCCAGGTGTATTTTCCAGATGAATCCATCCCATCCTGCTAGCATTTAAAATAGTAATACTTTATCATAATACTTTTATTTTTACCTTGAGTATATAGTTTATCCTGCCAACCTTTGCCCTAAGAGATTTTCCAGGGGACACCTTATCCCCTTACTGGCCTTATTGCCCATGACTGATTTTTCCCTGCCTATCAGACCCCCAATACACACAGTTAACCTATTTCTTTTTTCGTATGTACAGGATCCCAGATTGATCCCTAATACGTTTAGGTTCTATGCTCCTGCCTTCCCAAGTCTCACAAACATATCAGTCCTACATGCCCAGGTGGATCCACCCACACAGTATGAATTACCCACACTCAGAGTCCTTGACCGCCCAGGTAAGTCCGCAAACACAGTAGGGTTTCTTACCTGTGTACAGAGTTCTCCTGGTCGAAATATCTCCTTGTTTAATCCAGTGGGCAGTTCCTTTAAAGTTGTTTTGTTCCAACAGGTTAGTTTAGGTAGATCTCAGGCACCCCCATGTGGCTCAGATCTCCGGGCTGCTGAAATTAGCAGGGCATGCCTCCTGAATTCTTACGAGAGCCAGGCAGGGAATTCTTGAGAGTTACAGCTTTCCCTGTACAGGTCATCAAATTGTGAGGAATAAAAATTTCAATTCCAAGGGTGTTGGAAAACAAAACAAGTTTTATTAAAGTTTTTGCAAATTCTTCTATATGCAAATAAAGGACCACACTGAATACATTTCATCATTGACTTTTATACTCTATCTGTGCATTACGCCACATCCTTCCAATTGAAACTGTTGGAATATTCATGAACAGGAAGAGTCATGTGATAACTCAGTCAGCCAATGTGAAGAAAGTGCTACTGAGTCTGTGCAAAAAGGTATTGAGTTAGGAGCTGGATTTGTCTCTGTATCTCTCTGTAAAAAGTTTTCAATTGAGCTATGTTGCTGTAAAGAAGAATGTACGGTATTGTAAATATTTTGATATAAATATAAAGAAGTTATTTTGAATCAGCTAAATGCAGTCAATTGTGAGAGCTTCTGATTTATTTTTTCACCAATAGAGAAATTAAAATTCTCTAACAGGTTATGGGCCCAGAGCTTACTAAGGACTGCATTGTAATTTAAAGCTGGAAGAAATTGCCTGTGTTTAGAAAGTATTAGAACAAGGCAGAATGAGCAGAATGGCTGCAATGGAATTTAAGGAAAGCTCTGTGCCTTGTTTAGGCCAGAAGAATTACATTGTATGGGCTGCAAAAATGGAATGTTTGCTGAAAGCTAAAGAGCTGTGGTATATTGTAGAAAATCCACCACAAGTATTTGCAGCTGCTGATCAGAAGAGTCATGATCAAGCAATGGCTTATCTCATCTTGAATTTAGATGATGAACAATTTCTAAATGTTGCAAATTTAAAGACTGCAAAGGAGATTTGGTTGAAGTTGAGAGCTGTGCACGTGAATGTTTCTGCATGCAATATAGTGCAATTGTCAAGAAAACTTTACAGGGCCTGTTTGCAACCAGGTGAATCTGTGGAACAGCAAAGTTTATTTTTGGACTTAGAACAACGTGGGATTAAATTCCCTGAGTCCCAGAAGGTTTTATTGGTGTTGAACAGTTTAGATAAAACCTAGGACACAGTTTCTGCTATATTTGAGTGTAAAGAAGAGCAAGACTTAAATTTTGAAACTTTAAAGGCATGTTTGCTTAATGAAGAAATAAAGCGCCATTTTAGAAGCAGCCACGAGGAGGTGAAATTCCTGAGGAGGGGATCCAGACTGCAAGTCTCCGAAGAAGTAACATTTTGCAGGCAGAGAGCTAAGCAAGAAAAGAATAGCAACATTTGTGGAGCAAACAACCATCTGAAAAGGAACTGTTTGCAAAGGAACAATTTGCAGCAAAGGACATTTGTGCAACCAAAAAGGACTGATTTGCAAAAGGAACATTTTGGTGTTGCAAAAGTTTGCTATAGCAAGAACAGAGACAAGTGGCTAACAGATAGTGGGGCAAGTCAAACAATTGTTAATGACTCTGAATTCTTTTGCAGGTTTGTTCCAGTAGCACAAACTGTGGCTTTGGCAAATGGCCAGAAAGCAAAAGTCATCGGAAGAGGCGATGTAAAAATTCCATATTTGGAATCAAAGTTTACCAATGTGCTTTGTGTACCTGAGATGGAACATAATTTGTTAAGTGTGTCTAATTTAGACAAACAAGGTTTTGAGATCATTTTTGTAAATGGGAAGTGTCTCATCAAAAGGAATGGGAATATTTGTGCAGAAGGCATAAAGGAAGATAATCTATATGTATTGCAGGGACAAAAGGTTCAATGTTCCCATATATTTAAGAATGTTGCAGAGCATGATTCATGTGTTCATCTTCTACATAGAAGACTTGGCCATGCAAGCTTTAAAGTTTTGCAGCAAATGCAAGATTTTGCAGAAGGGCTAAATTTGAAGGGATGCAAAACATATTTGGACTGTGCAGTATGCAAAGCATCGAAGTCAAAGGCATTCCCAGTTAGTAAATATAGCACAAGACAAACAAAAAGAGTTCTAGAGCTGGTCCATGCAGATCTGGTAGGACCTATGCAAGCCAGTTTGGGAGGAGCAAAATATGCAGTGGTAATTGTTGATGATTATAGCAGGTATAGTTTTTGCTACTTGCTTAGAGGAAAGACAGAGGTGCTACAACAATTCAAACAGTGGGTAGGTTTTGTAGAGAGAAGGTACAGACAACAAGTGTGTCAGTTGCAAACTGACAGAGGTACTGAATTTATGCCAACTAAATTCCACCAATGGTTGGGGCAGTTGGGGATAAGACACAGACGTACAAATCCTTACACAGCAGCAGAGAATGGTGTAGCTGAAAGAAGGAATGATATTTGCAAACAATGAAAAATTCATTATTAGAGGATTCTGGTATGAGCAGGTCATATTGGGGAGAAGTCATATTGACTGCAAATTATATAGTTTTTTTTTTAATTGAAAATTTTTTACATTTTACAAAAACAAATCCCCTTCCCATACCCCCCCAACCCTACCTCACCCCCCCCCTTCCCAACCTCCCAAACCCTCCCCTGGACTTCCCAGAGCTGAGTACAGGCTTAATTAAAAAAAAAAAAACTTAAAACACTTTTAAAACCTAAACAAATTTAAATACAATCATCATTCTATATAAACTCCCTCCAAAAACACAAATTTAAACATTACTTTCTTTGAATATCTATATCTATAGTGTAAAATCTAATTTCTCCCTCTTTCTTTATCCTAAAACGAAAAAATAAACATATAAACCTTTATTATACCATTAAAACTAAATACTCTTTAAAAACTTAAAGTAAATACATATTTCCTTCAATCTTCATAATCTTCTCTCCTATCCAAAAAGAAAAAACTTAAAAAACCTATAAGTCCTAAACAAATCTAAGCACATTTAATTAAACAAATTATTTTCTCTTAAAAATATTAATAATAATATTTAAAAACTAGAAACACTTTTAAATCCTAAACAAATCTAAATACAATCATCATTCTATATAAACTCCCTCCAAAAACACAAATTTAAACATTACTTTCTTTCCTAAACAAATCTAGACATTTAATTAAACAAATTATTTTCTCTTAAAAATATTAATAATATTTAAAAACCAAATTTAAGCATACTTAAAACTTGAACAAGTTATACTCCCTTCAAAACACAAATTTAAACATTACTTAAAATTTAAAACATTAGAATCCCCTCACTAAAATGAGCAAATTATAATCCCTTCAAAACACAAATTTAAACAATATTATCATTAAAGGTTCAAAACTTAAAACAACAAAATTCCCTTATACGCCTATCCATAATAAACACATTAAACATTTCAATCTTCACCAATAACAAATTCCATCCGTAAGAAACTGCATCCTTATCAGTCTCAATTATATTAGTATTATTATTAATTATTCACATTCCAGTTTTTTCCATTCTCCATTCTTCCAATCTTCCATTTCCATTCTCCATTCTTGTATCAAACTCGTAAGAAATGCTGCAAGTTCTGCCTTAGGAGACTGCTCCAAAATTCCTGAATCTCCCATCGACTCCGAAGCCAATACAGGTAAAGGTTCCTTGAATTCCTCCTTGTATTGGTCTTTACAATTGTAAGTTGTACAAGTTATCCTCTGCCCGTTCCTCTCTTGTTGATGCCCCTCAAACTGAGATTTCCCAATTTCCATTTCAGGCAGCAATTCCACCCTTGAAGATTGCTCCAAAGACTTTGTAGGTCTAACATCTCCCAGAGATTCAGAGACCACTGAATATGAAACTTCCTTAACCTTCTTCTGTTGCTGCTTTTCTTTGGAATTGTATGCTGCACAAGTTGTCTTCTGCTCCTCAACCTGGACTTGTTGAGGCCTCTCACACAAAGATTCGCCAGTTTTCATAAATATAGGCTCTTCAAACTGTAATTCTACATTCTTTTCTTCCAAAGCTTTAAACTTAGTAGATGGCGATGCACATACCCCCAGGACCGAAGTATAAAAATCTTTTAATTGAGAAACAGTATTAAGTCTATAACATGTCCCCAGGTAGTTCACCACCATTCCAGTCAGAACATCCCATCTGAATAAAATTTTTCTCTTTTCAAGTTCATTTGCTAGAAAAGCAAACTCCTTTCTTCTTCTTAAAATTTTAGATGGGATCTCCTTGAAAATTATAACATCTTGTGAAGCAATTTGAAATCTCTTCTTATAATAGGCTTGCACAATTTCATTGCGTAAAGATCTTTTACCAAAGTAAATTACCACATCTCTTGGCAGATTCTTCTGTGCTGCCACCACAGAGTTAACCCTAAATAATTTTTCAATTTCACTAAGTATTCCCTCTTTTTCTTTATTCAAAATCAATGCAAAGTCCTTTGCAACCATCTCTTTCAGATCTCCTTGCAAAGACTCTTCCAGGCCCCTAATTCTTAAGGCATATTCCATTTGTCCATATTGAAGCATAAGAATCTCATTTTCCATTTCTTTTTCCATACTTTCAATTTTCCCCTCCATTATGTCCACTTTTTCATCTACCTCTTCCACATGGGAGTTCACCTTTTCAAGAACAGAAGCAACTCCTTCTAAAGCCAAAACAAAATCTTGTCTCAAGATCTTATTATTTTCCTCTAAAATCTTTTTCATTTCTGCCCTAATTTGAATTATAACATCTCCCATCATGTCTTGCAAATCCTTCATAGTTATTAGCTGACCCCCAGAAGAGGGTGAAACTGTTGATTTAGAAGCTGTAGAAATCCCTGGACGCTTTGGAGCCATCTTAAAGAAAAACCTTTAGTCCTTCTTAAAAAATTATAAAAATTCCTTCAAAAATCATAACTCCCTCCAAAGAAGGTCATTATAATAAAAAGAAAAAAGGGAAAAAAAAGAAGAGAAAAGGAATTAAAAAAAAAGCTTTACTCCTTCTTAAAAATTGCAAAAATTAAACAGAAAAAAGTCCTTCAAAAAAGGGTCATTACAATAAAAAGAAGGGAGTTCAAAGAAAAAAAAAAGGAGAAGAAAAAAAAAATAATTAATAATACTCCATATGCCATTCTATATGGGAGAAAGCCATCAGTGGCACATTTGAGAATTTTTGGAAGTACTGCATGGGTACATATTCCGAAAGCAATCAGAAGAAAGGGACAGCAAAAGGCAAGAAAGCTCAGGTTTGTGGGCTATGAGCCAGGGTCAGTGGCTCATAGCCCACAAACCTGATGGAAGTAGCGATGGAAGTGAAAGAATTATAATTTCAAGGTTTGCTAATTTTGCAGAACAAAATTGGGACAGAATTAATGCAAATTCTGAGTATTTCTCACTTAATGACGGTGATCTATTTAATGACAACAACTCATCTAATGATGGAAAAATGATTATTGAAGATGTCAATATTCAGGGAGGAGAGGCTGAACAAGACATGAAGCCAGATAGACTTGAGACACAGGAGCAGTTAATACCACGTAGGTCAGAGCGATGTAATACAGGAATTCCACCTGACAGGTATTCTGCCAGCAAGGTAAAGGTTTGCAATGTGTAGTATGAGCCAAGAAGTTATAAAGAAGTGTTGGCATTACCAAAAGCTGAACAAGAAAGATGGAAGGAGGCCATAGATAAAGAGATGAAATCCATGGGAGACCACGAAGTATTTAAATCAGTGACTTTGCCACAGGGAACCAAAGCTGTGGGTTGTAAGTGGGTATATAAGAAAAAGGTATTGCCAAATAATGATGTACAGTTGTTGCAAGATTTAAATATTAATGTAAAAGACTCTGTAAAGATATTTGAAGACAATGCTGCCTGTATAAAAATGGCAACCAGATTGTTGGGGGCAATGTAAATATATATATACATTGCTTACTGGTGTACACCGCTTAGAGAGTGCTTGCACTTAAAGCGGTATATAAGTCTCATAAATAAATAAATAAATAAATAATAAACTGGTGACGGTGAAGAACAGAAATAAACATGTAGACATTAAGTATTGTAATGTCAGGGAAGCTGTAAAAGGAAAATTGATTAATTTACATCATTGTTCTTCTGAGGATAATTTGGCAGACATGATGACTAAACCATTGGGTAGTGTTCACTATGGAGAATGTGTTAAGTCAATAGGTCTGATGTCTCTTCCTGTCATGAAGGGAGGAGTGTTGGAATATTCATGAGCAGGAAGTGTCATGTGGTAACTCAGTCAGCCAATGTGAAGAAAGTGCTACTGAGTCTGTGCAAAAAGGTATTGAGTTAGGAGCTGGATTTCCAATCTCTGGTTTGTCTCTGTATCTCTCTGTAAGAAGTCTTCCATTGAGCTATTTTGCTGTAAAGAAAAATGTATGGTATTGTAAATATTTTGATATAAATATAAATAAGTTATTTTGAATCCGCTAAATGCAGTCAACTGTGAGAGCTTCTGATTTATTTTTTCACCAATAGAGAAATTAAAATTCTCTAACAGAAACCCAGTTGGTCACATACTTTTGTGACCATCTAACATCATTACAATTACCAAACCCTCCATTGGTCACATACTTTTGTGACCCTCTAACAATCATTACAATTACCAAACCCTCCAATTATTAGATCAAAAACCCCTTTTGATCCTGTCTTATCTCCCCTCCCTTTTCTGTGGCATGATTTCTAACATCCTGCTAATTAAGGGTATAGCTTATCTACAAGGTGAACTGTTACCCAAACTGGATAATTGCAACAATAAAAGATTTATGTCTTCCCTTGTTTATCTATAAAAGTGCCTGCTTTTCATCTAGAACAGTGGTTCTCAACCTGTGGGTTGCAAACCTTTTGTGGGTCAAACGATCCTTTCACAGGGGTCGCCAACCCCCCTCCCTGTTATCCGGACTACACTGGGGTGGGAGCTTCTCGCCGACCGCAGGAGGGCAGGTGGGGTGACTCTGTCCTGAAGTCGCACCAATTCAAAGGTGGGATATTGGGGGGGGCTCCTGTCCCGTCCTGTCGCAGCCCTCGAGTCTATCTGCCTGAGCAGCCTTCGGTAGCTCACCGCTCCCGCAGGCTTTTGGAAGCAATCGCGATGCCCTCCAGCTGATCCGGGGCCCTGTCAGAACCCGCCTCCTCTGGCTTCTTCCCCCACAGCAGCGACACCCGCTACTTCGCCTCGCCGCTTCCCCTCACACTGGGCTGAGAGGGCGGCGGGGCTGTGCGGAGCAAGCGAGGGAGCCTCCTTCCCGCCGAGCTTGGTGAGCCAGTCCCGCCCTTTTCGCTCCTCCGGTGATGATTCTCCCTTTAAATGCCACTGGGGGAGAGGGACCAACCCCCGCCCCCACCTTTATTGCCACCGACTGAAGAAAGCGGCAGGTGAGAGCTGCCACTCGCCCAGGGAAGCCAGCGCGCTTAAGAGACAGGTGGGTCACCCACTCGCTTACTTGCACCAGCCGGCCGGCCGGCCGGCCAACCTGCTCGCCCTTGCTTTACTTGGCAGCTAGAGAGGCTTGGGGCTTTCGTGGACTTCCAACCTTTGTAGGCTGGCTGGGCCGCCCAAGCCTCCTGGACTGCTCGTACCCAGTCAATAACCTCCACAACAGAGGATCAGAAATGGTCAAAAGTTCTGCACCTCCAAATCAATACGCGATCAGACAGAGAGGGAGGGAGGGAGGAAGAGAGGGAGAGAAAGAGAGAGAAAGAGAGAGGGAGAGAAAGAGAGGGAGAAAGATAGGGAGAAAGAAAGAGGGAGAAAGAGAAAAAGGGAGAGGGAGAGAGGGAGAGAAAGGGAAAGAGAAAGAGAGGAGAGAAAAATAGAGGGAGAGAGAGGGAGAAAGAGGGAGAGAGAGAGAAAAGGAGAGAGAAAAAAAGAATGAGAGAAAGAGGGAGAGAGAAATAAAGAGGGAGAGAGAGATTAAATTAGTAACATGGTTCTTAAATGAATCTGGTTTTCCCACTAACTTTGCTAGTCAAAAGTTGCAAAAGGCATCACATGACCCTGGAAAATGTGTTTGTGTATGTGTGTGTGTTGTAGGGCAAGGGGCAAAGAGAAAATGTCAGGTCTCCCTTCAGAGCCATAGGTGGAGCAGCTGAAGGTGTGATTCAGCACCCATGCTTCAAGACAAAATTTCATTTATTTGTAATTAGAAATAAATATTTCACAATATATAATTACATATTGTTTTTGTGATTAATCACTATGCTTTAATTATGTTCAATTTGTAACAATGAAAATACATCCTGCATATCAGATATTTACATTATGATTCATAACAGTAGCAAAATTACAGTTATGAAGTAGCAATGAAAATAATTTTATGGTTGGGGGTCACCACAACATGAGGAACTGTATTAAAGGGTTGCGGCATTAGGAAGGTTGAGAACCACTGGGTTAGACTCTTGGCTAGTGGAAGTGGAGGGTTTCTCTTCCTGTACCGAAGTGAGATTGGCAGTGGTACAGGCCTTCATAAGAAGAGATCTGAAAAGAGAAGGGTCAAAAAGACCCAAAGTTGACACTTGTTCAGGCGCTGCCTCCTCATCCTCTGACATGGGCGTGTCGGCTATCTCCAGGTCCACTGACCCCTCTTCGCCTAGATGGAAGGAAGTCTCAGAGATGCCGGGGACTGTGGCACGTCGCACTTGAGAAGGAGGTATGGACGGAGATGGTGGTGGTTGCAAGGGTCCCTGTTGACTCCTAGAGGATGACATAAATTGCATAAATGCATGGTGCATGAATGCCTGGAATTGTTTTTCTGACCACATATCCCATTGTTCCATAGAACTAACCCCAACCTCTGTTGGGGCATATGTGGCCTCAGGATCCTGCTGTATGGAGGAAGATGAGGAGCGAGGGAGACCAACCTGTTCAGTTCCCCCCTGAGGAGACCATGCCCGAGGGGCATCATGGGAAGGCGCAAATGGAGGCTCAAATGGAGAAGTGTCCAATGGAACGGGGGGAACCACTTCAGCTTCACTGGACATGAGCCTTTAGGCTTTGGAGAATTCCCTCTCCAGCGCCTGATGTCTCCTCGAGGCCTCTCGCTCGGCTGCCTTGGAGGTCTGTTTGGTGGATAAGTGTTTTGTCTTGACTTTTTTCTTTCCCCCGCATCCAAATCAGTTGATCTGCGCTTTGTTTATGCGGGGGGAACACCAGAGCCTTGTGATGCCTGGGGCGAGGAACTGTCTGCCATTGCAGTACTGTCTGTAGTGCAGTACTGCAGGCCACTTTAGCTGACTGTGTTCAGCAGGTCAGCGGTTCAAATCTCACCAGCTCAAGGTTGACTCAGCCTTCCATCCTTCCGGGGTAGGTAAAATGAGGACCCAGATTGTTGGGGGCAATGTAAATATATATATACATTGCTTACTGGTGTACACCACTTAGAGAGTGCTTGCACTTAAAGTGGTATATAAGTCTCATAAATAAAATAAATTGCAGTCTAGATAATCCGGGTAGGAGATATCCAGAAGTGGGGGGAACCCAAACATGCAGATCAAGTTGTCTGAGATGGAAAACCAATCCTCGCTCTGAACAACAGCAATGGCAAAAGATAGCCAGAACTGCCTGTCCAGGCCTTGTGGCACAGTGCCACAGACTAATTGGAACAGGTGGTTCTGAAATAAAATTCCCCTTCACTCAACTCACACAGGTATGAAGGATATGTAACCTGATCCTCAATGAGTAGTTAGAACAATAAAACAAATACAATGAGGCGATCACAGCTGATTCTCCTGATAACACTCCAAATTATCCTGAATTGGCGTTGAAATGTTCCCCCCCGGTACAGGCCTGACACAGCAGGCCAAGGCAATAATAAAGCAGGCCCAAATAGAGCTCAGGGGAACACGAGGTCCCTACAAAATGGCGGCCGCGCCTAATAACACTCTCAAAATGGCGGCCACGTCCTGAGCACGTGGTCAAAATGGCGGCCACCCATTCAGTGCTGCCTAAAAATGGCGACCACGCCAAAAATGGGGAAGAGAAGGTAATCAAGCCCCCTGCTAGGTAGAAGCTTTACGAATCAGCCAAGCTAACTAAAGCATTCTTCCCCCTGTTTGCAAAAGGCACTTGCTATTGGTCGTGCAGCCTCCGCTGCGATCTGAACTCTCTGCTGCCGAGAGAAGCCTCGTGCCGATGAAGCTTGAAAAGGGAAGCCTCCGATCTGCCTGAACTCTGAAAAGACTCCGTTTGCCGCAAGCCAGCTGGTTGGCTGGTCTGCGCTCCCGCTGATCAGCTCGAACGGGGCTGAAAGCCCCACCTGAAATCGGCCTGCAGCCTTCTCCACAGGAGCCTGTTAGGCTTGAAGCCAAAAGGTCTGAGTAAAATTCCTATGCCAAATTTAGCCAATTTGAGTCCAAATTGAAATAAGGAAAAAAACACTACAATTTAGAGACTGCAGAATGAATTAAATTCAATTAGATAATCAATTAACCTAGTCTAACTAAGGAGCCAAAATATTTGCGCCCTACTGAGCTGAGACTAAGTCAAAAACTGGGAAGACACACCCAGAGGGAGGCGTGGCTAAAGTTCTGACTTAATCTCATCTGAGCAGGAAGGCTGAGATTACCCATCAGTGGATTCTACATTCATCATGCTGGAGAAAACTTTGGCAGTGAGGAAGATCTAGCTGAGAGGTAAGAGAGGAAGGAGAAACACTAGCCCAGGCCACTGAAGGAAAGGAAATGCAACCTAAAGGTAAGCGGGTTGAGATTAGAGAGGATAATGACAATGGGAAAAATGAAGGGAAACATGATGAGAATAGACCTAAAGAAATTAAAGAGGCTAGACCAACATGATCGGTAGTGGAAAAAGAAAAAGATTTACAATCTCTAGGCCGACAATAATAACCAGATCCAAATATAGATAAGGAGGGGAAAAAAGGTGTTGAACCCATATCCATCAGTGTTAATGGTCTCAACTCTCCAATAAAAATTAAAAGTTTTTAAATAAACTCAATAAGATGAACTTAGATATAATTATGCTATAGGAAATTCATATAAAAAAACAATATCAATATTTATTAAATTGCCCTAAATTGGGAAACATGTTTGTGGCACTTTCACAATACAAGAAAGGAGGAGTTGTAGCATATATTAAACAGGAAATTTTGGTGAAGCAAATTTATAAAGACGAAGAGGGTAGAATTTTAATGGTGGAAATAATTTTGAATAAAATAAAAATTCTCCTTGTGGGAATTTATGCCCCGAATGAGGGGCAGAAACAATTCTATAAAAAACTACATAACATTATTAATCAATTGGAATATGACAACATTTATATAATGGGAGACTATAATGCAATTGTGAATAGACACCTAGACTATAAATGTGGAAAGAGTAGAAAAAGAACCAGAGGAACAATACCTGATACATTCCTAAAAATGGTAGATGAGCTTAATATTCAGGATTCTTGGAGAGAGAAGAATTTAGAGAAAAAACAGTTTACATTCTACTCTGGACGTCATCAATCATGGTCCAGAATTGATATGGTGTGGATATCAGCAGACTTAAATTTAGAGGTAGAGAATATTGTAATTGATAAGAACTCCTGGGCTGACCATAATCCAATTAGAATTAAATGGAAAGGGCAAAAAAGAATGAGGAGATGGACCTTGAAAAGGGCAATCCTAAAACATAAAGAAATTGAATTGAAGAACAAATGGACCTGATTTTTAAGACAAACAAAAAGGAAGGTACGAACTGCCAAAACTTATGGGATACAGCCAAAGCTTATATGAGAGGCGCTGCAATTTCTTATATGGCCAGGGAAAACAAAATTAAAACACAACGACAAAGATACTTAGAAGAAGAACTAAGTAGAGTTGAGGAAAATTTACAAAAGGAACCACAAAGACGTGATTTGAAACAACAGATAGACCTAATTAAACATGATGAACATCATTGGGAATGAAGAACTAGAACAGCAGATAAAACGTATTCAACAAATTTTTTTTTGAAAATGCCAATAAACCGGGGAGATGGCTGGCCTATAAAATTAAAAAACATAATAATAAACATAGGATTACCAAACTTTGTAATGCAGAAGGTGATATGGTGTACCAGAACGAAGGAAAGAAATTAGTGGCATATGAGTTCTATAAGAACTTATATAAAGATGATGAATGGAGAAATAATGATGACATTGTACAGTATTTACAAACAGCTGATCTACCGAAAGTGCCAGAAGAATTTTAAACTCTGTTGAACAAAGAGATAACACCTTTAGAACTTTTGGAGGCATTTAAGAAACAAAAAAATAACAAAGCACCTGGGCCAGATGGTCTACCTGCAGAAATGTATAAAATCATACAAGAATCTTTAAGCCCAATACTGTTGGAACTATTTAACGAGGTCTTAACAAAATTCCTAAGAAAAACACAGACCTGGCGCATATTAAAAACTATAGACCCATTTCATTATTAAATTCAGACTATAAGATTTTTATGGCCATAATGGCGCAAAGACTTGAAAGATTCCTAGCAGATTTTATACATTCTGATCAAAATGGCTTTTTATCTAAAAGATACATAAGAAACAATGTCAGGATTGTTTTGGATATATTGGAGTATTATGAGGTACACAATGAAAAGCAAATGGGTTTAATTTTCCTCGATGCACAAAAAGCATTTGACAATGTGACATGGGATTTTATGCTCAATCGTTGTATATGGACTTTGGGGAAAATTTCATAAATATGTTTAAATCAGTTTATTTTAATCAGGCAGCAAAAGTAATAATTAATGGAGAAATGACCAATAGCTTTCCAATTCAAAAAGGTACAAGGCAAGGTTGTCCGTTATCACCATTGTTGTTTATACTATCCCTAGAGGTATTAATCAGAGTAATTCAGAAAGATGAACAGATCAAAGGTTTAGAGATCAAGAAAGAAATGTTTAAAACACAAGCTTTTGCAGACGATTTAGTTTTTATAATTGACGAGCCATTACAATCAGGGACAAGATTGATGGAAGTATTGAGTAAATATGGGGAAATAGCAGGTCTAAAGATAAATAAAGAAAAAACTAAAATGCTCCTCAAGAATATGACTAAAATACAGAAAAATGAATTGGTTGACAGAATAGGTATTCAAATTACGAATAAAATAAGATATTTAGGGATACAACTAACTGCTAGATGAGTTACACTCAAGAGAGACAATTATGATAAGCTAATAGAGCAGATTAAAACTGATTTAGATACTTGGACCAACCTACAGCTCTCCTTTATGGGCAGAATAGCTGTAATCAAAGTGAATATGCTACAAAAAATTTTATTTTTGTTCCAATGTATACCCATAAAATTAGATAAGATTTTTTTTCAAAACTTACTATACTCAAATTTATTTGGCAAGGAAAAAAAGCAAGGATTAAATTAAAATTACTGCAAGATTCGAAGGAAAGGGGGGGGACTTGGCCTCCCTGACCTGGAAAAATACTATCAGGCCATACTACTATTATGGGCACGGGATTGGATACTTTTGAAGAACAGGAGATTATTATGTCTGGAAGGTCATGATTTACAAATAGGATGGCATGCTATGCTATGAGACCAGAAATATAAGACACACAAATATTTTCGAAGTCATTATATCAGACGAGCTTTAATTGATGTATGGGTTAAAACCTGGCAACCAAACTATACTCAAGTCCCCGGCTGGATCTCATCGTTAGAAATGCATGTACATCTGTAAGGTTTTCCACTTAACCTCACAATTGCCCCAGCATTACTCAAGAATTTAAAAGAGCCAAAGAAACTCCTGAGCCGAGGTTTCAGCAAGCAAGCAACTTTTATTTTGATCAAAACAGAGTTGGGTGACCCCATCTCTCTTCGTGGCTGGTAGAGAGATGAAGGCAACAACCAGAAAAGATGTCTTCCACCTTTTATACCTTTTCAGAACAAAGAGATCAGGTCTTGGTACCAGGCATAAGATGGCACAAAAAAACAATTCCTAGATGATGACTCATACACAGCAACCCAGGCTCCATCCATAACTCCTTTCCCCCTCCCCTTACTGTGCTCTTTTCATATAAGCAATCACCTATACCTAAAGCATGAAGCCCTTACTTTTCCAATATATATATAAAGCATCTGATCAAGCAATTAACTACAAAATAATGATTACAAAATAACAAAACAATGATTACATGATAACACTATAATGTATCAATATAAAATGGTTACTATATATAAAATAAATGCTAATGTCAAACTTAAACATACTAAAATCATAAGCACAATAAAATCCTTTCACTCCTCCCTTTTTAATATAAAAGCCAAATAGGCTTAGCGACTCTTAAAGAGGGGAACATAGTCAGAAGGGAAAGGTTGCAAAATCATTGCTTTAGCTGGTCTATCGTTATAGACAGGAGTGGCAATAAAAGTTGGTCCGGATATAGTAGATCTAACAATTCTCTAAATAAGCAGGATAAGGCATGAGAAACACAACAACCCTCCTAAGGCCAAAACCACAATGAACAATATCCATTTCCAAGTGGCAAACATTCCCAAAAACCATCCTCCAACATCCAGTGCTCCTGTCCATGTCTGGGCAGGGACATGAGTCAACTCTCACATACTGTCAGTGACTTCTTTGATATATTCCTTATGTGTAATGTCAGACTGGGGTCTAATAATATAATTTAGGGCCACAATGACAAAATAGAGGGCCCATTTGGTTGGACAGTCCTTTCCAAGTCAAATTAAAATACGAAGTGATGTTCTCTCAAGCTTCACATTCAAAAATGAAACAATTCTTTAGGGCCAGATCAATAATAATAATAAAAAGAGTCTTTGATACTGAGGGAATCTCAGTTGTGGTTTCCAGTTCATGAAAATCAACTTGAACCCATATTTGTATCTGGTTCAATTGATAGCGAGTTCAAATGATGCTGAAAAATCTGTTGGTCTGGTTATCGTGAAGCACACCAGGTTGCAGGAATCCTTCAAATGTGCCAGGTTGGGTAGGATGTGCAAACATATTTGGCGTTTAATGTGTAGGCCTGTCTCCATACTTAGTCCATTTAGCGTGATTATAGTCAATAGCTTTACATACATCAAAGAAGATTCTGCCACTTGTCCATAAATCTTGTGTTATTCTTGCCCAAAAGGTAATGTCTATATGTTCTTCCATATGTCCAGATTTAAAGTTGTGAGTAAAGCTGCACTGTATTGACAGGAGCATAACAAGTGACCCTGTTGCCCCTTTGCAAGTGGAATACGTAGTCTTGTGATAAACACAACTCCCATTTGTTCCTTAAAATATTGGGCCTATGGTCCTTCCTTCTACCAAAGAAGGTACGAGGGAAACAACAGTAGCAGAAGAAAGATATTGCAATATATAGTCCAGGTTCTAGGAACACGATTTCCAGGGTAGTCCAATTCATTGAGGTTCTTCTCCTACTTAGATGGAAACAGTTCAACAGGTGAGGCAGGTTGAAATTTCATTTTCAGGCCGTCCAGCTGCAGAGTTTGTCACTGGAGAGGATATGATGGGACTTTCCATGGACTCACGCCTTGATTCCTTAAATCAGGAGGACCTGGCATGGTTGAGACCACTGAGGACTGGTATTTCTAGATGACAGTTCTTTTCACCTGAACCCACTCTCCAGGAACAACAATGACCATAGACAGGTGGTATGGCAGCCCGGGCCTATACTGAGATAGAAGATAAAACCTGCGCCAGATTATGTAAATACTGAGGAACTTTCTTCTTTTCTTCATTGACATTCTTGAACCTTCATGTAACAAAAGTCTCCATACATCATTTCAAAAGGGACAAAGATAGCTTTCCAATTGAGGCCTATATTGAAATAGCCTCACCGCTAAATGTTGTAAAGCATTTTATTTACTTGTATTTATCACAGATTTGTTGAACTAAAGTATAAATACAACCAATCTATTGTTGTTTTTTTAAAAATATATATTTATCATCCCTTGTGCCCCCCTTCAGTGGCTGCTTCTGTGTCCTAGCTATTGCTTTCTTTCTCTTCTTTCTTTGTTTCTTTGTTTGGTTCTTTCTTTCTTTCTTTCTTTCTTTCTTTCTTTCTTTCTCACACTCTCTCTTTCTCTTTCTTTTCAACATCCTCTCCCATCTTGCAACATCCACCTCCCACTTTCTTCTGTTTCTTCATTGTTCTCTCTTTTCATATTTCTATAGTACATTCTTGTTCCTTCAACATTGTAAGGCTTGTGTTAAAGGCATACAATTCACATGTTTGGGCTGACCACGTTAATGGCAGTCTCCCTGCTTAATGCATGCAATTCACAAGTCTGTGCACATCCACTTAAAAACAACTTTCCTGCTTCTTCCTTCTAATATCCATTCCTGTACTTCCCTTCCACCACTTTGGTCTAACTTCTACTTTTTTCCTTCCACAATTACATCTGCTATCTACAAGTGTATACCTCCTTTTGGCTTTCTGATTTAAAATTGCCCACACTTGATAAGAAATGGTAACCACCAAAACGTCCCCAAATGTCAATTTTAGGCAAAAATGCCACTGGCTGCCTCTTTGCCCCCAGTTCTGACTCAAAACCTCCTCACCAAACTCTGTATTTGTTAACATAAACTCTTTTTCTAACAGTTTTGCATACAAATGTTTAGTCAAAACAACATAGCTATTTATAATCCCCAATTTTTTCTCAACTTCTTCATTTTAACTTCACAAAAAATAAACAAACTTAATAAGATATTCTGAGTAACTGAAAGAGATTTATATCAAACCCTAGTATTGGTTTTAATATAAAGTTAGTCAAATTCCAATTTAATCAAATTCCATTCAGATGGAAAGAAATTTCCATTAAGTAGGTTAAACATTTACAAATCTAATGAAAACAATGCAAAATCATTTCTTTTGGCTGATGGATATATATATAGGTGTAACCAAACAATTTAAACTCAACAATTTCCCTCCCAAAAAATTGTCCAACAATTACTGTCTCCTCTTTCAAGTAAAAAAAGTTGCAAGCCGAAACTGCAAGAGTGGGTATCAAATTTCAGATCCACACCACCCTTCTCAAATTGCAATTCTAAGCAGAGAAGGAAAAAAAATGTTAAAACGAACAGCTCCCCCTTCTTCTTTCTGTCTCACTCATTCTTAAAGCAACACAGCAGCAGAGAGATGGGGGGGGGGAATCTCACCACCAAAAATAGTTTTGTCTCCTTCATATGCATGTTCCATAAATTCTCTCACACATCCTCCATGAAACTCTTTTCATGCAAACACTTGCTATTGCTTTTCAATTTACTTTTACAACAATAAAATCTGCAGCTTACAATTTCTTTCACAGTCTGGGAGAGAGTGGGGGGGGGTGTTGAGGGCTAACACACACTTAGGTATCAACAAATCAACTCATTCACTTCCATGCTGCTTGCATAAACAATTCCACATACAAATATTTCATTTCATACTTTTCTCCAGGCAAACCATTTATTTTTAATAAGGCCTTTTGGTATGTTGTTATCAGAGAGGGTTTTGACCCTCGTCCAAATTTTGGACATAAAACAGAACAACACAAACATATATACACAAATACTATTAAAACAACATTTATTTAGACATATGGCTTGTCCTGCAAAAAGCGAGAAAAATCATGAGGTGATTCAATAAGTCACCATATCCCCCATCAGTGTTAAAATCACATTCAAAACTTGGAACAAAAACAGCTTCAGGTGCTGGCTACTGTTCAATGTCTCTTTGTCCATCATTGGTGGCTTCCTTCCATCCCCCAGTATATTCCTCCAAGGCTTTTTTCAAAACCTGGTGTTTGTCCTCAGCTCCCAAAAATCCAGATAACAAAGTGTCTATATCAGGGACCGTTGGCTTGTGAGTGGCAAAAATCCTTTGAAATAAATCAACGTACTGCTGGGGGGATTCTCTAAATGGTGGCAAGTTAGCTTTCCAGTTAAAAAGGTCACTGGTGATAAATGGGGTGTGAACCAGGACCATTTTTCCATTTGCTGCTGGCACCTGTCGCAGTGGGCATATTGTCTTCTCCTCCAAGTGTTTTGTTTTAGCATAAACTTTGCCCTGTCTCGTGTGAGAAGGGCTTTGAATCCGTGCAGCAGAGAAGGATCCCTCATCAGGATCTTTGTCTTCAGAGATGAAGAGAAGGGGGGCTACGGGGGAAGCAGCAGCTGAATGCAAGGACGGAAAAGAGACAGAGGGGGCTGTGGGGGAAGAAGCAGCTGAGCTCAGGGATGGAGCTTCAGATGCAGCAGCAGGAGCAGTCGGGATCACATAAGGTGGTGGGTAATCTTCAGGTTCAGGACAAGTTTGAATTGCTTTCTTTTGAAACTTATTTATTTCTGGGCGGATTGGACAGACCAAATTCAAAACCTCTGGAGGGACTGACAAGCCACATTGTTTTAAAATGTCCTGTCGGATGCTCAAATTAAAAAAAAAGCCTGCATATAATTCTTCATCCATCCGCCCTTGTATAGCAAGAACATCTGTAAGTTTATTAATAATATCCAAGTCCACAGGCCTTTCTCTTGGCAAAGGTTGTTGCCCAGGGCCCATAAAATAAGTTGGCCACACATCAAAACAAAGCACCACCAGACGTTGTCTGACACCAAACGTTGTCTGACAGGGTTAAACTTAATAGCCACTGGAGGTTTCAAAACATCCCAATTTTTCAAAATACATTGCAGAGGATTATATTTAGATTTAATTTGTTTCTTTAAATTACTCTGACGATTCCCCATATTTTTCTTCTCTTTTTTTTCTTTTTCTTTTTTTTCCTTTTTACTTCAAGATAGTTTCTCCCTTTTCACTTAATGAATTTGGAATTTTGTAATTAATTTTTCCTTTGGAGGACTAGTCAGGGAGATCAGCCCCCTATCTTATTCCAAAATTACCAAAACCTCTGCAAAAAAAATTACATACCAATTCAATTATTTTTCTTAACTCACTCTATCCTGTATTAGAAGACAGTTGCTTGGCTTCCTCTTTTCTTACATTTATTCATTTATTTTTAAGCTTATCTGTAGAGGATAGTCAGAGAGATCAACCTCCTGCCTTATTCCAGGATTTCCAAAGCTTTTTTATTTCTTTTACTTACCAAGGCGCCTGTTGCAATTTCTCCCGTCAGTAGAGAAGCATGAAACCTTGTTGAATTCGGGCGTTCAGGTTCATCAGACACGGACCCCACCATCGATGATGAAGTATAGAATCTTCCAGGTCAAACACCTGGGAGCGCTCTAAGACTCACAATTCAGTCACCGCTGGTTTCGTCCTGCTGAGAATTGAAGGCTCGCTGGGACCTTAACAGGGGTCTCCAGATGTGAGGGGAGAGCCATTGTGGCTTCCACCACGTTTGGGCGCCAGGATGTAAGGTTTTCCACTTAACCTCACAATTGCCCCAGCATTACTCAGGAATTTAAAAGAGCCAAAGAAACTCCTGAGCCGAGGTTTCAGCAAGCAAACAACTTTTATTTTGATCAAAATAGAGTTGGGTGACCCCATCTCTCTTCGTGGCTGGTAGAGAGATGAAGGCAACAACCAGAAAAGATGTCTTCCACCTTTTATACCTTTTCAGAACAAAGAGATCAGGTCTTGGTAGTAGGCATAAGACGGCACAAAAAAATAATTCCTAGATGATGACTCATACACAGCAACCCAGGCTCCATCCGTAACTCCTTCCCCCCCTCCCCTTACTGTGCTCTTTTCATATAAGCAATCACCTATACCTAAAGCACGAAGCCCTTACTTTTCCAATATATATATATATATATATATATATATATATATATATATATATATATATATATATATATAGCATCTGATCAAGCAATTAACTACAAAATAATGATTACAAAATAACAAAACAATGATTACATGATAACACTATATGTATCAATATAAAATGGTTACTATATATAAAATAAATGCTAATGTCAAACTTAAACATACTAAAATCATAAGCACAATAAAATCCTTTCACATCCAAAATTTATCCAATTAGGGAAGATTATAACATATAAAAACGTACTAGACGAGAAAGGGGAATTGAAACCCAGGAAAATTCTTCAAGACGAAGGGATAGAACTAGAATGGTGGGCATACCTTCAACTACAGGCGAGATATTGGAAAAATAAAAGAAGAGTTAGGCATAAAAATAGAACCGATAGGGCTGGATAAAATATTACTAGGTACTGATGATAAAATGATTAAAAAGCTATATTATTATTTGTTAGATCAGGCAATGTATGAAGAACAGGTAAAAGAAACCATGTTAACGTGGAGCAGGGATTTTGATCTCAACTTTGATCTGCATATCTGGCAAGAATTATGGGTAAGAAATAGGAAGCTTACTTTGGCCACCTCTACAAAGTGTTCTACAGATGGCATCTCCCACCCACAAGATTAGCTAAAATGGGTCCAAATATTTCTTCCACATGCTGGAAATATAAATTGGCAAGAGGGACATATCACCACATGTGGTGGGAGTGCTCAAAAGCCCATGACTTTTGGAACAAGGTTAAAAAATGGCTGGAAGAAATACTAATGATAGAGGTAGAGCTAAAACCAGAACTCTTCCTACTAGATATAACTATGCAGAAATACGACAAAGGGAATTTTACTTGATGCTACATATTCTGACGGCTGCTAGATTGGCGTATGCACAAAACTGGAGGAATAAAGAAATTCCAACAGAAGAAGAGATTTTATATAAAATCTTATCGTGTGCTGATATGGATAGGCTCACAATGGAAATGAAGAACAAGACAGAGTCAGATTATTTTGAAATCTGGGACAAATTCTATTGTTGGTGTGAACCAAGGAGAACTATTCAGGTTTTAAGTTACTGTTAAGATAGAGATATATAAAACTGTATGTCAGTATATAGAGAAACAAATTAGAGACTGTATTGTATAGAAAAATATGTATATATAGAGATTAAGAACTATATGTATGATGAGGAACAAATTGTTAGGAATATAACATTGGAATGTTACATTATGTCCATCTTTGTTTTAACTGTTTTCTAAATAAAAAACTTTTTATAAAAAGGAAAAAAAAGAAATTGACATGGAGAGGAATTCAAAAAAGACTAAGATGGACTTTAAATCAATTTATACTAAAAGAAAGAGAATTTGTAGAAATAGCGAAAAAGGAAATGGATTTCTTCTTTAGAGAAAACAAAAAAGATGACACAACATTACAAAATGGATAGGATACAGCTAAAGCATATTTTAGAGGTATAGCAAATGGCAAAGAAAAATAAACAGAGAAGACAGCAATATGTACTATTAAAAGAAAAATTTGGAAAGTTAGAATCAGAATTACAAAAAATCCGCAGAAAAAGACTTTGAAAATAGAAATGAAAATAATAAAACACAAACTAAACTTGCTGGATTCAGAAAAATGGCACAGCAGATAAAAAGCATGAAACAATTTTTTTTTTTCAAAAATGCAAATAAACCAGGAAGGTAGTTAGCTTACAAACTTAAAAACAGAAAGAGAAGAAAATGATACATAATTTAGTAGATGAAAAAGGTTATCTACAATTTAAAAATGAAGAAATAAAAAAATAATTAAAAAATATTACAAGAAACTGTATGACAAAGAAGAAACTCCAAGAGACAAAATGATTCAATATCTAGAAGAAAATAATCTTCCAAAAATTCCAGAGACATTTAAGACTATGTTAGAGGGAAAAATTACAATGATGGAAATATCAGAGGCCATAAGAAGGCAAAAAAATGAAAAAACACCAGGTCCAGATGGATTACCAGAGGAGTTATATAAAACTTTACAAGACATACTAAGTGAATCATTAAAAGACGTTTGTAATGGACTTTTGTTGGAGGCTAAACTCCCAGCCACTTGGATGGAAGCAAACATTTCTTTAATACCAAAAGAAGATTCAGATTTGACACAGATTAAAAATTACAGACCAATATTGTTGCTCAATGTGAATAATAAAATTTTTACTTCAATAATGGCAGAGAGATCGAAAAAATACTTAATGGAATTTATACATTCAGACCAAAATGATTTTCTACCAAAGAGACAAATTAAAAACAATTTAAGAATGATAATGGACGTATTAGAATATTGTAAATTACATCCAGGGAAACAATTGGCACTAATATTTCTAGATGCCCAAAAGGCATTTGATAATGTTTCCTGGCAATTTATGATTTAACAACTACAAATGATGGACTTTGGACAGAACTTTATAAATATGATAAAAACAATATATAATAAAAAAACGAGAGTGATCGTGAATGGAGATTACACTGAGAACTTTGAGATAAGAAAATGTACAAGGCAAGGATATCCACTATCTCAATTGTTATTCATTTTCACTCTGGAAGTTTTAAATAGAAATATTAGACAAGATATAGAAATTAAAGGACTGGAAATAAAAGATGAAACATATAAATTACAAGCATTTGTTGATGATTTGGTATTTATCTTAGAACAACCTTTGGAAATGATTCATAAATTACTGGGAAAGATAGAACAGTATGGAGAAATGGCGGGACTGAAAATAAATAGAGAAAAAACTAAAGTAATAGTTAAAAATCTTACAAATAAACAAAAAAAATGTCAGAAAAAACAGAATTGCAGATAATGGCAGTAAAAAAGATTAAATACCTGGATATATATTTAACAGCAAGATGTTCAACAATAAAAGAAGATAATTACATAAAATTATTGAATAAATAAAATTGGACTTGGAAAAATGGAAAAATCTGCAACTGTCAATATTAAGAATTGCTACAGTGAAAATGAACGTATTGCCGAAAATGTTATTTCTATTCTAAACAATTCCCATAAAACTTGAGACTTTTTTTTCGAGATTTAAACTCATTAATTTTGAAATTTGTTTGGCAAGGAAAGAATGCTAGAATTAAGATGAAAACATTACAAGATGCTAAGGAAAATGGAGGATTTAGACTACCGGAGTGGGCTTTGTATTATTAAGCATCTGTTTTAACATGGTAAAAGAATAGATAACTCTTAGAAATAAAAGGTTGTTATATCTGGAGGGACATGATTTACAATTGGGGTGGCATGCTTTTTTATGGTATGGAAAAAACAAGATTCATAAGTATTTCCAAAATTATTATATAAGAAATGCATTGTTAATAGTATGGGAAAAAATAAAAAGTAAAATATATTTGAAAATCCCAGGGTGGTTGTCAACTATGGAAGCATTTGTGCACCCAAACTTGGTGGACTTTGAAAAAATCTGGACATATATATTCTAAATTCTGAAAGGAATTTAAAAACTAAACAAGAAATGGAACAAGATCTGAGAGGTTCAAACGGCGTTGAAATTAGTGCTTGTAGTACCCGTGGCAGGTCCCAAGAGGGATAGCGACGGACTGCTGGCAGTCTGTCGTTAGTTGCCCCCTTGAGAAAAGAGCTTACTGCTGGATGTTGGGCTAAGGGGACGAGATTGTCACATGTGAGGACCGTGGATAAGGCCGCAACCTGTCTGCGGATAGTGTTGGAGGTGGTGCTTAGTGCACCAGATGCAGAAATTCCTCCATGTGGCATCATATATTCTATTAGTCGAGGGACGTCTGGAAGATTGAATGACAGAAATCACCCTGGACGAGTAGGATTGTCTAGTTAAATTTCTCCGCTTAAGTGCCAGGTGGCTAACTGGAGCCACTGGGATCTGGGTGTCAAAGTGTCCCCTGGCTGAGGAAGATGTGGTCTGGAGGAATCCTCCATGGTGGCGAGACTAAAAGTTCCACGAGGTCGGCAAACCACAGGCGCTTCGCCAGTAGGGAGCAATCAAGATGACTTCCACCCACTCATGAAGCAGTTTGCGGACGGTTGTCAGAATCAGTGGAAGGGGAGGGAATACGTACAGCAGCCCCTTGGGCCACCTGCTGCGAAGAGCACACGTTCCCTCAACTCTTGGGGAGGGGAACCTGGTGAAGTACCTGGGCAGTTGGGAATTGTTCGGGGAGGCAAAAAGGTCCAACTGTGGTTGGCCGAATCTGCCCGAGATTTCTCTGAACAGAACTGGATCCAGACGCCACTCTGAGTGGTCCATCGTAGACCATCTCAGGGAGTCTGCTTGATCGTTCGCCTCCCCCGATATGTGTTCCGCTTTGATGGAACCTAAGTGTCAAGCCCTGCGGGGCTTGCCATTCAGTGGTGGGGGGAAGTTAGAAGAGGACACACCACCGCCGTTCCAGGCTGCAGCTCTTCCCCAACACCTCGCTTGTCCACTGGCCGCAGGGGGAACCAGGCCCAGAAGCTCCGCCGACCAGCTGGGAGTCGGGAGCCGGCAGGACGCTAAGAGGAAGAGCTATGAGGCACGCAATGACTCACCATTGCTGAAGCAGCCGGAACACAATGCAGCAGCAAACGGCTCCACCTTAATCAGGCAGAAGGCTGGACAGAGAGGCGGGGCTCAGCAGGAAGAGGGCTGGGGCCAGACGAGTGGACCTTTAAAGGCAGCCGGGCGGATGGTGGTTTCTGGGTGAAGGGTAGGGTTGTGGGTGTGGCACTGTTATAAAAAGCACTGGGAGCAAACCATTCCCAGTGCTGACTTTGTTTGTTAGGCACTAAACTACCTAACTTGCACTACGTTCCCGTGTTCCTGTCTTTCTTCATTCGGGACAACGGTCCTAGTTTGACAGTAAGTCAGCACTCAACTATCATTTGCTGCTCCTTGCCTTTACCCCGACCGTAGGGAATGGCGGAGGGCAAACAAGACGCTCCCCAGGCGAAGGAAGCTGCAATGGCCGAACCTGCAGAATCTTCCAAGGCAGCCGTAATCCAGAAGGTGCAGCCGGCGGTAAGACCAAAGGCCACCCAGGCCCCTGGCTGAGTCCCAGGAGGCTGTGGCCACAAGGCCTAGGGAGGAGTGGTGGCAGAGCCCAACCTTGACATCTTTGGATGCTGAAAGGCCTCGCACCCCCCAGCTAGGTCTTCTCTTCTGGGGTGGAGGGAAAGGCGAGTAACTGGGGACGAAGAAGATGAGTGGAGCTACTCCACTGCCTGGGGGAGTACACAATGGATGTTCTTTGTGAGCGTTGTGGCGAAGGAAGCTATCAGGGCCCGTCGACTAGGCAACGGACGGATGACCCTTCCGGACGTACAGAGACCTCACAGTTCTGGTTGAGCAGTCCCAGGCTCCGACTTCCCCAGCTGGTGGGCGCAGCGGCAACAGGACCCTCCACCTCTGGCCAGGGTTCTGCAGGTACTCCAGACCAGGCAGCATGGCTAGGTGGTTCAGGGGGTGATGGATGGGGTCACTCCTCAGGGAGGACAGCACAGAGCCGGAGTGCTGCGCATGGTCTTAGGGGCTCAACTGCATCTGATGGGACTGGTGGTATGATGCCATCTGCGGCCCAATGGGGCCCGGGGCACACATGGGGCCCGGGGCACACATGGGGCCCGCCACCCATCCCTATTTCCTTTGATGGGGACCCTGACAGACTAGCTATGTTCCTGAGCCATGTGGTCAGCCACCTCGATCGATATGCCCACCTATACCCCTCCCAATGGGCAATGGTGGTGGCAGTCACAGCGGGACTGCAGAGGTAGGCGGCAGCATGGGCTGCCAACCTCTATAGTGATCATGCCCGGGAGCTCGGCAACGTGGGCTTGTTCCTGTGAGGTGGGCAGGAAATAGTTCAATATATCTATATCTTAATAGGAATGCTTGTTGCTGACAATAGTTAATAGATAATATTAAGCTTGGCTGTGAAATGTAACCTAACTCATATAACCTGTGTGTCATAATTGTAGAGATGTGTTCATGCTATGTAGAAACCATTTTACAAGAAGTGTCAGTGTCAACTAAAAGTCACAGATGTTGTAAGATAGCACCCGTGTAGAGAGGTGTGGTAAGACAACCGTTTGTATGAACTTCTCCTTTTTCCTATGTGTGTTGTCTCAAGATATGAACTTCTCTCTTTTAGTGTGTTAAAGGTAGATAAGAAGTCATCTATTAGGTTAAGCGTGGGCGGCAAGCTGTATAAAAGTGACACCCTCAGAGTAACTCAGGGTTCAGAATTTGTCATGTGAATGCTCTGAACCATTGTGCACAAATAAAGCCTGTTTTCTCCAACCCTTCGTGGTCTTGTCTTCTGATGTAAGTATCGTGGTTTTTGCCACAACAATTATCTGGCGACCGCGGCAGGACGGCAAGGAGTCTTGGGGCTCTCTGGAGGGCACACCCTGATGCCAGGGGCCTGTAGTGTTAGGGGGAACATCCCAGGCGCCATCGGACCTTTTATTCCGAGGGACTTCCCTGTGACACAGGGCTCCAGCATTGGCGGTCGGCCACTCCAAGAACCACTGGTGAAGGGTAAGGAGACCAGGCAACTTTCCAGCTGGCTAGAGGACAAAGGATTTGCCTGCAGGCAAGTATTGAAAGGGAAATAAGGAATCCCTCCCTGTAAGCAGGGACGGAGGAGAGGACTGATCACCCTCTCTTTGGAATAAGGTGGGAGGATTGTTGTGTGTGTTTGCAGTGAGTGAGTGGCGCTCGAACTTCCCATCGGTGACCGTTGAGTTTCCGGCTCCCTGGGTCTAGCGCGTATAAGTGAAACCCTCAGTGTAATCCCGAGTGGAAGGACCCCTTACCTTCCTCTCATCCCCTTTCCTCATTTGTCTTGTCTGGTGCCCTGGGATGCTCATGGGGTGATGGTGAAAGTGTACTCCTTACTCCATTGGGGTGTATGTTAAAGCATTTTAAGTCTGCTTATGAGGATCAGGATTATGGTATTAAGTGGAGCAGGCATAAGTTGAGGACCTTCTGTGAGGTAGATTGGCCCAGCTTTAACATAGGCTGGCCAAGCACAGGGACACTAGATCCATTCATTGCTCTAAAAGTACATCAGTTAGTGTTCAATCCCATGTTAGGGCACCCAGACCAGGCACCCTATATTGATGTGTGGCTCGGCTTGTTGCAAAGACCTCCACCATGGATCCAGAAATGCAAAACTGTCCCCTATGTTAAAAAAAATTTAGAAGATAGAAAAAGCTGGGGACAAGCCATAATCCAACCAGATGTCCAGAAGCAAGGGACCCAAACTGGACCTTCAGCAAGAAGTGGCCCGAAAGACTTTTGTGAATAGAGAAAAGGAGGAGGAAAAGAAAAAGGATCAGAAAATGCAAAGGAAAGCTGAATTGCTGGCAGTTGCTATGATGGGGGTGTCAAGGAGAGGTGGCAGAGGTAGAGGATGGGGAAGGGTGTTAGGACAAAACCAGTGTGCCATATGTAAGAAGGAAGGACACTGGAAGGGTGAATGTCCAGAAAGAGAAAAGGATGAAGAAAAAGGAGGGGGAAGAGGCAGGTTTGCGAAGAGCTACAGAGGTCGCCCAAGGAGAAGCCAGGGAGGGAGAGAAAGAAGAAGAGGATTTTCAAGAACTCCCCTCATAGGCCTGGCAGAAGCAGAGGAGTGGGAGTGAGACCGACCGGGTTCAGCCTGCCTCCCAGAACCTGTGATCAGTTTAACAGTAGGAGGCAAACCTATTCCCTTTCTTGTGAATACTGGAGCCACCCGATCAGTCCTAACCCAACCCCTAAGCCAAGCCTCCCCTCACTCTATCAACATACAAGGAGCAACAGGAAAAATATTGCAGCGACCCTTTTTAGAGCCCTTAAGTTGCACTATGGGGAGGAAAAATAACCCATCAGTTTGAATATATGCCAATTCTTTTATTGGTAAGGGATCTGCTTTGTAAACTAAGGGCGCAGATTTCCTTTGAAGAGGATGGCACAATGGCCATAAAATATGGAAAGGTGATGATGGAAGTACCTCGTGCAGAGGAATGGAGAATGGTGATGCTGGCACAAATGATAGAGAAAAATGCCAGATGGGAAGAATTTGATGTATCATATTTGTGGGCAGAGGACAACCCCCCTGGTTTTGCAAGGCATCATCCATTATCTGCCAGCTGCCTGTACTGAAGAATAGGAAAGTGTTAAGAGGAATTTTAGTTGCTGCTGGCTTCTGCCGAATATGGATCCCTACCTTTAGTTTAATAGCAAAATCCCTATATGAGGCCACAAAGGGGGGGAGATAAAGAACCGTTGCGATAGGAACAGCAAGAAAATAACAGCTTCACTGCTCTCAAGGAGGCTCTAATGTGCGCCCCTAGTTTAGGTCTACTAGACTTGGAAAAGTTATTTCAACTGTTTGTAGATACAAAGCAAAATGTGGCAGTAGGAGTTCTCACCCAGAAAATAGGAACCTGGCATCACCCGGTCACTTATCTGTCTAAACAGCTTGATAGTGTAGCCAGAGGGTGGCCGGCTTGCCTCAAAGCAATTGCTGGAACAGCGTTATTAACACAGGAAGCTAACAAGTTGACTTTTGGACAAAAGTTAGATATCTACACACCCCATGCTCTTAAAGCTGTCTTAGAAGCAAAAGGACATTTGTGGCTGACCAACCCACGCATGTTGAAGTATCAGTAATACATAATCCAATGGTTATATTAATTTAATCAAACTCACTGAATCCAGCCACGCTGCTACCTGAATCAGACTTGGAAACCACACACAGTTGCATACAAGCTATTGAAGAAACTTACGCTAGCCGCCCAGACATGAGAGATGTTCCCCTGCTTGATCCAGACTTTACAATATACACGGGTAGAACTAGTTTTATGCAAGAAGACATTCGAAAGGCAGGATGTGCTGTGGTGGTTTTGGAGGAAGTATGGAAAGCTGAGCAACTTCCGCCCAGTACAAATGCTCGGCTAGCTGACCTGCATGCATTAACTAGAGCTTTGGAGTTGGCAAAAGGAAAGTGTATTAATATTTACACAGACTCTAAGTATGTATTCCTAACAGTGCAAGTCCATGGAGCCTTATACAAAGAACGGGGACTTATAACATCAGGGGGAAAGGATGTTAAATATGGACCACAGATATTGCGTCTGCTGAATAGTGTGTGGGAGCCTAAGGAAGTAGCTGTAATGCATTGCAGAGGCCATCAGAAGGGAGCCTCAGAGATTCAAATAGGAAATAATAAGGCAGACAGGGAAGCTCGCATTGCTGTACTAAAGGCACCTTTTGAGCATACAAATTGTCTAGCTTTGTGGACCCCTGAGGAACAGGACCAGGGTAAACCAGACTACTCTCAGGAAGACTTGGACAAAGCTGAGATGCTGGAAGCAAGGCAGGAAGATGGTTGGTGGATTTTGCCAGACCAGCGAGTCTTTATCCCAGGATATATGGCATGGGATGCAGTGCAACAGGTTCATAAGCAACTGCACCTGGGAAGGGCGGCACTGGCAAATGCCCTGAAGAGAGAGGTTTATATTGACAAAATACACAGTATTGCAGCAAATGTTTGTGCTAGATGTGAGATCTGTTCCACCAACAACCCAAGGCAAGGACCCCAACTGCCTCAAGAACATCAGCCCAGAGGAAATTATCCCTTCGATTCCTTGATGATTGATTTCACTGACATGCCATGCTCAGGTCCCTATAAAGCAATGCTAGTCATAGTATGTACATACACTGGATGGCCGGATTGCATCCCTACAAGGAAGAAAAAAAAAAGCAACTGAGGTCGCAAAAGCCTTGCTTCATATTATTATTCCCAGGTATGGGTTGCCATCTAGAATCTCTTCAGATAATGGTCCTGAATTTATTCATAGAGCCACCCAAAAAAATAGCAGCTATGCTAGGAATAACATGGAAGCTTGACTGTAGTTTCCATGCTCAATCAGGAGGAAGGGTGGAGAGAATACATAGACCATTAAGGAAAAATCGGCAAAAATATGTCAGGAGACTCAGCTTAAGTGGCCAGATGCTTTAAATATGGCCCTGGTTGTGGTAAGGTGTGCCCCACAAAGGGGGCTGCTCGTGTCTCCCTTTGAATTATTGTATGGCAGAGTCCCCAACTTACTCAAACCAGGTGTCCAGAACTCTGAACAAGTGGCAGATACTGTTAAATTAGAACAGCTGCAGGCTCTTAACACTATAGTCCAGTGGCTACACCAATATGTTCTAACCCAAAGACCCCATGTCTTGGTTACACTAACACATAATATACCACCGGGACAGGAGGTCTGGGTAAAGGATTGGAAGAGGGAAGTCTTAAGCCTAAAGTGGAAAGGGCTGTATACTGTTGTTATGTGTTCTCCCCTTGCTATTAAGGTGGCTGAAATCAAATTGTGGATCCATTGGTCCAGGGTTAAATTGGCAGCCCCCACCCAATGGAAAGTGAATAGTAACCCAACTCAACCCTTTAAACTCACCCTGCATCGTAGGAGAAGGAGCCTCTCCTCTTCTGGTGACACCCCGGAAGCTGCACCCCTGCGAACGGGAGAGGTGAAGCAAACCCCTGCAAGTGTTACTCCGGAAGCTAACACCCATCGCACGGGCAACAAAAGGTCCCTACCTTGGAAACTGCGTTCACATCATTAGTCTTAGAAGTCTTTTTAATTGGTTATGGATTCCACCCAGAGGATGAGGGAAACTGCCTGTATTAGGAAAGGGCCCATCCCAACAATTTGGGTGGTGGTAATGTTGTTGTTAATCACTGTTATAATTAACTCTCTGTTTCTGTATAGAGGGATCACAGTCAAAGAAAAGGGGGTTGAGGGTGTGCCTGAGGACTGGTTAATTGAACCCGATGATCTGAATATCAGTAAGGCTGTCACCCCATCCCCCACTTTAAAATCTCCAGAACCTGTATCAACCTCTGTGGGACAGGGTCTTTCCACAAGGGAGGGAGATCATAAGGGAGTAAGTGGTGATGAATATCTCTTGGGGAACCCACGACCTTACCCTTCAGACCACGTCCCTCCTTGTGATGAATGTTTTGTAGACCTTCCTACAGGGAAACACTTTGTTTATATGGCTTTGGAATTGAGGGGACTGGTGAAGACCCTAAGACCTACCTCACGGTCTAAATAGAAAGAATCTATGATGGGCAAATTAGGTCTTTAGGCTGGTCTGTATATGATAATCTGAAGAAACTAGAAGATGACCCCCTCCCTATAAGTACAACAGCTACTAATTTGTTTATTGAAATGGCTGAGGAGGTGGCAAAAACACTCACTGTAAAGAATTGTTTTGTATGTGGTGGTACCAACATGGGGGAGCAATGGCCATGGGAAGCATTAGAGGCCACCCCTGAAATTTATAACAACATGTTTAATGCTGGAAACGTGACAGCTCGAACTCGCTTCTCAGGAGCTGTGTGGACTTTGGCTACTAACCTGGTTGGGAGGAACTGTTTCTTCAGAAACTATACTGTGCCGGTAGGACATCTAATCTGTTTGGGATATTGGGATCAGGCCTATGTAAAATGGGTCTCTCCTGGTCAAAGCCCAGAGCCCGCTGAATTTGAGGGAGCTCTGCTCCCCTATCTTAAGGGCACTCAAACTGAGAGGATTGCCCCAGAAAACATGTATTGGATTTGTGGTAATTTGGCCTATGAGAGGCTACCCCTAAACTGGGCAGGAACCTGTGTTTTAGGTTGGATTAAACCATCCTTCTTCCTGTTACCTATCAGGGCCCGACAGCTGCTAGGTGTCCCTGCATATGACCCCATAGGGATGCTGAGACGAAGGAGAGATGTGGAAACCGCTTTCTCTAATTTCCCCTGTAAAGAGCTAGCTGAATATGAGAAGACCAATGTCTGGAATTCTGAAAGAATAGTGTGCTCTTATGGACAGGCTACATGGGCTGAGGATGAGTCATATGGCTACAGGACACCTATCTATATGTTGAACAGGATTATCCGACTCCAAGCTGTCTTGGATCTCACAGGCCAACGTTTGGATAAGGCTCTCAATATATTGTCTGATACTACTGATAAGATTCGAAGAGCAGCATATCAGAATAGGTTGGCCCTAGATTACATCTTGGCAAAGGAAGGAAGTGTTTGCGGAAAGTTCAACCTTTCCAATTGCTGCTTGCAAATTGATGGGACAGGAAAGGTCATTAAGCAGTTGACCACTGAAATGAGGCAACTTACCCATAATGCTGACCAAGAATGGAAAGGTTTTGACTTTACCCAAGTGTTTACATCCTGGTTACCCAAGCTGCCTGGTTTGCAAGCCATCGTGGCCCTCATGGGAATCATTGCCCTTGGTTGTCTAATTCTACCTTGTATTTTACCTATTGTTACTCGCACCATTTCCAAGAGCCTCTCTATGCTCGTCGAGAAAAGAGCCATAGCCCAGATCATGGCCCTTGTAGAGGAAGGGGAATATGCTACCTTATGTTATCCTCCAAGGTATGAAACTCCTCAATAATCTCATGATTTTAGTGAAGTTTCAAGGGGAGGAAATGAGGTGGGCAGGAAATAGTTCAATATATCTATATCTTAATAGGAATGCTTGTTGCTGACAATAGTTAATAGATAATATTAAGCTTGGCTGTGAAATGTAACCTAAATCATATAACCTGTGTGTCATAATTGTAGAGATGTGTTCATGCTATGTAGAAACCATTTTACAAGAAGTGTCAGTGTCAACTAAAAGTCACAGATGTTGTAAGATAGCACCCGTGTAGAGAGGTGTGGTAAGACAACCGTTTGTATGAACTTCTCTTTTTTCCTATGTGTGTTGTCTCAAGATATGAACTTCTCTCTTTTAGTGTGTTAAAGGTAGATAAGAAGTCATCTATTAGGTTAAGCGTGGGCGGCAAGCTGTATAAAAGTGACACCCTCAGAGTAACTCAGGGTTCAGAATTTGTCATGTGAATGCCCTGAACCATTGTGCACAAATAAAGCCTGTTTTCTCCAACCCTTCGTGGTCTTGTCTTCTGATGTAAGTATCGTGGTTTTTGCCACAACATCTGGAGGCATTGCATGGACGTTTCGAGGATGTCTCACATATCCAGCAGGCAGAAGCGGAACTCCTCTTGTTGAAACAACAAGGATGGACAGTAGCAGATTATGTTCGCGACTTCCGCAGATTGGCGGGCCGACTCAGCTCATCTTGGCCGGAGCGGCTGTTGATCCATCATTTCCGGGCTGGGCTCAACCAGGAGTTACGTCAAGCCTGCATCTATAGATACCTAACCGCCTTCGAGAATGGTTCCGGGTGGCAGCAGACCTAGATACGAACCTTAGAGAGTTCCAGAAAAACCGGGACACTGGTCGTGCACAACAACCAGTGGGGAAGCCGCAGGAGGGTGGACAAGGACAGCGGGTCTGTTCGGTTGGTTACCCCAGGGCGTCCGGTCCGTCTGGTGGCTCTTCCTTCCGTTGCTTTCGGTGTAATCAGCCGGGTCATCGGGCAGCCGAATGCCCAGCCCCTACTCCACGGGGGTCCGGGATACCCAGAGGAACTGCTCCAACACCAAAGAAAGGGACCGAAGCGTCAAAGGCAGCAAAGCAACCAACAACCCCGGCATCGCCATGGGTGTTGCCAACAGACCAGGATGCCACGGCTGTAGCACGATACCACCCAGTTGACGATGATAGCGACGACCCGGTTGACGATCCAATGGTAAGCGAGCCTATAGCATCTTTCATCTTACCCATAGTACTTACGAGTCCATGGACCAGGACACGAAGGGAGTGTCGTGCTCTTACAGATACGGGTTGCACCCGGTGCTTGATAAGTCGGGCAGTAGCTGTGGAAAGTGGCATCAAGTTATATAAATTGGCTCAGCCCATGCGTTTTGAACAAGTGGATGGATCCCTGTTGGGAGGGGCTCCAGCTACCCATATCACGGAACCAGTTCGTCTGGAGCTTGGGGATCATTGGGAAATCCTCCGCTTTATTGTGGCCCCAGCCATGACAGAGGCGGTGATCCTTGGCCTAGCATGGCTGGAGAGGTGGGAGCCCACCATTTGGTTGGAGGGCGGGTACCGCAAAGTACGTCTTGGTATTAAGCCCCGGCCCCCAGGACCATGTCCTACAAACCAAGCCCCAGTGTGTGGGGTCATAGGAGGGGGGAAGGCTCCTTTCCCTGTAGAGTACAATGATTTGGTTGAAGTATTTAGCGAAGAAGAGTGCAACCAGCTACCACCTCAACGGGCGACAGACTGTGCCATCGAAATCAAACTGGGAGCTAAGCTACCAAAGCCCCGGATGTACACCATGGCACCCAGGGAGTTGGAGGAGGCGGGTTATTGATTTGAACCTGGCAAGAGGGTTTATCCAACCGGCCCATTCCCGAGTTGCTGCACCTGTCCTGTTCTGGGAGAAAAAGGATGGGTCGCTCCGTCTCTGCGTCGATTTCCGGGGCCTTAACGCTGTATGTGTCGAACATCAATACCCTCTCCCGCTCATGAAAGACCTTTTGGCTCAGTTGGGAAAAGGACAGGTATTCACCAAACTGGACCTGCAGGAGGCGTATTACAGGGTGCGCATACGACGTGGAGATAAGTGGAAGATAGCATTCAACTGCCCGTTAGGTAGCTTCCAATACCGAGTGATGCTGTTCGGGCTACAGGGAGCCCCCGCGGTGTTCATGAAGTTGATCAACCAGGTGCTGCATGAACACCTGTACCGGGGGGTCTTAATATATCTGAATGATAACCTCATTTATACTGCCACCATGGAGGAACACGTCAGCCTAGTACAGCAGGTATTGCAAAAGCTACTTGCTGCAAAGTTGTATGTGAAACTGTCCAAGTGCGAGTTTCACCGTGACCGGTTGGACTACCTTGGATATTGTATATCAGCAAGAGGGGTGGAGATGGACCCTCTTAAGCAGTGGTTCTCAACCTTTTTAATGCCGCGACCCCCCCCAACCAGTCGTAAGTCGAGGACTACTCAACCGGTCGTAAGTCGAGGACTACTCAACTGGTGCAGCACCGTTTGCAGAATGGGACTTTTGGCGGGCTCAGCAGGGCAGAGACAGCCTGGACAATTCCTATTGGCTTTTGAAAGCCAATAGAATTAGACTCTATTCAAGAGAGTCTATTCTATTGGCTTTCAAAAGCCAATAGAATAAAAGGGAGTAGCACAGCTAAGGAAAAGGGGGGAAAATGGCAGACTGCATTGTTTGGCGACCCCCGTGAAATGGTCGTTCAACCCCAAATGGGGTCCCAACCCACAGATGGAGAACCACTGCTCTTAAGGTACAAGCGGTTCTGGACTGGCAGGCGCCCCGGACCCGACGACAATTACAAAGCTTTCTGGGGTTCGCCAACTTTTATCGGCAATTCATCCCCTTGTTCACCGCCGTGGCCCATCCCTTAACAGAGTTGTTACAGATGAAACACCTAAAGAGTAAACCACGGCCTGGCCAACCAGTGGGGTGGACCATGGCCTGCCAGAAAGCCTTTGAAGAGCTTAAAGCCCTTTTCGCTAAGGAACCAGTGTTGCTCCATCCGAACCCTGACGCCCCTTTCGTGGTCCAGGCTGACGCGAGTGACGTGGCTGTGGGAGCCGTATTACTGCAGCAAAACCAACAGGGGATGTTGCAACCCTGCGCATATACATCCCGGAAGTTTACCACAACAGAAAGAGGGTGTGCTATCTGGGAAAAAGATGCCTTTGCCGTGAAGTGGGCACTGGTAACATGGCGACATTTGTTGGAGGGCTCTGCGCAACCATTTGAAGTATGGACCGATCATCGGAACCTGGAAGCATTGCAAAAACCTCGGCGCCTGTCGCCTAAACATGTTTGTTGGGCTCAATATTTTGCTCACTTTCTTTTCACCCTGAAGTACGTGCCGGGAGGTAAGAATTTCTTTGTGGATGCGTTATCTCGCCTACCGCAATACCACAGTGACAGGGAGGAGGTGGTACAGGCAATTATACCTCCCTGCACCCACAGGGTGGCACATATGACAGCAGGGCGGTCGACGGACGTTTCCTTGCCAGAACTAAGGGACACTGTATCAGGCGATAAGTGGCTACAAGAACATCCGGGCCTATTGTCGCAGAGGGAAGGACTGGCTTGGAAAGGCAACAAACTTTATGTGCCCGAAGGCTTACGACAAACCGTGCTCCAGAGGTGCCATGACGCCAAAAAAGCTGGGCACTTCGGATTTCTAAAGACCCTACATCTCGTAAGACGGCAATTCTGGTGGCCCTGGATAAAGCTGGAGGTGGAGGCCTATGTCAAGAACTGCCATATTTGTGCCACTGCAAAACCACGAGTGGGTAAACCAATGGGCCTTTTGCAAAAAGTAGCCGATCCAGTCCAGCCTTGGGAAGAGATCGCGATGGACTTCATAGTCGAACTGCCCTCAAGTCGAGGCTACACGGTGATATGAACAGTCATTGATCTCTTTTCAAAACAGGCCCACTTCATTCCTTGCAAGAGGTTGCCATCGGCTTGGCAGCTGGCCAGGCTCTTCATACAACATGTCTACCGTCTGCATGGGGTGCCGCGACGTGTAATCTCAGACCGAGGAGTGCAGTTCACAGCCCAATTCTGGCGTACAATCCTCCAACTGGTAGGATCGTCCCAAGGCCTCAGCTCCGCCTATCACCCCTGTACCAATGGGGCAGCAGAGCGGGCAAATGCTATGATAGAACGGTACCTTTGTAGCTACGTCACCTTCCAGCAAACAGACTGGGTACACCTGTTACCGTTTGCTGAGGTGGTGTACAATAATACTGTGCATAGCAGCACCGGGTTCGCCCCTTTCCAGGTGGTAAACAGAGTGAAGTTTGTACCCATCCCAGAATGGTCCAAGGAGGCGGACATGACACATACACCCCAAGCATGGATGGCACAGATGACGGGGTTGTGGGGGCACCTAAAGGAAGCTCTAGCACAGGCTGAGGCAAGTGCTAATGTTCAGGCTGACAAAAGAAGGGCCGACCATAAATCCTTCAGGGTGGGGGACTGGGTATATCTGTCCACGAAATATCTCCGCTTGCAAATGCCCTGTAAGAAACTAGGCCCAAAGTATATAGGACCATTCCCAAAAGTCCAGGTAATCAATCCGGTAACAGTGCGGTTACGGTTACCTCCGTTGTTGGGAAGAATATATCCCGTGTTCCATGGCAGTCTGTTAAAACCTGTACACGGGATCCCGGTGGGTAGTAAGGCACCAGGGCCAGTAGCCGGATCAGGGTACGAGGTACAGGAGGTTATCGATTCACAGCTCCGGCATGGTAAACTACAGTATCTCATCCACTGGAAGGGGTATCCCCTTTCAGAGGCTTCTTGGGTAGGGGTGGCGGATGTACATGCTCCTCGGCTCTTGCAGGCATTCCATCGCCGATGCCCGGAGAAGCCAAGTAGTACGAACTGTGGACAAATGCACTCACCCTGTCCCTCTTACCTTTCAGGTGAAGACGTGGTAAGGAGGGCTGCATGCCAAGCCCTGCGGGGCTTGCCATTCGCTGGTAGGGGGAAGTTAGAAAAGGACACACCACTGCCGTTCCAGGCTGCAGCTCTTCCCCAACACCTCGCTTGTCCACCGGCCGCAGTGGGAACCAGGCCCGGAAGCTCCGCCGACCAGCTGGGCATCGGGAGCCGGCAGGACGCTAAGAGGAAGACCTACGAGGCACGCAATGACTCACCATTGCTGAAGCAGCCAGAACACAATGCAGCAGCAAACGGCTCCACCTTAATCAGGCAGAACGCTGGGCAGAGAGGTGGGGCTCAGCAGGAAGAGGGCTGGGGCCAGACGAGTGGACTTTTAAAGGCAGCCGGGCGGATGGTGGTTTCTGGGTGGAGGGTGGGGTTGTGGGTGTGGCACTGTTATAAAAAGCACTGGGAGCAAACCACTCCCAGTGCTGACTTTGTTTGTTAGGCATTAAACTACCTAACTTGCACTACGTTCCTGTGTTCCTCTTTCTTCATTCGGGACGATGACGGACCTAGTTTGACACTAAGTTGAGCTCTGCCCAAGAGCCCAGACTATGGGCTTCGAGCATAAGGGACCTGGAACATGTCCTTTCCTGTCTGTTCAAATGTGCCTTCGCAGCCACATTGTCTGTCAATACCAGAACGTGCTGCCCCGCTACCATGAGAGAGAAGTGGCAAAGTGCCAGGTGAATGGCCCTGAGTTCTAGCCAGTTTATGTTGTGGCTCAAATCCGAACTGGACCATTGACCCTGGGCTAGATGTGTATGGAGGTGAGCACTCCATCTAAATAGACTGGCGTCTGTGATCAGGGTGAGCCTAGTAGGCTCCTTGAAGAGGGAACCCTTGGCCATTGCCGCTGAGGTCCACCACAGAAGAGAAGACAATGTCTGTCGTGGGACCCTCACCCTCCTGGTGGAAGAACTCATGTTCCGCTTCTGAAATGGAAGAAGGAACCATTGGAGATCTCTGGAATGTAATCTGGCCCATGGGACAATCCCCATGCAAGAGACCATCTTTCCCAGTAGTTGTGACAGTTGAACTAAGGGAACTACTTTTCTCTCCAAACACGGCGGATAAGGTCCCTGATGCTGTTCCGAAGTTCCTGGGAGAGGAAAACCTGCACAGATTTGAATGTATGACTGCCCTCAGGTGGAGTAGGCGAGTTGATGGAACTGTGTGACTCTTCTGGAAGTTCACGGAAAATCCGTGAACCTGAAGAGTCCTGATGGTGACCTCCAGGTCTGATTGGGCCAACCGGAAGGAATGGGATTGGATAAGGATATTGTCCAGGTAACATTGAACGCGCACCGGAATCATTCTCAGATGGGTGGCTAACACAGCTAAGATCTTTGTAAATACCCGTGGTGCCGAGGAAAGGCCAAACGGGAGCGCTTTGTACTGAAAATGACGGTGTGCATGACAAAACCGGAGGAATTTGCGATGCTCGGGGAGGATCAGAACGTGAAGGTAAGCTTCTGTTAGGTCTATGGAGGATAGAAAATCCCCCCTTCTGACGCTGGCGAGAATGTACTTGAGAGTCTGCATCTTGAACCTTTTGTAGGTCAAGAAGCGGTTGAGATCTTTTAAGTCCAATATCGCCCTCCAACCTCCCAAGGCCTTTGGCACCATGAACAGAATGGAGTAAAACACTTGTCCCTTCTGTTCGGTGGGCACTGGTTCGATGCCTGTATTTCTAGAAGATGGGAGATGGCCGTGGACATGAGTTCTGCTTTGGTGGCATTTCTTATATTGGGACAAGCTAGGAAGCGCCCTGAAGGTATTGATAAGAACTCCAGGGCAAGGCCATGATGGATGGTATCTATGACCCATGGGTCTGTGGTGGTGGTCTCCCAAATGTCGCTGAATAGAGCCAGATGACCCCCTATGGGAGAGAACTCCCTAGAGTCACTTGTTCCATCCATACGGATGGCCTCCAGACCCCCTAAAGGGCCGCTTGGTTTGGTACTGGGAACGGGCTCTGGGGTTTTGGTAATTCTGTTGGCAATCCTGTCTAGGGGGAAAGGTTCGCAAGTACGGGACCAATCCCAGGACGGTGCGGCTTGAAAGGCCTGTCTCCAGTCCCAGGCGGCCCCAGCACGAAAGGACTGCCTTCGGAAATCTTGTGGTTTCCTGTCTGCCCTCCTGGAAGGATGTGCAAGCACCTTGCGCTTATCTTTTCCCTCTACCAGATATGGTTTGAGAACTGGGCCGAAAAGGTGAGTGCCACTATAAGGGGTAGTTGCCAAGCGCCACTTGGACTTCAGGTCAGCCCGCCACTGCTTTAGCCATACAAGTCTGCGAGATGAGACTGTGGCTGCAATTGATCTGGCTGAGTATCTGGCAGAGTGTAGTGATGCATCTGCCACGTATTCCAAAGCCACGACCAATTTGCCTAATGTCTGATGTGCATGCACCTGGTCCGGGGGAATAAGTGCCTGAAGCTCGCGGAGCCACATGATAGACGATCTGGTGAAAAAAGATGTCGCCGCCCTGTCTGACCATGCCAAAGCTTGATGAGCCCTGCAGAGGGCAAATTCGAATCTCTTTTCCTCCGCCTTCAGGGCCTCTGCCATATCTCCTGGGATGGCGGAGGTAGAGAACAAAGAGGATAGAGGATTGTCCACAAGCGGCACCTCCAGGAGGGAAGAGAAAGAAGAAGAAACGTTGAACAGTTTTTTCTCTGTCCCGCTAGGGTTGGGGAGAGTGCCTAGGGAAGCCCATTGCTTTTCCACCGTAGCGCGGAAGAAATGTGGGCAGGGAATCTGTTTTTCCTCGACCACCGGCTCAGAGAACAGAGGGTTCGACTCCTGAGGGTTAGTGATTGTTGGCTTAGGATCCTGTTCGGGAGTGATGTTGGCTGAGGTACAGGCCTTCAGAAAGTGACCTGAAAAGGGAAGGATCAAATAAGCCAGAGGTAGGGGACGGATCCGGGGCCGCCTCCTCATCTTCGGACATGGGCAAGTCTGAAATTTCGAAGCTCAAAGAATCCTCCTCTCCCACCTGAGAAGATGTGTCTGAATTACCCGACCTGGGAAACAGGATGGGCCCTGCCTGATGCAGAGGTGGGGGGGCGGCATCTGTAAGGGCCGCTGACTCATGGCAGAGGCCATATATTGTGAGAAGGCTTGGTTCATAAATGTCTGAAATTGATCCTGCCACACTCCCTGTTGATCTGTCGAACGGAGGCCAGCTGCCGTAGGTGTATAAGTGGCTTCCGGGCCCTGGTGAGATGAAGGGGATGAGGAAACCACCTGAGTGACTGCAAGAGATGAAGGAGGGGGATCAACCTGTCCAGATCATGCTCTAGGGGAATAGCTGGGAGGCACAAATTGACGATCAAATGGTGAGGGGTCCAGTGGAGTGGGGGAAACCACTTCTGCCCCACTGGAAGTGAGCCTTTGTACTCTGGAGAACTCCTTTTCCAACACCTGATGTCTCCTCGAGGCCTCTCTCTCACCAGTTTTGGAGGGCTTCTTGGTGGACAAGGCGTTTGCCTTAGATTTCCCCCCACACACACTGCTTCCGAATTGGAGGATCTGTGCTTTTTTTCTGCTGGGGGGGGGCAGAAGAGCTCTGCAATGGCTGAGGAGTTGCACTATCTGCCATTGCCACCTGGATATTCTGACTAGGAGATATACAGGTAAGGGGGGAGAAAACAATGCAAATCTGGTTGTCAGAGAAGGAAATCCCGGGCTCTGAACAACAGCAACAGCAGACAGCCAGATAGACACCTAAGACTATCTGTTAGACCCTGTGACACAGTGCCACGCAGCTAGATGGAACAGGTAGTGCAATAATACCCCCTCCTTGTGAATGGGTGCAATGAGTGAAGATTCAAACCTCTGAGGTAAAACCTGTTTGCAAAGATGTATCCTGGCCCGATACTCAGGTCTGAAAGGCCTGAGAAACCTTGACCGGTAGGATAGATTGATCACCAAAGGCCAGAGGCCTGACAATAATTTTGTAGATAGGCCATGATGCAAAGGAGAATCCAAAATGGTGGCCGCCTCACAAATCCTCAGTCCTGACTGAGCACATTGATGAAATTAGGCCTATGTAACAGGCCTGGAGTCAAATATCAGAGGGGCCCAGTGATAAATTTACCCCGCGGTCCGTGCCTGTCACGGCAGGATAAGGAGTAGTCAGAGAAGGGAAGAATTCCCTTTTACTAAGAACTTCACGCGGCTCTCAAATGGTGGCCGCGCCAAAATTAATGGTCATTAAAGACACCGCCTACTCCCCCAGCCTTAAAAACTCTGAGGGAAAACGCAGTTCAATTTAGGCCCCTGCCTCAGTAGGCAAAATTAAACAACTTGTGATTTGCTGTCATGCTGCTGCAATCCAAATCGCAAGGGAAACCGTCGATGGCCTCGTGGCGGTGGCGCGCTCTTACAAGGCCGTCCGGACTGCAAAGAAGTTCTTCGTACCCACGCAGCAATGGCACACTCCAGAAAGCCATCCGGCCTCCAAAATTGAACTTCACGTGGAGTATCAGGCTTGGAGCAGCCGCCCCGAGCCTCCTGAAAGGTCTGCCTCTGATATGAGGCTTGATCAGCTCGAGGCCAGGAACGGCCCAGGTGGAGCCTGGAAGGCTCACTGGACCCAGGCAGAATTCATTGTTGACTTGTTATCAAAATTAAATTTGTTTAGAATGGAAACTAAGATCAATTTAGAGCCAAATTACATAAAAAAATTGAAAAATCTATATAAAACTGTTTTCAACTAATCTAATTTCAGAGGAGCCCAAAGGAATTGCGTCCTGCTGGGGAAGGTCCAACCCACAGGGAGGCGTGGCAAGTTTCTGATTTAGTCTCAACTGAGCAGGAAGGCTGAGATTACCCATCAGTGGATTCTACACTCATCATGCTGGAGAAATGTGTGTATTCTCTATGTGTGTGAGTGAAAAAACCCTTTTTCCCAATCATAGTTGGATTTTGCTCCCTCTGGCCTTTCCTAACTGCAGAAAGGATCTGTTCAAGTGGCAGACCCTGGAAAGCATGGGATTTGGCTAGAGTGCAGGACCTTTTGTTAAGGAAAAGGGAGGGGCTGCGTGCAAATGGAATGACTGAATGAGGTGAATGAGGGAATTGGATTTGGGTGACCAGCTGGTAAGGCTCTGTAAGCAAAGCCCATCTGTAAGAGGGGTCCATACTACTGCACAAAACAGAGGTCCTCCCAGACTCCTTCTGAGTCTGAAAACTGATGGCAGTGAGGTAGAAGGAGTGCCACTAGGACCCGACTAAGCTGATTGAACCCCATATTGCAGGGGGAACATGGATAGTTGTAGTTCGAGGGTCGGAATTAGGACACCATTGGAGATATGCTTGAGGTGTGAGACGAGAGGAAAGTGGCCATCCTGGATGGTATGGAAAAGAAGCGAGCAAGAGAAATTTGTGAAGAATTGGCTTTGCTCAGGGCTTTGCTGAGAAACCAATTTAGCTAAATAAAGGGACTTAAAAGGAAATTAAAATATAGAAATAGTTATTCTCTCTCCCTCTCCCTCTCTCCTTCTATGCAACCATGTGATATGTTTAAGATTTGTGCCTTCCCTGATTTGAGTTAACTGAGATTTATGGTGGGAATGACCAGGATGTGTAAAACTAAGACTTCTGTTTCCCTTTTCTGTTCTCTTTTTCTTGTATTTATGTGTATATGTGTGTCAAAGTCTTTGTGTGTGAGGTAAATGTGACTGTTAATTGTTTCTAATCCAAAGATAAAAGAATTTTAAAATTCTGCTAGAAATTCTGCTGAAAATAAGCCACCAAAAGGAAAATACCCCTCACTCTGTTTGTCTGGCCAACAAACAGGGTGAAGAGAAATATTTATTTTTCTTTCTCTCTCTCTCTGTACTCTTAAGAACAGCCCAAAGATAGCAGGAGGGAATGTTTTAAGTTCATCTGCCGGAAAAGTTTCACTCTTGCATTTACTGAATGTTTGGTAAATGGGTTTTATCTGTCTATCCTTTTCCTGAAACATGACCAGCATGATGAAGTGAAGAAAGCTAAGGCTCAAAATGAACAAAGGCTTGCGACCAAAGTCAAAAATAACAAAAAAAAGTTTCTTTCAACATGTAAAAAACAAGAAAAAAGTTAAGGAAATGATTGGTCCATTAGTGGGGGAAAGTGACAAGAAGATGACAAGCAACAGGGAGAAAAGGGCGTTGTCTTACCTGAACGCTTTTTCTCAGCAGGATGGTGTAGAATCCACTGATTGGGTAATCTAAGCCTTCCTGCTCAGACTAAGACAAAAAAACTTTGCCACGCCTCCTTCTGGGCGTGCCTTCCCCACTTTTGTCGAGGCGAAGTATCCAGACGCAAGGCTCCAAATAAAAATAAAAGACACGTGCCTAGACTAATGACAACAGGGTGGGTGTGGATTCTACACCATCCTGCTGAGAAAAAGCGTTCAGGTAAGACAACTCCTTTTTCTCCAACAGGATGGGTGTAGAATCCACTGATTGGGACATACCAAAGCCTCTCATGTCCCTGTAGGGAGGGAAGTCTAGGCTTGTGTCCCTTGAGAAGTAACTACCTGCTATAGGACTCGCCTACCAAAAGCAGCCTCCGCCGCTGCAAATTGATCTATCCTATAATGTTTAATGAAGGAAGAGGGAGAGGACCACGTCGCTGCCCTACAAATCTCCTTGAGTGATACCTGGGTAGACCAGGCTGCTGAGGCTGCCACACTGCATGTAGAGTGAGCAGTGATGTGTGAAGGGACTGGAAGGGACTGAGAAATGTAAGCCCTGGAAATACAAGCCCTAATCCACCGACCAATAGTGGAGGAAGAGACCTTCCTACCCATTGTAGCGGGCTGAAAAGACACGAATAAGGCCTCTGACTTCCTGAAGACCGAGGTTCGTTTGATGTAATGGCGCAAAACTCTGCGCATGTCCAACGTATGCCACCGTCTTTCCAGATGATGTGACGGGTTAGGACAGAAGTTAGGAAGGACTAGGTCCTGGGAACGATGGAAACCTGTATTGACCTTTGGAATGAATGCGGGATCCAGCCTGAGGACCACTCTGTCCTCATGGAATGTGCATAGCTCCTCCCTGACCAACAAAGTGGCCAATTCTGAGATTCTCCTGGCCGACATAATGGCCACTAGGAAGGCCACCTTCAAGGTAAGGAAGTGAAGGGAGTAATTGCTCAGAGGTTCAAATGGAGAAGAAGTTAAGGCATGCAACACCTTGGACAGATCCCAAGATGGATAACGATGGACTGTAGGTGGCCCGGAGTTGGCCGCGCCCTTGAGAAAGGCATTAACTGCTGGATGTTGAGACAGGGAGACTTGGTTGTCACAGGTGAGAACTGTCAACAAAGCTGCAATCTGCCTGCGAATAGTGTTGGTTGACAGATCATTGATATAACCCCAGAAAAGGATTGTCTAGTTAAACTCTCCCGCTCAAGTGCCAAGCGGCTAGTTGGAGCCACTGTGGGTCCGGGTGTTGAAGGTTCCCCTGGCTGAGAGCTACTCGGTCCGGGGGGATCCTCCACGGTGGCGAGAGCGACAGGTCCACTAGATCAGCAAACCACGGGTGTCTTGGCCAGTATGGAGCAACTAAGATTAGCTCAGCCTGTTTGTGGAGAACCTTGCGAATAGTCACCTGTAGTAACGGCAGAGGAGGAAAGGCATAAAGTACGCCCTCCGGCCATCTGCTCCAGAGGGCTTCCGTTCCCTCTGCCCCTCTTGCCAGGAATCTGGAAAAGAACCTGGGGAGTTGTGTGTTGCTCGGTGAGGTGAAGAGATCTAGGATGGGATAGCCAAACCTGTGCGATATTTCCCTGAACAGGGTTGAGTCCAGTTTCCACTCTGAGTGATCCACTGTGGCCCTGCTCAGGGAATCTGCCTGTTGATTTGCCTCTCCCGAGATGTGTTCCGCACTGATTGATCTCAGAGTGCACTCTGCCCAAAGACCTATGGCCAGAGCTTCCTGCATGAGTGATTAAGAGTGGGTCCCCCTTTGTTTGTTTACGTGAGCCTTGGCCGCAATGTTGTCTGTCAGGATCAACACGTTTCCCTGACACAAGGGGGGAGAACTTTTGGAGAGCCAAGTGGATGGCCCTGAGCTCCAACCAATTTATGTTGTGAGCCAGGTCTGACCTGGACCACTGACCTTGGGCTAGGTGGTGCTGAAGATGTGCTCCCCAACCGAACAGACTGGCGTCTGTGGTCAGGGTGCTCCTGGGCAGTTCTTTGAAGAGGATGCCCTTGTTCAAGGTGGACGAGGTCCACCACAGAAGTGAAGACAGGGTGTGATGTGGAACCCTGACCTTCCTGTTGGAGGCACTGATGTTGCGTCTCTGAAAGGGAAGGAGGAACCATTGGAGGTTCCTGAAGCTTGGCCCATGGAACGATGCACATGCAAGAGACCATCTTTCCCAGGAGTTGGGATAGTTGTACCAGAGGTACCTTCCTTTCCCTTCGGATCTGTTGGGCCAGCCTTTGAATGCTGACCTACCTCTCCTGAGAGAGATAGACCCTGCATAGGCTCGAATCTATCAATGCTCCCAGATGGAGCAGACGTCTTGTGGGTGTTGTGTGACTCTTTTTGAAGTCCACGGAGAACCCGTGATTCTGAAGTGTTTGAATTGTGATTGCCAGGTGCGACTGGCCTGATTGGAAGGATCTGGACTGTATCAGTATGTCATCCAGGCCTTATCCTTAGATGAGCCGCCAGCACTGCCAAGATCTTTGTGAAAACCCTCGGAGCTGAAGAGAGACCAAAGGGGAGGGCCCGATACTGGTAATGCCTGTGTGCGTAGCAGAACCACAGGAACCTGCGGTGTTCCTGGAGGATCGGAATGTGGAGGTAAGCCTCCATCAGGTCAATGGAGGAAAGGAAATCCCCCTTCCTGATGCTTGCCAAGATGGACTTTAGGGTCTGCATCTTGAACCTCCTGTAAGTTAGGAAGTAATTTAGACCTTTCAGGTCCAGTATCGCCCTCCAGCCCCCTGAGGCCTTGGGAACTACGAACAGGAGTAGAACCCCTCTCCTATCTGGTCCTGAGGTACCCTTTCTATGGCCCTGATGTCTAGTAAGTGTGCAATGGCTGTCATGACTAGTTGTGCTTTTGATGTATTGTTTGAAACCGGACACTGTATGAAACGATCTGGGGGAGAAGATCGAAACTCTAGGGAGAGACCCTGTCTTATGGTCTCCCTGACCCAAGCATCTGTGGTTGTGCCCTCCCAGATATCGTAGAACAGTGCCAGTCGTCCCCTGATGGGGTAGTCCTCCTTGGCGTCACTTGGACCGCCTGTATGGACGATTGCCCGATCCCCTAAAGGGACGTTTGGTCTGGGACTGACCCCTGGCTCCGCTAATCTGGCGGTCCTGCTGTGATCCTGTCTGGAGGAGTAGGATCGTGAGCCTCTGGGCCAATCCCAGGACTGCCCTGCCCGAAAGGGCTGTCTCCACTCCCAGGTGCCACTGGGACGGAATGGTGGCCTGCGGTAATCCTGTTGAAGATGTCTATCTGATTTTTTGGAGGGATGGGCGATCATCTTTTGCTTGTCCTTGCCTTCAATGATGTGAGGCTCTAGGACTGGGCCAAAGAGGTGGGTGCCACTGTATTTGGATGTTGCTAGGCGCCACTTTGCCTTTAAGTCAGTGCGCCATTGCTTCAACCAGAGCAACCTATGGGACGCCACTGAGGCAATAGATCTGGCCGAACATCTGGCCGAGTGTAAGGATGCATCCGCAATGTACTCGGATGCTGCAACAATCTTGCCTATTGATTGGTGCGCCCTGACCTGATCCGGTGGAGTGAGAGCCTGGAGCTCCTGCAGCCACATTATCGCTGAATGTGCAAAGGAGGATGAAGTTGCCGCCCTTATGGCCCAAGCCGAAGATTGGTGAGCTCTGCAAAGAGAGAACTCGAACTTTTTGTCCTCCGCCTTCAAGAATTCAGCCATGTACCCAGGAATGGCGGTATTGGAGAACAGAGATGTCAGGGGAACGTCCACAGTTGCAACTTCTAGGAGAGAAGCAAAGGAAGAAGCGACATTATAAAGTTTCTTGTCCAAACTGCTCTGGGAAGGAGTGGTAGCTAGGGATGACCACTGCTTTTCCACCGTAGTCCTGAAGACTAATGGACACGGAATCTGTGGGTTTTCCTTGACCTTTTCCGCAAACAGGGGGTTGGCCTCCTGATTAGTGGAGGTAGATGGTGACTACTCCTGGGCCGAGATAAGTTTTACCGTGGCGATGGCCTTTAGGAGGAAAGACCGAAAAATGGCCGGATCAAAGAGACCCGAAGATGTCACCTGCTCAGGAGTTGGGTCCTCATCCTCAGACAAGGGAGTGTCGGGTACTCCCAGTTCCATTGATCCCTCCTCTCCTAATTGCGAGGATGTCTCTGAGACATCAGAGCTGGGCCTAGTGTCGCGTTCCACCTAAGGTAGGGGAATGGATGTGGGAGGAGAGGTTGTGATTGTAACTGGCTACTCCCAGTGGATGACATAAACTGCTTGAATGTGTGGTGCATGAAAGCCTGGAATTGACTCTGGGACCACATTTCCTCTTGGTCCTTGGAGCTGGCCCCAACCTCCGTTGAGGCATGCCTGCTCTCAGGTGTTTGATGTGACGATGAGGAAGAGGAGTGAGGAGGACCAACCTGCTCAGTTTCCTCCTGAGGAGACCAAGACCTTGGGGCATCCTGTGAGGATTCAAATTGGGGCTCTGTCGAAGGGATGTCCAGTGGGGCGGGGGAAACCAATTCAGCCCCACTGGGCCTGAGCCTTTGTGCCTTGGAGAATTCTCTCTCCAGTGCTGAGAGGCCTCTCACTCAGCTGTTTTGGAGGTTTCTTTTGTGGACAAATGTTTGGTTTTAGGTTTTTTCTCCCCCCCCCACTTCCAATTCCTCTGATCTGCGTTTTGTTTGTGCGGGGGGGGACACTGGTCTGAATTGCTTGGGGCCATTGCAGTCTAGGTACTCCTGGACAGTTGTACCTAGAAATGGGGGGAACCCAACACGCAGATCAAACAGTCAGAGATGGAAAACCGATCCTCGCTCTGAACAAATAACAATGGCAAGAGCAGCCAGACAGTGTTCTAATACTGCCTGCACAGGCCCTGTGACTAAAGGTCACTGACTGACTGAGAAACAAGTGGTCAAGAAAAATATCTCTTCGCTCTTCTTTTCTAGGTCTTAAGACCAGATATCAATACCTTGGTCTGCTTAAATGCAGACAAGACCCACACCTGAGGTAGCCCCCACGATTTTCACCACAGCCGCTGGGGGTATAACGAAATATCTTCCCCCCTGAACGGGCCTGCTCCCAGACCAAGGCACTCAGGCAACAACTAAGAATCTACAATAATGCAGGTAATAACGCTGATGATGCTGCTATAATTTAAGTAGGCCTCCAAAATGGCGTCCGCCACGTGAGCCGTTAAGAATAGCAGCCGCGCTAAGACCATGCGGTCAAAATGGCGGCCGCAAGACCTTTAAGACCTCCAGAGAAGCAAAGAGGGAGAATCTTGGAGTTCTTTAAGGGAGAATCAATTGCATGCAGCAGGGAAACGAAATAGCTTGAATTCCTGATTCCCCCCGGTCCCCAAGCACTTGCGATATGTAGCGCAGCCTTCGCTGCGATCCGGATGAGGCTGCAGTCAGGAAAACGCTCCCTCGAAGCCTCGACGCGAACAAGGCGCTCCGGAGGTCTCCGCACTGAAAAGCCGATCTCCGCTGCCCAGCTGATCGTCGGAATGGGAGCTCCCCTCCGGACAAAGCCTGCAGCCTCCCCCTTCAGAGCCCCAAAGGGCTGCAGAGGAGCAAGGACAGAGTCCTTATCCCCCCCAACACAATCTCAATCGATTTTGGAATTTTCCAAGTAAAAGCCGAATTAGTCCAATTGATTGATCAAATTTAAATTTAAATCTAGCCAATTTTCATCAGATTAAAACAAAAAAAAAGAACAAAGAGAATCTAACCTAGCTAGGGAGCCTTCAATAAAGCGTTTTATGAGCTCGAGACTAAGACAAAAACTGGGGAAGGCACGCCCAGAAGGAGGAGTGGTGAAGTTTTTTTGTCTTAGTCTGAGCAGGAAGGCTTAGATTACCCAATCAGTGGATTCTACACCCATCCTGCTGGAGAAAGAAGAATTACTCAACTCGTTTTTTGCATCTGTCTTTACACAAAGGGAAAAAACAATCCAATCTACCAAAAACAGTATCATAAAAACACATTAGAAACACAAGTTAAGATAGGCAAGAAAATGGTAAGTGAGCACCTGTCCAGCCTAGACAAGTTCAAATCACCAGGACCAGATAGATTACACCCCAAGGTTCTCAAGGAACTGGCAGATGTGATCTCAGAACCACTGAACTATATTTTTGCAAAGATCTTGGAGCACTGGGGAACTACCAGAGGACTGGAAAAGAGCTGATGTAGTTCCCATCTTCAAAAAAGGAGGAAAAAATGGATACAGGAAACTACAGACCTATCAGCCTGACCTCAATACCTGGGAAGATTCTGGAAAAGATAATCAAACAACAAATCAGCGAACACCTAAAGGCAAATAAAGTCATTACTAAAGTCAACATGGGTTTGTCAAAAACAGATCATGCCAGACAAATCTTATTGTATTTTTTGACCAAGTGACAAAATTAGTGGACCAGAGGAATGCTGTGGATATAATTTATTTGGACTTCAGTAAGGCATTTGATAAAGTAGATCACAACCTACTACTTGATAAGATAGAAAAATGTGGGTTATACAGCATCAGCACCAGATGGACTCGTAACTGGCTGACCGGCCATATTCAGCGTGTGGTCCTCAATGGAACCGCATTGAGCCGAGGTGGCGCAGCAGTTAGAGTGCAGTACTGCAGGCCACTTTAGCTGACTGTGTTCAGCAGGTCAGCGGTTCAAATCTCACCGGCTCAAGGTTGACTCAGCCTTCCATCCTTCCGGGGTAGGTAAAATGAGGACCCAGATTGTTGGGGGCAATGTAAATATATATATACATTGCTTACTGGTGTACACCGCTTAGAGAGTGCTTGCACTTAAAGCGGTATATAAGTCTCATAAATAAAATAAAATAAATCTACATGGAGGGAAGTGTACAGTGGGGTGCCCCAAGGCTCTGTTCTGGGCCCAATGCTCTTCAACATCTTCATCAACGATTTGGACGAGGGGAGAGATGAGGAACTCATCAAATTTGCAGACGACACCAAGCTGGCAGGAATAGCCAACACTCCAGAAGACAGGCTTAAGATACAGGAAGATCTGGACAGACTTGAATATTGGGCACTATCTAACAAAATGAAATTCAATGGTGAAAAAAGTAAAGTTCTACATTTAGGTAAGAAAAACCAAATGTACAGGTATAATATAGGTGGTTCCTTGCTCAATAGTAGTAACTGTGAGAGGGATCTTGGAGTCCTAGTGGACAATCACTTAAATATGAACCAGCAGTGTGCTGCAGCTGCCAAAAAAGCCAACACAGTGCTAGGCTGCATTAACAGAGGGATAGAATCAAGATCACATGAAGTATTAATACTTTACAATGCCTTGGTAAGGCCACACTTGGAATACTGAATCTAGTTTTGGTCACTACGATGTAAAAAAGATGTTGGGACTCTAGAAAGAGTACAGAGAAGAGCAACAAAGAGGATTAGGGGACTGGAGACTAAAACGTATAAGGAACGGTTGCTGGAATTGGATTTGTCTAGTTCACAGGTCGGCAACCCGCGGCTCCGGAGCCACATGCGGCTCTTTGAGCCGTCTCCTGCGGCTCCCAGCCCATGTGCATTTAAAAAAAAAGGGTCTAAAGAAGTTCAACCAATTCAATTCAAACTTCTCATGAAAAAAAAAAACTTGTGCAGTTTGAATTCATTGGACGAACTTCTTTGGTTTGTGGGACTGCCCACAAGCCATTTGTGGGACTGCCCACAAACCTCTTCTCTCTCTTCAGTCTTCACAGACTGCAAGAAAGCTAAGTAGGCCCTTTTCAAAACGGCCTCTTATTACCCGGCCCAAGTGCTTCATGGGGGGGAGGCTCAGCTCCAAAAGGCTTCTTGGGAACTCCCTGCTCCAAGCAAAGCCTTTATTATGCCCACTGCTGCCGTTATAAACAGCCCCGGCTTCACTCGGCTGAAGGGCTTGGTGGGGGGGGAGGCTCGGCTCCAAAAGGCTTCTTGGGAACTCCCTGCTCCAAGCAAAGCCTTTATTATGGCTGCTGCTGCCGTTATAAACTGCCCCGGCTTCACTCGGCTGAAGGGCTTGGGGGGGGAGGCTCGGCTCCAAAAGGCTTCTTTGGGAACTCCCTGCTCCAAGCAAAGCCTTTATTATGCCCGCTACTGCCGTTATAAACGGCCCCGGCTTCACTCGCCTGAAGGGCTTGGGGGGGGGAGGCTCGGCTCCAAAAGGCTTCTTGGGAACTCCCTGCTCCAAGCAAAGCCTTTATTATGGCTGCTGCTGCCGTTATAAACGGTCCCGGCTTCACTCGGCTGAAGGGCTTGGTGGGGGGGGGAGGCTCGGCTCCCAAAGGCTTCTTGGGACCTCCCTGCTCCAAGCAAAGCCTTTACCGTGTCCACTGCTCCGGTTGTAAAGGGCCTCATCAGGCAGGGCAAGGTCTTTGCAAGCGAGGCTGAGGGGGGAGCTGCTTGTATGCAAATGTGTTTCTTTTGCAGGGACTTTGCTTTGCTGAAAGTTGTATCTTCCTCTTCTTTCCTTCCTGTTTTCTTTCTTTCTCTTTTTACCTTCCTTCCCATATTCTTCCTGCCTTTCTTCTTCCTTTCTTGTCTTCCCTTTCTTTCTTTCTTTTTTTCTTTCTTTCTTTGTCTTCCCTTTCTTTGTCTTTTCTTTCTTTCTTTCTTTCCCCCTCCCTCTCTCTCTCTACCTCTCTCAATAAGCAAACAATCTGGACTCTGACTGACTGCTCCGCGCTTCCTGCTCCCCCTCCCCCCGCACACAAGTAAACTGCATGCAAAAATCCCACAGGATCTACCAGCAGTGTTTTCACTCCTAAGTCAGTGTATGTCTGTGCACACGCACAAACTTAAAGGGAGGCTTCCAAACCTGACGTGCATACACATGTGGATGTCTGCAACTGTTCGTTGCAAAAAATAGGAAAAAAGGGGGAAAAGTGGACATGACTATTTAAAGACCCCCACTTGTCTGCACAGGCTTAAGCAGGAGGCTGGAGTAGAAGATCTCCAAGGTCCCTTCCAGCTCTATTCTATTCTATATGCAGGAGCTTATTGTAATCATTGCACCCCCTTACTCGAATATAACCCTTTCTACCTGCATACAGCCTTTTCTTCAGGAGCACCCCTGAATATCATATGTCTTGCATCGCACAGGGAACTACATGCCGTTTTAGTTGCAATGTGTAATTTCCACTTTCTCATCCTGATTACTAACTTATTGACTGCAGTAATTCACTTAGCAATGGTGGTAAGAAAGGTCACAAATGGGGCAAAACTCATTAAATGTCTCACTTAACAACACAAATCCAACTCATCCAAATAAAATGGCTTAACAAGAAGGTATTCGTCTCTTTACAGTGATTTGTTGAACACTGCTGGAATACTTTTCTGAATAAAGAAAAAGAAAGCCGGTTGGTTAATTCTGCAGGTCCTTGTCCTACTTTCCAAGTAAGTGCTCTGCTGGGAGGGAGAGGGAGATGGGGGGGGGGGGAGAGAGAGAGAGAGGAGGAGGAGAATATGAATATATGTTGTTGTCCTTACTAGACTTTTAGTAAAGAATGTTTAATGAACTATTTTGATGTTTGTTTAATTAAGAGATGAAATATGGGGATAATTATGCTGTATTTAAATATGGTAGATTAGCTGCTAAAATTGTTTTTACCTGTTGGGATGAAGGAGAAAGGGGTTTTTTCCCCTCTTTCTCCTGTCCTTTTCTCTCCCCCCCCCCATTTGTTTTCTTTTCTATTTTTCTATTTGTGGTTTTTATTGTTTGTACCGGCTTTTACTCTTTTCCTTTATAATCCTTAATAAAAATATTTGAAAAACAGAGAACATTGTAATGAGAGACAGAGATGGACAAAGAGAGATAGAGCATAACCTGCTATAAAAAAGATTATGACAGCTCAGATTAGATTGCAGGATCCTCTGTATGAATGTGGATCATTATGAGTCCTCTGGCTTTCAGAGGGTGATGAAGTGGGTAAGAGATGCAAAGAGAGTGACTGGAGGAAAATGAGTGAACCTGATCAAGCACAATTAAAGTTCTTAAACTTTTCTTTATGATATTGGTAAAGGTGTTGAAACATTTTAATGTCCATGTTAAATTCATGAAGAGTTGGCTGGCTGGAGAGGGGGGATCATAGTTGATGGAAGTGGAAGTGCAACAGCAGGATTGCTCCCAAACTCCACCCTCGCCACTGGGTAAAGCAGCGGTGGAGTGCTCCGTCCTGGGGGGGGAAGCAGCAGTGGCAGTGGACTGCTCAACCAGGGTGGGGGGGAAGTGGTGGTGGTGGGGGAATGTTGCTGTGAACTGATTGTCAAATGATTTGATTCCCAGTACTGGTTATAACTGCCAATATGTGACACCCGCCAGCATGAGATTTATTGTGCTTTTCAACCTCCAGTAGGCCAACCATGGATAAATCATGCAAGAAAAGAAAAATTTCAGAAGAAAACAGAGTGTTTAATGATACATGGGCACATTCATTTGCTTTCACAACTGACAAGACTGGTTTACCAGTATGTTTAATATGTAATGAGAAATTGGCAAACAACAAAAAGTCGAATGTTGCAAGACATTTCCAGAATAAACACGCAGCCTTTGCTGAAAAATACCCGGATGGAGATGAGAGAAAAAAAGCCGTTTCGGAATTGATGTGGAAGGTTGATCTGAGCAAGAATCATTTTCAGAAGTGGGTGAAGTCTGCAAATTCGACTACATATGCTAGTTTTGTGGCCGCTCAGGAAATAGTCAGACATGGGAAGCCATTCACAGATGGAGAGTATATCAAGGAATCATTCATTAAGATTTCAGAACATCTATTCTCGGACTTCAAAAACAAGAGTGAAATTGTGCAGAAAATCAGAGATATGCCTCTCTCTGCGAAGACTGTCAAAGATCGAACCATAAAAATGGCAGAAAACATCACCGGACAGCAAATTAAAGACATCAATTCAGCTGAGGCGTTCTCAATTGCCTGTGATGCATCCAAAGACAAAAATGATATTGAACAAATAGCGCTGTTCTGCCGATATGTGAACTCTGCTGGGCCACAGGAAGAAATGATTGAGTTGATACCACTAAAAGGCCAAGCACGGGGAGAGGACATCTGTGAGGCTGTCTTAGATTATTTAAGAACCAATGAAATAAACACCACCCACCTGGTGTCAGTGGCTACTGATGGGGCACCAAGTATGACAGGAGCACACAAGGGCTTTGTGGCTTACTGCAGAAGTCGCTGGGTAGAAAGCTGCTAACATTTCACTGCATTCTTCACCAAGAGGCGTTGTGCGCTCAAACATTTCCTCCGGAATGCACAGAAGTGATGAATGTTGTCATTCAGATTGTCAATAAAATAATGGCACAAGGTTTAAATCACCGTCAGTTCCATTTGCTACTAGAGGAGGTGGAAAGCACATATTCTGATCTCCTGCTGCACAACAAAGTCCGGTGGCTGTCCAGAGGGGAGGTGCTAAAACGCTTTGCTGCATGTCTGGAAGAGGTGAAAACTTTCTTGGGCAGCAAAGGGCTCACCTTTCCTGAGCTGGAACAACCAGAGTGGCTGGAAAAGCTACACTTCATGGTTGATATGACAGCACACCTGAACACACTGAACACAATTCTTCAGGGTAAAGGAGGCACAGCCCTGCACATGCTGGAGGAAGTTTTGGCATTTGAGCGCAAGTTGACAGTGTTTGGCAGAGATTTACAGAGAGGTACACTGTGTCACTTCCCCTCTTTGCGACAGTTCAAAGAAGGTAACAATACGATAAATTCAGAGTATTTGCAGTCTGCAATCATTGCAATGCAGACATCATTTGGGAAGCGATTCTGTGAGTTCCGAAAAGAAAAAACCACATTATCTTTCCCTGTCACTCCCCTGGCCAGCGATCCATCTGCATTTAATATGACTGCATTTGCAGGGGTAAGTCAACCCAACTTGGAGATGGAACTTGCAGACATAGCCGACAAAGATATATGGGTGTCCAAGTTCCAACGCTTGAGAGATAATCTTGAAGATGTTGCCCATCAGAAGGCCAATCTTGCGCTGAATCACAAATGGAGTGACATTGAAAACCTTCCCAAACAGGACAAACTTATATTCAACACATGGAATACCATCCCCAGCACTTACTCAAATATGAAAAAATACGCATTTGGAGTCCTGTCGATCTTTGGATCCACATACGTATGTGAACAGGTCTTTTCAAACATGAATTACATTAAAAACAAATATCGTTCACGCCTCACAGACAATAGCCTGCAATCTTGTCTAAAGATGAAGGTGACGTCTTACAGCCCTGATGTTCAGATGCTGTGTGCTGATGTTGAGAAGCAAAAATCACATTTACCAGGTAAAGTAAATATTTTAACTGGCTATTATTTTGCAAATATATATTTGGTGCTGTTCAGTGAAATAGTCCTTTTTTTATTGGTTGACAGCTGACTGCATGCTCCAATACAAACAGATGGACTGGCGGATGGGCAGATGGACATACAAGTGGACGGACGGGCAGATGGACTGACAGACGGGCAGATGGACTGATGGAGAGGCAGACAGATGGACAGACTGACGGACAGGCAGATGGACTGAGGGATGGGCAGATGGACTGATGGAGAGGCAGACAGACGGACAAGCAGACGGACTGGTGGGCGGACAGAATGGATGGAATGAAAGAAGCACAGCATTCTGGGTTTGCTGCAGGCGGATAAGTTAAGTTTGGCTTTTTATTTCATAAATATGAGGACTCAAATAGCTGTTATTGTATTTGAAAGTAACCTGCAACCCAGAGTCTTCTTTTTTGGAGTTCAAAATGTTTTTTGTTGCAGGTTGAAATAAAAATTGACTATTATTTTGCAAATATATATTTGACGTTCAGTGAAATAATTCTTTTTTAATTCATTGTCAGCTGACTGCACGCTCCAGTACAGACAGATGACTGGCGGATAGGCAAATGGACTGGCGGACGGGCAGATGGATGGACGGACAGATGGGCAGATGGACGGGCAGACGGATGGACGGGCAGACAGATGGACGATCGGTCGGATCGGCAGATGGACTGGCGGGCGGGAAGATACGCGGACAGACGAGCGGTATGACAGATGGGTGGATGGACGGACCAATGACAAGCAGACAACGTTTGGGTTTGCTGCAGACGGATAAGTTAAGTTTGGCTTTTTATTTAATAAATAAATATGAGGAGGACTCAAATAGACATTCGGTATTTTACTTGAAGGTAACCTTCAACACAGCATCTTTTTTTTTAGTTCGAAATGTTTTTCTTGCATGCAGTGCAGAAATAAAAAAATGTTTTCTTTGTAGCAGTTCATTGATTTCATAAATGCAACACACTATAATTTTTTATACATAGCACAAAGGAAAAAAAAGGATATATGCAGCGTTATCTGCATTTTAGATGCCAAAAGGGTTTTGCGGCTCCCAGTGTTTTGTTTTCGGTGGGAAATGGGTCTAAGTGGCTCTTTGAGTGTTTTGGGTTGCCTACCCCTGGTCTAGTTTAATGAAAAGAAGGACTAGGAGTGGCATGATAGCAGTATTCCAATATCTGAGGGGTTGCCACAAAGAAGAGGGAGTCAAGCTATTCTCCAAAGTGCCTGAAGGCAGGACAAGAAGCGACGGATGGAAACTAATCAAGGAGAGAAGCAACTTAGAACTAAGGAGAAAGTTCCTGATATTGAGAACAATTAAACAGTTGAACAACCTGCCTCCAGAAGCAGTGAATGCTCCAACACTGGAAGTTTTTAAGGAGAGACTGTACAGCCCTTTGTCTGTAATGGTATAGGGTTTCCTGCCTGAGCAGGGGGTTGAACTAGATGACCTCCAAGGTCCCTTCCAACTTTATTATTTTCAAGTTGCAAGTCCTAAAGTCCTCTCTAACATGTTGCAAATGCTCAATTTCAGAAATGAGACCTTTCATTTTGTTGTTCTCTTACCAGAATCCAGCCTCTCTTTTGTCTTCATCTGTGTTGTCTCCATCTTATCTGTTTCTTTAACCACTGCAGTATTAATGCCTTTTTCAAACTCTGTCTGCAAGCTACCCCCCCATTCTGCCCAACGATACTTCTCCTTTTCTTATCCTCTGTTCTCCATGCCTTTGTCTGCCTCTCCTGGGAGAGTCCACCCAAAAAGGAGGGAGGAGATCTCATGTGTTTCAGCCCTACACAGATGACCCCCCACAACCTTTGGAAGCAGAGCAGATTGACTCAGATGCTGCCTCCATCCATTTGAGCCAGAGAATTGGATTAGAATCCAGCCATCCATTAAAAAGCCACCATGCAACCTGGACAGGTTGGAACAGATCTTCCCAAGTCCTATCATTCCCCTAGATGCCTGTGAAAGCTGCAGAGGAAGGAAGGAATCCTGGAGCCATTGGTCCCTACGTGAAGCCTCAGAACAAAATTAGGAAGACTATGGGGGGGCGAGGGTGGAAACTCATTGTAAGGTTTTCTTTCTTGCCCCATTTGTGTTGTAATTAAGCAGCTGAATGTATTTATGGAGTGATGGCATTTGGGAATAGTTGGCACAGCAAGTCATGAACACCTTGGACTTCTGTCTGGTGGGAGGGAAATTTATCGAGAATGTTTGTATTGCCTGTTTTGTATTAGTAGCTGCACACACGCACACACGCCGTTCATAATCACATCAAGTCTATCTCCTTTACCTTCAGTAAAGTTCCCCAGGCTGATTTTGCTCTGTTGCACCAAGCTTTGCATGCACAACTTGCTGCAAATTCCAAGGAGGAGGGAACCAGGCCCCTTCAGGTGATTTGCAATTCATATTGAGAAGGTAGCAGAAAAGAGATCTCCAAACCTGAGCCCTGAATATCTTGCACTGGTGGACTCAGATTGGGAGTCCTAGGGCTCACTATGTGCAATTTAAGAAAATTTAATAGCCTGGCTTGCGTACTGGTTAACCTGAATTAGACATTATAAACCCGGATACACTAACTAAGGCAGGAAACAACCCTTGAAAATGGGCAGCCAGTGGTTATGTACTGAAGCAAATCATGGCTGTGAAGAATTTTGGGAGGAATGTGCAAACCTGACTGGAAGCTCAAAGTGACATCCAACATTTGAAAATGATTGGCACAGAATATTGGGCACTATAATTTTTTTTCATCTTACAGAACGTTTCCCTGACTTTAGACCTTTATGGGTTGGAAGCTACCCCTTTTGGGAGCCACTGCAGGGATCTTTTTCTGCTGTCTCAATTAGTGTCTTCTGTTTTTTTTTTTTTTTGGCTTAACAGTTTAAAGATTGTTTACCAAGCCTGACCAGATCAATTTTAAACTTGTGCCAGGAAGTATGTCATTCACACACACTTATGGCACAAAGGGGGGATTTGTGAGAAGTCAGCCCCCAGAGAAGGAAATATTAAAAGGGCAGAAAAATATATTTTCTCAAAGGATCTTAAAGAGGCAGAAAAGCATGCCCAGTTTTTTCTTAATAGCCCCAAGTCTCCCTCCCCCAAGCAGAAACCAGCTCTGTAGAAACACAGGTGTAAACCATTCAGGAAGGTTGAAGCTAGAAGATTAAGAAGACAAAGACACATAAAATCTACATGCCCCACCCAAACTCTAAGACAGGACATAATCGGATTAACCCACAGATGCCAAAGGGCACTCAGACTCAGGTCAAAATACATGGCACGGGAAATACAAAGCCTCAAACAGGAACAGGAAACAACCTCAAGAGCCCCAGAGTATACCCTATTCCCTACATGTGATCTCTCTCTTCTTCCAGAGCCATCTTTCTGTCTGGCTCTCCTCTTCAACCTTCTTTCTAAAGCAGTCGCCATGTTGTTTATTCCCGGCTTGGACTGAACCATGATGAAGACTTCTCCAACAGTTTACTTGTAAGTTTAAATTACTAAGTAAAAAATTACTTTAACATTGTATAGATGCCACTTATTTCCGTTTATGAAGCTGCCAGTTGACATATTTGATGATATGAGAATGGAGAATATTATATTAATCCAGGGAACATACTGCTTTGAATTAGATGTAATGGCCAAGTAAATTCAAAGCTTTATTTCAAAGTTATTTATTTAAACATATTATGCTTTCCCCTTGGCTTTATGATATCATAAAAAATAACCAACCCAGAATGCAATAGACTTAGAAAAGCCTATTTTGAAAAGACAATCCAAGTTTTATTACATTAAAAAAGAAAATTCAACATGCTATTCCTAGCTCTCCAAGACAGTACAGGATTGTAAACTAACCATAGTCCCAGTGCTATATCTCTGTATGCTGTATAACAGCTGCTTGATAATCACCAAAAAGTTACTGTTAGTAGAGGAAATTCTTAAGTTGCCTCAGCAAGTTCAGATAGCATTATCATCCCTCAGGATTGCAAGGTTTTTCTTGGCATCTCAGGAAAAAAATAGTAGAGGCACAGAGGCTTGTTTTTAAAAACTTCAAAGCCTCTTGCAGTTCGTATGCCAGACAAAAAGAAACTAGAGAGTCAGTGTGGTGTAGTGGTGAAGATGGACTAGAAAGCAGCCGATTGTGAGCTCCAGTCCTTCCTGGATCAAGAGAGTTGGCTGGGTGACTTTGCGGTAGTCATTGTCTCACCGTCAGACTAACCTCAAAGGGTTGTTTTTACTGTAGTAGGCAAAAATATTAAAGTATATTTGCCCCCTTGAATTATATATTAAAAAGTTGAGGTGAGATGGTTGGCTTATCAATTAAGAAAGAAGCAGAGACAGAGGATAATAGATAAAATAAATTATAAGGGTAAAATAGTCTTCCAGAAGGAACTGATTAAGAAATCTTTTTTAGATTATTATCAAAAATTATATAAATCTACTAATGTGCAAATATTAGATATAAATAAATATTTAAGTGAGGTTAGTTTTCCCCAATTGACAGAGGATCAAAAACAGGAAATTAATGGTTTAATTACTAAAGAGGAAATTGTGACAGCAATTAAGCAACTGAAAGTAGGGAAAGCACCGGGTACAGATGGCTTGACAGCTGTTTACTACAAAGTCTTAATGGAGGAGATGAGCCAACCATTAAGTGATCTTTTTAATGATATTCTACAGGGCTCAGAGATTCCTCCTTCATGGTGTAGTGCTTTTATTTCTTTGATTCCAAAAGAGGAGCAAGATCTCACTTTACCAAAGAATTATAGACCCATATCTCTTTTAAATGTGGATTATAAGATATTTGTAAAGATTTTAGTAAATAGGTTCATGAGGGTTGTGCATCATCTTGTGCATAAAGATCAATCTGGGTTTATAACTGGTAGATATATGAAAAATAATGTTAGACAAATTATTAATTTATTAGAATATTTAGACAAGAACAACCAAGTCCCTGCAGGGTTGATTTTTTTAGATGCTGAAAAAGCCTTTGATCAACTGAATTGGTATTTTATGTTAAGAGTAATTGAAAAGATGAACTTTGGTGAAAAGATATTACAAGCTCTCACGGTAATTTATCAAAAACAAACGGCACAACTTATTGTTAATGGAGGTTTGTCAGAGGTATTTACAATAGAAAAAGGTACTAGGCAGGGATGTCCACTATCACCGTTGTTGTTTGTTTTAACATTGGAAATATTGTTGATCAAAATTCGAGATTCGCAGGAAATTAAAGGAGTAGAAGTTAATAAAAAAGAATACAAGTTAAGAGCCTTTGCAGACGACTTGGTGGTTACTTTGTCGCAACCTATTAGTTCTGTAGTAAAGTTATTGCAGTTAATTCATCAATATGGTTTGGTTTCGGGTTTTAGAATTAATGTTAACAAGACTAAAATCTTACCAAAAAATATGACTATTCAGGAGAAGCAGACTTTGGTTAACTTGACGGGTTTTGAAATTGTTAATAAGGTAAAATATTTGGGGGTGATGCTATCTGTCTCTAATGCAAAATTATTCAAAAACAATTATGATAGGTTGTGGGTTAGTGTACAGAAAGACTTGAAGAATTGGGAGAAGTTGCAACTATCTCTCATGGGAAGAATTGCAGTGATAAAAATGAATATTCTACCCAAGTTTCTTTTCCTGTTCCAAATGTTACTGATTTTGAAGAATGAGATTAATTTAAGTGAATGGCAGAAGGGTGTTAATAAATTTATTTGGGCAGGGAAAAAGCCAAGGGTCAAGTTTAAAATTATGCAAGATTTCCCTGAGAGAGGTGGACTCAAGGTACCGAATTTGAAATTATATTATGATGCTGCGGTTTTAACAATAATTAGTGACTGGGTAAACTTGACAAATCTTGAGATACTTCATCTAGAGGGATGGGATTTACTTTATGGGTGGCATGCCTATTTAATATTTAACAAAAAAGTGGACTGGGTTTTTAAATCTCACATTATAAGAATTTCTTTACTTAGGGTTTGGAAAAAATACTACAAAAATGATTTTAAAGTACCATTATGGGCTATACCTTGGCATGCGATAGAGGGAATAAAAAGAGGTGTCAAAATGGACATGGTGTCTTATAGGCAATTACTCAGATGGGATGGACAAAATTGGCAATTAAAACTACGGGAGGATTTAGCACAAGAAAATATCATTTATTCTTGGTTCCAATATAGGCAACTAGCAGATAGATGGAAGGTGGATTGTAAGGTGGGCTTTCTTAGAGAAGATGAAAATCTTATTAAGCAAGTGAAGGATCAAAGACAAGCCCACATTAAGAGAATTTATGGGGTGCTAGTCGAACTGGATTCGGAAACGGAATTAATTAAAGATTGTATGATTAAATGGGCCCAAAACTTTGGCGAACCAGTCCCATTGGACATATGGGAAATCATATGGGTAAGAAATGTCAAATTTACGCAGGCACAGAATTTAAGGGAGAATTTTTACAAAATGTTTTATAGATGGCACTTTGACCCACAAAAAATGTCTTTCATGTACCCTGACCTACAGCCTAAATGTTGGAGATGTGATTGTTTGGATGCCACTTATTATCATATTTGGTGGTCGTGTAAAGAGATAAAAGCATTTTGGATTAAGATATGGTGGAATATCCAGAGAATTTTTAAAAGGAGGGTAAAATTTATTCCGCAGTTATTTTTGTTGGGTATAACTATTGATTGTGATACAAAGGAGGCTATATTGATGTTAAATTTGATCACAGCCGCAAGGCTGTTAGTAGGACAATATTGGAAGAAGGAATCCTTGCCTACACTGCAGGAATGGTTTTCCAAAGTGTCTTATCTGGCGGAAATGGCAAAGATTTCGGCTTTTTTAAAGGATCAAACGCAAGAGAAATTTCTTGCTGTTTGGGATAAATGGATAGAATTTATACAATTTAAATTGGATATTAAAAAATATCATGTTGCCTTTTTATAATATTATATATATATATATATATATATATATATATATATATATATATATATATATATATTTCCTAGTTTTAAACTTTCATTTTCTTTTTACATATATATTTTCTAATTCCTTTTCAATTAAGCCTATATTCTGCTCTGGGAAGCTCAGGGGGGGGGAAGGGGGGTGTTCTGGGGGGGGTGCGGAAGGGGATGTTATGTTTAGTTTTTTGTGTATTTTGTATTTTTTGTTTTTGAATTGTTGTATTTTTTTTTGTTTTTCTGTCTTTTTGTCTTTTTTGTAAAAATTTATAAAAATGTTCAATAAAAAAAAAAAAAAAGTTGAGGTGAAAAACCCACCTCAAAAGGTTGTTCCTGTGAGGAAGATAGGAAGCAGAAGTATGTTTGCCACCTTGAGTTGTTTATAAAAATAATAAAGACGGGATAAAAATTAAGTAAATAATAACAGTTATGGGTTACGGTTGTCGAAAGAAAATGTATATTTTGAGTTTACATAAAAGAGCTACTTCTTCACTTTCCTTCATCCACCAGATGACCCCATCGTTAACATCTCTTAGAAGCACTACTGCTTGTCCCGTTGCCAACCGGTACCCTCCCCCCAAGATTCAAGAATTCTTCTAATCCTCCACCAACCTCACCCCCCAAGCCGGATCCTCCCAAGCAAGTTTAGGAAAATAAGCCATCCTCTTCAAGGCATGGACGCCCATTTGAAGTGCGAAGGCTGTTCTCTACCCCTTTTCGCAGGTCACGAAAACTCTGCCAGAGTTACTCTTACATGGAGGCAGCCTCTCTTCCTTCCCCGGAGGTAGCTAAGCTGATGAAAACACGGACAGCGATCGAGCGGAGGGAGGAAACTGTCAGTAATCCCCCGTTACCACTGCAAACGGAATGCGCCGTTCGAATTTGGCGGGCGCTCCACCCCTTCCTGTACGTAGCGTTGCGTCACGGCGAAAAGGCTGCTGGAGAGGTTAGTAGTCTCTTGGCTTTCGGCCATTTCGTTGGCCTGACGAAGACCTTGCGTTACCGGGGAATGTGGAGGGAGCAGAAAGCCTCCTGTCGGGTCTTCTTTTTCTTAATGTATACCGACTGCTTTTCTTGAAGAGCGGAGCAAGGCATAGTAACTTCCTATAGGCAATTGCTGAAGTCCAAAAATTGGAGAGCTGGAGATCGCTAATGTCCCCTCCCATCCCGTAAATCAGGGTCTTCAAACTTGGCCCTTTTATGACTTGTGGACTTCAACTCCCAGAATTCCTCAGCCAGGCACGCTGGCTACGGAATTCTGGGAGTTGAAGTCCACAAGTCATAAAAGGGCCAAGTTTGAAGACCCTGATTTACGTTCTGGGAGTTGAAGTCCACAAGTTATAAAAGGGCCAAGTTTAAAAACCTGCGGTAAATCCTCTGTGTCTTCACATCCCAGGGCTGCTTCTAGCTTTGAGTTAGCAGTTGGGTGGTTTCCAGTGCCACCACTTAATCTACTTCTACTCGTGTCTTCCACTTCACCCTGACATGTGAAAAAACTAGGGCTCTCAACAACCTATGATGTTGTCTTTCTGGAGATTAAAAAGGGATAAATTAAAAATATATATATTTAAAAATAGTAGCCCCTTTTTCCTGTATTGTACAGGCAGATCACCAGACCTTTCAGCCTATCTTTTGCTTCTTGGAGGATAGGTCGGTCTCATCAGACATTAAAAAACCAAAGTTATTAGGAAAGAAAAGCAAAATCAGCTGCATAAAACCCTCTTAAACTTTAAATATCCAAAACACAAAACTGGAAGAGGCCACGGGATGGTGCTAATCTGCTACAAATAGAGAACTCTGCCCTAGAGTCTCTGTAACAATGAATAAATATATTAATAAATGCAGTGCTTTTTTGTCATAGAACTCACTGGAATGGAGCTCCTTTTTTTGACAGATTTTCCAAGTTTTAAAAGTAACTTTTGAAAATTTTGATGTTTGGTCCACGTGGATTTTGTTATGTGCTCCGGGCCAATTTCCTTTGTGACCAGAGGCAAGCTCGCCTGACCGATAACCAGCTAAGACACAATGGAGGCCTTTTGTTTCGTTTATTGCAATAAGCGGGGAGAGAAGCTATCAAAGCTTGGTTCTCTCCAAAGTTTTAACCCAAAATATCTCCTTCTTTTATTCATCCCTATCACCGGCCGCTACATCCCTCCTCTTTCCCCATTGGCTGAGGTACTGTGAGGTTACACTCTTTCCGTCCGCCTATACACATTTCATGATAACATATTAAATCATATTCACATATACAATAAGAAAAATTAGACATTTAAATGATTATTTTAAACTCAGTAGATATTTATGTCCCCATTTTAAACAATAAGGTTTTTTCCTGCTTTTCAATTCAGTGTGCCTATTCAGCTTATTTTCCTATTCTCCAGCCTGTCTTTTCCTGGCTAGCTATTTCCTATATATTTTTATGGCTTCCTTTCTCAGACCCAACTATTTTTTGCCTACATATTTCCTTTACATCCTTTCTTTGTTAACCTTTCCTCTTTCCCACCATAGCTTCTCTACTCAGTATATTTCCATTGCAGCAAATTCAATTTTAAATTTCTCTTTCAATACAGGCAGATCACCAGACCTTTCAGCCTATCTTTTGCTTCTTGGAGTGTAGTAGAAATCAAAGACTTGAATCAGCTCTTTCAGGAAAGGGAAGTTTATTGCATGCAGGTTCAGAGAGCCATCCTGGCTTAAACAGTCTGAACCCAGATTGTACCTTGATGACCATTTTTATAACCCTTTCTGGCGGGGGTTATTTTCAGGTCATTACATTCTATAGGTCCTTATTCTAACATAGAAAAACTACTAGACAGATCTATACTCGATAGCTCCTCGTTTACATTGGAATGTTTTTAGCAATCAGCAATATATCAAGTGTTAAGCAATTTAGATATACCATGTGACAGGCAGTTAGTAATATATCATGTGCAGAGCTGGGAACAGGATGTCTGGCCATCCTAAATTTAAGAGTTGTCTTGTAAGCAAAACAAACCTCCCTTACACACACAATCTTTGGTGGGCCATCTGCTTTTTACCCATATTCTTTGTCAGACCATTAATATTTTTCCAGGTACCACTTTATTCCCCCCCTGATGAGACTTATCTCATCTATGCAGATAAGTTTCATTCCATAACACTTGGGTCTGATGTATGTATGTTGTTATACTCTTGTCTCTGGAATTCCAACATGTGAAGAACCACCCTTTAGGTAACCATATGCTTGCATACCCAAAAGACACTGTTTGGAAAAATGTGCAATTTAGCCTTTCTTGGCTCACTTTCAGGCAATGAGGTGAAGGTGTATTCTGCTCACACCCCGTGATATGTGCACATTGTAAGTCTTCTGGAATGGCTACATTAGGAGTATGTAAAGCTAAAGCATCAGTGGGTAGAAACTTGGAAATGTGACCCCAGCTGTACATTGTTTCATAGCCTATATGTTCTTTAAACTCGTGATGACTGAACTCCTTGGCTGCTGTGACAGGAACACATACGGGTATTAAACATGTAGACAGCAAATTTTCCATGTCATATGCTTCAGAAAGGCAAAAATCAGTTGTGTTGGCTAGTTTAGCCAATTGACCCACAAATTATATTGCATCCTTGACTCCAATGGATGGGGCATATCCTTATTCTGCTGGGACCTTTTACTTCGCTTTCTCTCTGGGCGCTTCCGCGGGGATCTTTGGATAGTTACTCCAAATTCCACCGGGATAACATGTACGATGCAAGTCCCCTTCCATCCCGTCTTCAACTGCGAGACTAGGGTGACCCGCTCCCATCCCCAGAATAAGGGAGGCCCACACTCCAGAGTAACAGGAGGAGGAGGCTTCTTATATGGGGCCTTTACACATATGCCTTTCCTAAGAATATACCCAACATACTGACAGGCTTCGGGATTGACAGGTGGTCTTGTAATACAGGCTTCTTTAACTATTCTGTCAAATGCTTGGGGAAATTGACAAGGATGAGGCCAGCTACCATTCCAGCATTCTGGGGAAAATCCAATAGGGGGGTGACCTTCACAAGTGCCCGTGCCTATAGCATAAGATTGGATAAGGCGTGGAGCTTCTTCTGGCTTGCTCCATTGGCCTAAATTAGAAAGACAAACATTATTACATGCAACAATAGTACTATATAAAAGCAGAAGGAAGCCTTTCATCCTTTCTTCTCCCGTGCGTAGAAAGCCAGCTTCCGGGTGTGGCTTAGCAGGGGGTTGAATTTCAGCCAGGCAGCCGTAGATATATGTGCAGGATACACTTGTACTAATACAATATCTGGTTTACAAACAATAAAATATTCATTAAACATACTAAACACGTTTAAGAGTGAGTTTGGTGGGAACCTTGGGGTCCCTGTTCACTGTCCACAGAGGTTCTGCAGCTGCTTTAACTCTGGTCCAGTGAATCCAAGATTTAGATTCTGCAATCTTTATTGCTAAAGGAGAGGCCATTATTACTTCATAAGGTCCTTTTCATCTCCCCTCCAGTTGTTCATGTTTCCAATGTTTTACCCACACCTTATCCCCTGGTTTAAAGGGATGACATCTTGTTATTAGTTTAGGAGGTGTTTGTTCAACAACATAATTCCTAAGTTTTTCCACTTGCTTATTCAGTTCCCCCATACTCCCCCCTGATGGCCCTTTACAATGCATAACTGAAACCTTTGCTGGCTTTTGTACTGCATCGAGAAGATGCTTTATCAAGTGTCCATGTAACCCATGTTTGCCAGCCGAATCCCTGAATCCCCTCTCCTTATACACAGCACCATGAGCATGCAGAGTTAGAAAAGCATATTTACTATCTGTCCAGACATTTAAAGTTTCCCCTTCAGCTCTTTCCAATGCTCTAATTAATGCCCACAATTCTGCCACTTGAGCACTGCAGTTTGCTCCTAGCAGACTACTTTCCACCACTTCCTCATCATTCACAATGGCATATCCAGAAACCCTCCTCCCATCTTTCATGTAACTCAAGCCGTCTGTATACCAATTCAGGGCAGCAAGCAGTTGTGTTCTGAATCCACTTCTGTGGGCAATAGGGTGGCAGGGTTTAGCCGGTTAGACACCACTAATTTCACTTGAGGATTTTCAATCATCATCGCCTGATACTTAAAAAGCCTTTGACTGCTGATCCACAAATGCCCTTTATTATCCAAGATAGAATGAACTGCATGAGGGGGGTGGACACTTATGGAACATGAGAAGGTCAATTTATTACAGTCCTGTAAAAGGACTGCTATAGATAGCAGCAAGAACCTTCAGACAATGTGGCCAGCCTTGGGCAACCCCATCTAATTGCTTAGATAAGTAAGCCACCGGGCGTTGCCACTGTCCTAATTGTTGAGTTAACACCCCCAAGGCAACATTCTTCCTGGTATCAACATACAAATTGAAAGGCTTCTCTAAGTTAGGCAAGGCTAAAGCTGGAGCTGATGTGAGAGCTCGGTTCACTTCCCTAAAGGCATTCTTTTGTTCTCCCTCCCATTCAAAAGCAAACAACGGCTGGCTAGCCTTGTGAATAGGAATCGTGAAAAAAGCATCTTTCAAATCCACAACTGAAAACCACTTTGCTATGAACAAGTGTATACCAAGGCTTCCTGATTAAAATTGTCCACCCTTGATAAGAAATGCTAACCACCAAGATGTCCCCAAATGTCAATTTTAGATAAAAATGCCACTGGCTGCCTTTCCTCTCCACACGCACCCACTTCTGGGCCAAAACCTCCTCCAACCTTTGTCCTTGTTTATAAATAAATTACCTAGCAAAGAACCAACAAAGGAGAGCTCACCAAACCCTGTTTGCATTTATTAACACAAGCTCTTTTTCTAACAGTTTTGCATACAAATCTTTACTCAAAACAGCATAGCCATTTATAATCCCAAAATTTTTCTCAACTTCGTTCTAACTTCACACAAAAAAATAAACAAGTTTAATAAGATATTCTGAGTTACTGAAAGTTTTTTTTTTCTAAACTCTAGTATTGCTTTTAATATAAAGTTAGTCAAATCCCAATTTAATCAAATTTCATTCAGATGGAAACAGATTTCCATTAAATTTCCATTAAATAGGGAGAACATTTACAAATCTAAGCAAACTCTTTTGGTTGATATTAAACAATTTAAACTCAAAAATTTCCCAAAAAAGTTGTCCAACAATTACTGACTCCTCTTTTGAATAAAAAAAAAATTGCAAAAGTGGGCATTAAATTTTCACAGCCACCCAACCTTTCTCAAACCTGAATTCTAAGCAGAGAAAAAGTTAAAAAGATCAACCCCCCCCCTTTCTCCTTTCTCTCTCTATCTCTCTCCCTCTCAAAGCAACACAGCCAGAAAAAAAACAGGGGGGTTAGGGGTTGTGTCTGCAGATAGAGTTTGAAAAGGGCATTAACACACTAACATTTGCAAAAGAGAGAGAGCAGAATGGGCAAGAAAATGGTATAGGATTTCCTGCCTGAGCAGGTAACTTTGGGCTGTTCTTAAGAGGGAGAGAAAAAAAATAAATAAATAAACAAACACATCTTTCTTCACTTTGTTTGTTGGCCAGACAAACAGAGTGAGGTTATATATATATATATATATATTTTGTATCTTCTTTTCTCTTGAGGTTAGTAACAGTCATATTTACTTCACACACAAAGACTCTGCTTTCAAATCCACAACTGATCTTCCTGCTCCAGTATCCACCAAAAACGCTGTGTGTTTGCCCCCTATATTTAAAGTAACCAATGGCTCAGGGGGGCTTTCTCCAAGCCAGGTCCCCGTCAATCCGACCAGTTAGTTCCTGCCAATCCAATTCCTTCAAACTCCCTATTTCTATTTTCATCTGTCACATTCCTCAAACCATCTCCTACATTCCTCAGACCATCTCTTACCATCCCTGGAGCCCCTCTCTGCCCTCTACCCATGAAGGGGGAGTGCATGGGGGGCCCACTGCCAACACCTCCACATCCTCTGCCTTCTCTTCCTCTCCAACCTCTACCTCGCATCTGCCTTCTTGGACATTCTCTTTGCTAATGACCTCCCTCCTTGCAATTAGCACACTGGTTGGGTCCCAGCATGATCCCTCCTTGTAATGCCACCGCCAACAACTCAATTTTCTTATGCATTTTAGCATCTCTTTCCTGTTTTTCCACCTTATCCCTATTAACAAACACTTTCCTAGCCACCTCCAACAATTCTGTAGTGTTCTTTCCTAATGCTCCTTCTAACCTCTCCACTTCTTTCTTATATCTTCATAACTCTGTGCTATGAACCTCTCATTCAACATTCGCACATTGTCTGCACTCCTTGGATCCACCTGTGTATAAAGCTCATAAGCCTCAATCAGCCTTTGCAAAAAAAAAAACTTTCCGGACTTTCATCTGCCTCCTGCATCACAAAAGACGGCTTTAACACATTCACTGAAGGCTTTCCAGCCTTGCAAAGAGCCTCTACTACTAAATTCTGATATTCCTTTAACAAAGTCATGTGTGCTGGGTTTTGTGTATTCCATTCAGGGTCCTTTTCTGGTGCCCTGGCTTCCATCTCTGGCTGTGTATCTCATACAGCCGGCAACCTATCCTTCAAACACTGCCTAACAGCAGCCTTCCCCTTCTCCCTTTCCTCGGGAGTCAACAAAATATTCAACAATTGCTCCTCTTGCTTCTCCCCTCACATTTACAGAGAGACCTTCCAAATCCCCTTCCTCCTTGGGGGCTGACAGCCTCCCCCTTTCTGTTTTCGTCTCACAGCTGGCTGCCTTTCTTCTGACATAGCAGGGGCAATCAGCCCTTCCTCCGTCAGAGCGGCTGCTGGCTCTGCCACAGCCGGCACTGGGGGGGAGGGGGAGAAAGGTGGAACGTAGGGAGGAGGTCTGAGAATCAACTCCTCTACTTCCATCCTTATCTCCTTCTTAGCATCTGACACCTTAGTTTCTGAAATCTTCACATCTTTCACTCTTTTAGTTTGTACTTGAAGCTTTTTCTCCTTTGGGTCTAGCCACACACAAATGAACCATTTCAGCTTGACATTGCAATAACTCATCAGCTCGTCCTGCTACTGCATCCCCCCACTGATCTATATACTAAAATTGGTTAGGATAGTTTTCTTAAAAGTCCCCTCTGGGGGCCACCCCACACCCATATTACGCCCCCCCCATCCTAACACACTGCCAATGACCTACAGCGCCGGCGGTCATTCGTAGGGAATGCACTGGCTTAACCACCCACACAACCTAACACGGACTTCATTAGGATCGCCGTCCCGAGTCCAGGGGAGTGATCAGGCCCCCTCTTCTATCTTCAAAATGAGATAGGTACCATACTTTAAACACATACTCGCCTGCCTTGTAGTTACACCCATCCTGGCCAGGAGTTGGTTCAGACTTCCTTTCCTTTCCCAAAGGGTTCTTGGACTGGCCTTCAGTACTGTCGGCTCTGCTGAGAAGCCACAGCTGTCTCCTGGAGGAAACACACCCCCATGGCGCCTGGAGAATTGTTCAGAGATGGCTTACCAGCAGGTCCGAAGGGTCCAGCCGTCCTCAGCGAAATATCGCCTCACTCAAGCTTTTCCCGGCCAATGCACCAGAAAATGTAGTAGAAATCAAAGACTTGAATCAGCTCTTTCAGGAAAGGGAAGTTTATTGCATGCAGGTTCAGAGAGCCATCCTGGCTTAAACAGTCTGAACCCAGATTGTACCTTGATGACCATTTTTATAACCCTTTCTGGCGGGGGTTATTTTCAGGTCATTACATTCTATAGGTCCTTATTCTAACATAGAAAAACTACTAGACAGATCTATAATCGATAGCTCCTCGTTTACATTGGAATGTTTTTAGCAATCAGCAATATATCAAGTGTTAAGCAATTTAGATATACCATGTGACAGGCAGTTAGTAATATATCATGTGCAGAGCTGGGAACAGGATGTCTGGCCATCCTAAATTTAAGAGTTGTCTTGTAAGCAAAACAAACCTCCCTTACACACACAATCTTTGGTGGGCCATCTGCTTTTTACCCATATTCTTTGTCAGACCATTAATATTTTTCCAGGTACCACTTTAGGAGGATAGGTCGATCTCATCAGAAACCTTTTTTTGACAGATTTTCCAAGTTTTAAAACTAACTTTTGAAAATTTGATGTTTGCTCCACATGGATTTAAATTGCCCTATCCAGCGTAGCAGGTCGGCAACAAAATCATTAAAATGGTGCGTGCGGGCTGCTTGTGTGTCGAGTCCAATGCATGTGTACTTCATCCGGCTGCTCGGCTTGAGGCACTGCTATGCTTGTGATTGCTTACTGTGGGCGATGACTGTTATGTTTTGTTACGTAACTGACGTGTGTGGGTGTGTGTAAAGTGTTTGACTACGTGCAAAAGATAAATAAAAGATTAACAAGATGTGAATTCTGGCACATTTTTTCTTACAAAAAAAGCACTGAATAAATGATTTCCATAAAGAAAAAAAATTCTGGAATATGGTAGAACCTGAAATAGGAATTCAGCACTCAGTTTCATATACTGTATTATAAAAAGGAATTACAGTAGAACCTTGAACATTCAAGAATATCACCTAGATTCATGACTAGACTTTTAGTAAAATTAACTATTAGAATTCCCATTAAGCAGTTGTTCAATTATTTTGGCATGCCCGATTCCAGGCAAGTTCAAGTCTTAAGTTTCAAATTCTGGTTTCCAATTTAGCCCAGTGTTGCAACTCTAGTTCCCAGTTTCTTCCTCTGTTTCCCGCTCCAATTCTGCTTTTATTTAAAATGATTCTAAAATATCTTTTCATGGACAAAGATAAAAGTTTCTCATGTTATCTGCCATAATCCCAGGACATCCCACATTTTGAGGATGGATGGGTGAATGCATGGATGGATTTCTGGCATAAGGCTGACAGATTGCAGTATTGTGAATGCAGATTGATATTCATAATACTTCTGTAAAAAAGACAAGAGAATCAGTGGGGGCTTGGGATCACCCTATAACATCCAGGAATGTCTGCATGCAAATGCTGAGATTTTATTTTAACATGTTATAAAGAACATGCAAATAGAACAACATATGCACTAGATTTACCTCCATCCATATGAGAAACATCATCAAAACTCTTAGTGATTGTTTTAGATGCATATTTCAGCATACTTCAGTTGCCTATGAGCTGTGAAGCGGTGCACCACAAAGTGGCGCACTGAAAATGCCAGCCACAGCTGCTGGAAAAATGGCAGAACAAAATACTAGACCAGAGCCATTCAGCCTGAAAGTTCATCACTGTTTCATTATGATGCTATGCCTTATACAAAATCAGCAAGGGATCTTCATGATGCTTTTGGCAGAATGAGCCCTTAGTTTTTGTCTTTCTATGAAACAGGAAGACAGTGACATCTGCCAATAAAAATAACATTATTGTTCAGGATGATTCAACCCACAATGAAGCAAAAATTGACAGTTTTTAAAAAACAAATTATATTTTAAAGTTCTCTTGTGAAACCATAAAGTTATAGAACCTGGAAAGAAAAAGGAATAAAAAATAGCAATGGCTTTGAAATTGTACATTATGATTATAACTATTGTTCATTCTTCCTAACAAGCACACCAAATGGACTTAAAAGTCCAGATCACATATTTTGTAAAAAATTCATGTTTTATATATTTCTATTTTTTTTTTAGTTTCATTATTTTCAATGTGAAAAACCTGTACTTTTGTTCCTCTCTTGTTCATATGAGAGAAATCTTCCAGCAGGAAGTCAGAAGTTGGTTCTACTCCTGCCACTTTATCTGTCCCTGCTCACTAGTGTTGGCCAGCAGCAACCCCCATGCACCCTTCCAGGGCACAGGGAGCACCCGCACAACTGCACACACTTAATAACACCCAGCTATTTACCCTCACCCACTATTTACAAATATTGCATTGCAGGGAAAGTGAAATTTCTAGAGAAGTTCCAAGCAACGTTAATTGTATAGGTTATGTTGTGTCCTGAGCCTGCAAATGCAGGCTTGCCACCCCACTTTGCATCTTAAGAAGACAGAACTCTTGGAATCTTTCTTCCAACAGGCATCTTTATTAAGAGAAACTGGTTGCAGATATTCTAGACAGGACTTGGGGGCCAAGCCCCACGGTTCAAGGTTTTAAGGGGTCCCCAGCAGCCCAGCCCACCCCACCATCTTTCCAGCGGCAATCTCAGGCGTTACATTTCCACCCCCTTTTCCTCAATGCCGGTGGAAGGGAGACTTCAGAGAGGAGCAGATCAAAGCTGGTGGCCCCATTGTTAGTCCTTTTGGTGAAATCCACATTCAATCCCCTTTGAAGCTGTAGTGAAGGAAGTGAGGGCCATAAAGCCCCTTTGTTCACCCCCCTTCCCCTTCATCGTATGATAGAATCCAGAGAGGGCAGAAATGGGGTTTTCCATAGTCGATAACTAGAGATGAAATATAATTGGATTCTGACATCCTGCCCCCTTAAAAATAAGATAGATCCACCTGAAAGAAACAAAACAGGTATACAAGTTAGTTAGGCTTGTTAGGATACTCTGTGTGAAACTTCTTTAATAGCTTCGGGGCTCTGACATGACGTTTATGGACCCACTCGTTTTGTGAGGCAGGGAGGTGTTTCCATGCAACTAGGTACTGAGTCGCTCCATGATATCTCCTAGAGTCTAGGATTTCCTTTATTTCAAAGTGTTGTTCACCCTCCACCATGATTGGAGGTGGTGGGGGGGGTTTTTGGCCGTAACGATGACTGATGCTCTCTTTTCAGCAAGCTGCAATGAAAAATTGGGTGTATTTGCCTGAGATTTTTGGGTAATTCTAATTCAACTGTTACTGGGTTTATGATTCTTTTAATTGGAAAAGGCCCTATATATTTTGGTCCAAGTTTTTTACAGGATTGCAGGGACTTTAGGTATTTTGTAGATAAGTACACCATTTCTCCTATAATGAATGGTGTAGGCTCAACTCTTTTTTTATCGGCTTGTAATTTGTATGCCTGCCTAGCTTCATCTAGGGCTTTTCTAACTATTGGCCAGGTATTTTGTAATTGTTCCATCCATTCTTTCAGTGATGGGATGGTCGGTTCATTTGGGGTTAATTCTGGCATGGGGTTGAAATTTTGACCGGTGGCTATTTGAAAAGGAGTGTAACCTGTGCTGGAGTGGACTGCATTATTGTAGGCAACTTCTGCAAAAGGGACTAGGTCCGTCTAATTTGTTTGCTGAAAATTAAGAAAACATCTTAAATATTGCTCAAGTACTGAGTTCATTTTTTCAGCCCCCCCATTTCCTTGTGGATGATGGCTAGATATCAGTCCCTTAGTGGTCCCTAAAAGGGATAAAAATTCCTTCCAAAATGCAGACGTAAATTGCACTCCCCTATCAGAGATGATGCATTGGGGTGCCCTATGCAATCTGTAAATGTGCTGTACAAAAAGTTTTGCTAAGGCTTTTGCGGTGGGAATCTTTTGGCAAGGGATAAAGTGCACCTGTTTGGAAAACAAGTCCGTGACCGTCCAGACAACAGTATTTCCATTGCTTTCTGGCAATTCCACTATAAAGTCCATGGCTATTTCTCTCCAGGGGGCTGAGGGATTTGCCACTGTTTGTAATAGTCCTGGCGATTTCCCTTGCAATCTCTTTGCAGTTGCACATTTTGGGCAGCTGGATACGTAGCTTTCTTTTTTTTTTTAATTGAATTTTTTTGCAGTTTTACAATAAAATAATCCCCCTCTCCCCCCCACCCCCCCACCCATCATCCTCCCCCCTTCTTCCCAGAGCTGAATACAGGGTTAATAAAAACTAAAAAAAAACCTTACAACTTAAATAAACATCAAACAATTATAAATACATTCAAAAAAACAACAAAATTTTAAATACTTTAACTCCAATATATAAAAACAAAACAATAATTCTAATCGTTACCTTAAACATAAATTATTCAAAAGCTAGATAATACTTTTTAATCTCATATTTATGCTGTATAAAATTCACCCATCTTTTCCACACCAAAAAATATTTGCCATTTCAGATAAATAAGAAACTTTAAGAAACCATTCCTCTAAAGTAGGCAAAAACTCCTTCTTCCAATATTGCCCTATCAGCAGCCTTGCCGCTGTAATTAAATTCAACATTAAAATAATTTCTTTATCATCACAATCAACAATAATGCCTAACAAAAACAATTGTGGTGTAAATTTTATCCTTCTATTAAAATTTTTTTGAGTATTCCACCAAATCTTAATCCAAAAAGCCTTTATATTTTTACATGACCACCAAATATGATAATACGTTGCATCCAAACAACCACATCTCCAACATTTAGGCTGCAGATTTGGATACATAACGAGACATCTTCTGTGGATCAAGGTGCCACCTATAAAACATTTTGTAAAAATTTTCTCGTAAATTTTGAGCTTGTGTAAATTTAACATTCCTCACCCAAATTATCTCCAATGTATCTAATAAGATCGTCTCTTCAAAATTTTGAGCCCATTTAACCATACAATCTTTAACTAATTCTGTTTCTGAATCCAATTCCACTAAAACAACATAAATTCTTTTTATATGAGTTCGACTTTGGTCTTTAATTTGTTTCAACAAAATCACATCCTCCCTAATCAAACCCACTTTTTCATCTATCCTCCAACTTTCTAATAATTGTCTGTACTGAAACCAAGAATAATTAATATTTTCTTGTAATAATTCATCCATAGATTTTAATTGCCAATTTTTCCCATCCCAATTAAGTAATTGTTTATAAGAAATGCTATCCATCTTCACTCCTTTTCTTATTCCTTCTATCGCATGCCCTGGAATTGCCCACAATGGAATTCTGGAATCTATTCTGTAATATTTCTTCCAAACTCGCAATAAAGAAATTCTTAAAATATGAGACTTAAAGACCCTATCCACCTTTTTATTACATATTAAATAGGCATGCCATCCATATAGTAAATCCCATCCCTCCAAAAGGAGTATATTTACATTTGTTAAATTAATCCAATCACTAATCAATGTTAAAACCACCGCATCATAATACAGTTTCAAATTCGGTACCTTGAGTCCGCCTCTCTCTCGAACATCTTGTATAATTTTAAGCTTTACTCTTGGTTTTTTCCCCGCCCAAATAAATTTATTAATACCTTTCTGCCATTCTTCTAAATTTACCTCTTTCTTTAAAATAGGTATCATTTGAAACAAAAAAAGAAACTTTGGTAGAACATTCATTTTAACCGCAGCAATTCTCCCCAACAAGGATAGTTGCAATTTTTTCCAATCATTCAAATCTTTCTGTATTTTAAACCACAACTTTTCATAATTAATTTTATACAATTTTGCATTAGAAGCAGATAAAAATACCCCCAAATATTTAACCTTTTTTACAACTTCAAAACCTGTCAACCTAACCAAAGTATCCTTATCCAAATTAGTCATATTTTTGGTAATATTTTAGTTTTATTATTATTAACTTTAAAACTGGAGACTTGTCCGAATTGATTTATCAATTGTAACAACTCCACTACAGAATGAGTTGGTTGAACCAAAGTAACAACCAAATCATCTGCAAAAGCCCTTAATTTGTAATCATTTTTATTAATCTCTATTCCCTTTATTTTGGGTGATTCACGAATTTTTATCAACAAAATTTCCAACGTTAAAACAAACAACAAAGGAGACAGTGGACAACCCTGTCTAGTCCCCTTTTCAATTTGAAATACCTCAGATAAACCTCCATTAACTATAAGTTGTGCTGATTGTCTTTGATAAATACTTCGAAAAGCCTGTAAAATTTTATCTCCAAAATTCATTTCTTCAACCAATCTTAACATAAATTGCCAATTTAACTGATCAAAGGCTTTCTCAGCGTCTAAAAAAATCAATCCTGCAGAAATCTGATTATTTTTGTCCAAATATTCTATTAAATTAATAATTGTCTAACATTATTCTTCATATATCTTCCAGTTATAAAACCTGTTTGATCCATATGTATCACTTGATTCAATACAATCATAAGTCTGTTAGCTAATTTTTTTTTTAATTGAAAATTTTTAAAATTTTTACAAATAAAGAAGAAGAAAAAAAAACAAAAAACAACCCTACACAACCCACCCCAACCCTCCCTCTCCATCCCCCCAACCTTCCCAGAGCTGAATATAGGCTTAATTAGAATTTCTAAGAATCTTAAAAAAAAGATTAAAAAAGTATAAATCATAAGTATATCTAAATACATTACATAAACAACTTATAAAATAATTAACAATAATATATATGTAGAGAAAAAAAAGCATAAGTATTAAAAAAAGTACTTAAAGAGAAAAAGAATAAAAAAGAAAAGAAAGAAGAAAAGAGATATTAAAAGAATAAGAATAAGGTAAAAATAAGAAATATAAAGAAAAAAAAGAAAAAAATACAATCTATAAAATATTAAGATTTATATATAAGTTATTGAAAAACTAAGTAATATTTTTATATCCAATTTATGTTGTATAAAATCTATCCATTTTTCCCATACCGCAAAGAACTTCTCTTGCGATTGATCCTTTAAGAAAGCCGAAATCTTTGCCATTTCCGCCAAATAAGAAACTTTTAAAAACCACTCTTGCAAGGTAGGCAAAGATTCCTTCTTCCAGTATTGCCCTACTAACAACCTTGCAGCTGTAATTAAATTTAACATCAATATAACCTCCTTAGCATCACAATCAGTGACAATACCTAACAAAAACAATTGTGGGGTAAATTTTACCCTCCTTCTAAAAATTCTTTGAATATTCCACCATATCTTAATCCAAAAGGCTTTTATATTTTTACACGACCACCAAATATGATAATAAGTAGCATCCAAACAACCACATCTCCAACATTTAGGCTGTAGGTCAGGATACATACGAGACATTTTTTGTGGATCAAGGTGCCATCTATAAAACATTTTGTAAAAATTCTCCCTTAAGTTCTGGGCTTGTGTAAATTTGACATTCCTCACCCAGATAGTTTCCCAGGTATCCAGTAGAACTGGTTCACCAAAATTTTGTGCCCATTTAATCATACATTCTTTAATTAGTTCTGGTTCTGAATCCAGTTCTACTAGCACCCCGTAAACTCTCTTAATGTGAGTTCGCCTTTGGTCTTTTACTTGTTTAAAAAGGTTTTCATCTTCTCTAAGCAAGCCCATATTACGATCCATCTTCCATCTATCCAGTATTTGTCTATATTGGAACCATGAGTAAGTAATATTTTCATGTGCTAAATTTTCCAAAGATTTTAACTGCCAATTTTGACCATCCCATCTAAGTAATTGTGCATAAGAAACACTATCCATCTTAACTCCTCTCCTTATCCCCTCTATCGCATGCCAAGGTATAGCCCATAATGGTATTTTAAAATCACTTTTATAATATTTCCTCCAAACCCAAAGTAAAGAAATCCTTATAATATGAGATTTAAAAACCCGGTCAACTTTTTTATTAAAAATTAAATAGGCATGCCATCCAAAAAGTAAATCCCAACCCTCCAAATGGAGTATTTCTGCATTTGTTAAATTAACCCAATCACTAATTAATGTTAAGGTCACAGCATCATAATACAATTTCAGATTCGGTACCTTGAGTCCACCTCTCTCACGAAAATCTTGCATAATTTTAAGCTTTACTCTTGGTTTTTTCCCTGCCCAGATAAATTTATTGATACCTTTCTGCCATTCATTTAAGTTAACCTCATTCTTTAAGATAGGTAACATTTGAAATAAAAAAAGAAACTTTGGCAGGACATTCATTTTAATCGCTGCAATTTTTCCCATAAGAGATAATTGCAATTTCTCCCAATTTCTCAAATCTCTTTGTACCCTGACCCACAGCCTTTCATAATTGTTTTTATAAAATTTTACATTAGAAACCGATAAGGTGACCCCCAAGTATTTTACCTTCTCAACAACTTCAAAATCTGTCAGATTAACCAAAGAGTGCTTATCCAAATTAGTCATATTTTTAGGTAATATTTTAGTCTTATTGTTATTAATTTTAAAACCCGAAACCCGTCCATATTGGTAAATCAATTGTAATAAGTTTACTACAGAATAGGTAGGTTGAGACAAGGTAACCACCAAGTCATCTGCAAAAGCTCTTAATTTATATTCTTTTTTATTAACTTCTATTCCTTTTATTTCCTGCGATTCTCGAATTTTAATCAGCAAAATTTCCAAAGTTAAAACAAACAGTAGTGGTGACAATGGACATCCCTGTCTTGTCCCTTTTTCTATTGTAAAAACCTCTGACAAACCCCCATTAACTATAAGTTGTGCCATTTGTTTTTGATATATAGCACCAAGAGCTTGTAAAATTTTTTCTCCAAAATTCATATCCTCAATTAATCTTAACATAAACTGCCAGTTCAATTGATCAAAAGCTTTTTCAGCATCTAAAAATATCAATCCTGCAGAAATTTGGTTATTCTTATCTAATATTCTAGTAAGTTAATAATTTGTCTAACATTATTCTTCATATACCTACCAGTTATAAAACCCGATTGATCCTTATGTATAAGCTGGTGCAAAACCCTCATAAGCCTATTAGCTAAAATTTTTGCAAAAATCTTATAATCTACATTTAAAAGAGATATAGGCCTATAATTCTTTGGTAAAGTAAGGTCTTGATCTTCTTTAGGAATTAAAGATATAAAGGCTCTGCGCCATGACGGAGGAATCTCTGAACCCTGTAAAATATTATTAAAAAGCTCACATAAAGGTTGAATCATCTCTTCTACCAAAGTTTTATAATAAATAGATGTCAGACCATCCGTACCCGGTGCTTTATCTAATTTTAATTCCTTAATCACTGTCACAATTTCCTCACTGGTAATTAAACCATTAATTTCTTGTTTCTGATCTTCTGTTATTTTGGGAAAGTTGGCTTCACTTAAATAATTATTTATATCTAAAGTTTGTACATTGGTACTCTTATATAATTTTTGATAGTAATCTAAAAAAGATTTCTTAATCAACTCCTTCTGATACACCAATTTACCATTATAATTTATTTTATCTATAATTCTCTGTGTTTCTTTCTCAATTGATAAGCCAACCATCTCCCTGGTTTATTGGCATTACAAAATGTATTTTGTTTCATAAACAATAAGTTAGTTGCAGTTTGATCAGCCATCAACATATTAAATTGTGTTTTAAGCAACTTTATAGATTCTTTAACCTTTTCATCTGTAGGATTTAGAATCAGAGATTTTTCTTTTAATTTAATCTCGTCTTCCAAATCCTTACGTTTCTGAATCTGCTTTTGTCTCTGAGCACTGTTCATTTGTATCAAAATCCCACACATGGAGGCTTTACCTGCATCCCATACCATTGACATTGAAATGCCTTTATGCATATTTAAAACAAAATAATCCTTTAGATGCTCCTTTAATTTTTGAATATTCTTTTCTTGTCTAAATAAATTCTCATTCACCCTCCACGATCTCCTCTCCTCTTTTTCATCAACCAACTCCATCCAAACTGGACTGTGATCCGTCAACGACCTAGGAAAAATTTTTACATTCTTTACCCTGAAATATAAGTCAGTTGTAATAAAAAAAAAAGTCAATTCTTGAAAAGGATTGATGTCTATCTGAAAAGAAAGTAAAGTCTCTCTCCTCCTGGTTGCGTTCACGCCAGTAATCTCGCAACTCCCAGTCCTCTTTCAAATCAAAAAAAGCTTTGGGTAGTTTAGCCTGTTTGAAAAAGATGGAAGATCCTTTTTTATCTCTTTGTATATCTAACACACCATTCCAATCTCCCATTAATATCACAGATCTATAATCCAACAAAGTTAATTTCTGATGTAACAGTCTATAAAATTGTTCCTGTTGTTGGTTTGGTGCATACAGTCCCACTATAAGTATTTTCTTACTATATAAACCAACTTCAATCATGACATATCTTCCTTGAGGATCTGATTCTACCAAACGGACTGATAAGTTTTGCTTAACATAAATGACTACACCCCCTTTTTTCCCAGGAGCAGAAGATACAAAATGAGATCCCAAACGAGCATTGACTGAATATTTTTGATCTTTAAGTAAAATAAGTGTTTCCTGCAAACAAATATCATTATTATGTTGCTTTAAGTAGTGAAAGATTTTCTTTCTCTTTTGAGGGGAATTAAGGCCGTTAACATTCCAGGTCAGGAGCTTTACCATCTCCCTTAACCAGAAGCCTGGAGAAGACTGCCTGAAGATCTGCCATTGAAGAATGTGTTGCAGAACTCTTGGGTCTTGCTCCTCCCACCGGCAACGAAACACTTTCTTGAAGAGATTCTTTAACTTCTTTCTTTTGTTGTTCCTTTTCCTTGCGTCTATGTGCTGCACGAGTCATTCTTGGCTCTTTGATCTCTGTTTGTCGCAACCATTCCGTCTGTGACTTTCCAGCAACCATCACACTTAATCCTTCAGACTGCTGTTCCACCTCTTTACCATCCAGAACTTTCTGAATCATGGATGACGAGGAGCCTGCTCCCAGGACCGAGATGTAAAACTCCTTTGCTTTGGTAACTGTGTTAAGTCTGTAACGTGTCCCCGCATGGCTCAAAACAATACCCATCGGAATCTCCCATCTGAATGCCATCATTCTTGTTTTAAGTTCATTAGCTAAAAAAGCAAAGTCTTTTCTATTTCTTAGAATTTTAGATGGGATCTCCTTTAAAATGATGACATCTTGAGCAGCAATCTGGAACCTCTTATTATAAAAAGCTTGTATGATTTCATTGCGCAAAGATCTCTTTGCAAAGTAAATCACCACATCTCTTGGTAAGTTCTTCTGCTTTGCGACCCAGGAGTTAACTCTGTAAATTTTTTCCACTTCTCTACGTAATCCATCTTTATCCCTATTCAAAACAACGGCAAGGTCATTAACCACAATCTCTATCAAATCTTGATTCATGTCCTCTTTCAAACCTCTGATTCTTAGGGCATATTCCATTTCCCTGTACTGAGACATAAGAATATCATCTTGTGAAATTTCCATCTTTTTTTCCATATCTTCAAATTTATCTTCCAGAATATCACTTTGTCTACGACCTCTTCCACTCTAGAATCAAGCTTCTTAACCACAGAAGCCAATCCTGATAGAGCCATTACTATATCTTGCCTCAAAATAGTGTTATTCTGCTCTAAGAGCTCCTTCATTTCCCCTCTACTTTCAGATTTATTCTGATCAAAAAGCTCCTTCATTTCCTCTCTGATTTGGGATACAGCATTTCCCATTATATCTTTCATATCTTGTACAGATAATACTGGCAAAGGAGGAGAAGATGGTGGTGTAGCTTTAGGTTGTTGTACTGGTAAAATTGCAGGAGAAGAAGCCACCTTAGGAACTGTAGAAACTGCTTGCCTCTTTGAAGCCATTTTTTAAAAAAATCTTGTTCTCTCTTTCTTCCTTCTTAAAAAAAAAGTACTAAAATCCTCGAGAATTAAAAAAAACAAAGGAGAGTCCAAAAGAAACTTCAGAACCACCAAACCACTTTCAAAAAAAAAAAAGCTTAGAAAGTTTGAAAAAGAAAGAACTATATAGTCCATTACACTCCGTTTAAATCACTTCTTTCCAGAAAAGAGAGAAAGAAAAAAATATATATTATTAAAAAGTTCCTTTAGAGGTTCTATCATCTCATCAATCAAAACTTTATAATAAATTGATGTCAATCCATCAGTGCCAGGTGCTTTGCCTGCTTTTAGTTGCTTAATTGCTGTAATAATTTCCTCTGAAGTAATAAATCCATTAATCTCTTGTCTCTGATCATCTGTTAACTTAGGAAAATGAGCATTTTGTAAGTATTTGTCTATATCTGAACTCTGTACCTTCTTACCCATGTATAGTTTTGTATAATAATCTAAAAAAGATTTTTTAATCAGTTCTTTCTGAAAAACCACTTTACCATTGTAATTTATTTTATCTATAATTCTCGACTTCTGTTTCTTCCTTAATTGATAGGCCAGCCATCTCCTTGGTTTATTAGCATTGCAAAATGCATTATGTTTCATATAAAGTAAATTAGTTGCAGCCTGATCAGCCATTAGCATATTGAACTGTGTTTTAAGCAAATCTATAGATGTCTTTACATTCTTATCTAAGGGATTCAAAATTAGAGCTTTTTCTTTTAGTTTAATCTCCTCTTCCAATTCCTTACGCTTTTGCATCCGTTTTTGCCTATAAACCTTATTCATTTGAATCAAAACCCCACGCATATAAGCCTTGCTGGCATCCCAAACCATTGCCATTGAAGTTCCCTTATACATATTTAAAATAAAATATTCCTTTAAATACTCTTTAAGTTTCTGAACATTCATCTCTTGTCTAAATAATTTTTCATTCAACCTCCAAGATCGTCTCTCCTCTTTTTCCACGGCAAGCTCCATCCATACTGGACTATGATCTGTCAATGTCCTTGGGAAAAGCTTTACATTTTTTACCCTAAAATATAAATCCGTTGTAATAAAAAAAAAAGTCAATTCTTGAAAACAATTGGTGTCTACTTTAGGCTTGGCTGGTTCAATGAACCCCCTTTGTAGGTTCTTCTTTATGAATCTCTCCATTTCCTCCTTCTCTTTTGGGCTCATGGAGTATAATCTGGGCTTTGGGAGTTTTGCCCCAGGCTTGAATTCAATAGCACAGTCTGTGGGTCAGTGGGGGGGGGAGCTCATCCGCCCTCTCCTCACTGAAAAACTCAGCAAGGTCTCTGTATTCCTCTGGTATTTCTGGTAGTCCCTTCTCCTCTCCCATGGATGCTTTTTCTGTTCTTGATTCTGGTAGCCCCCTTTTGGCTTTTAAGTCCATGGGGTCTCCCTTCGGGAATTTGATTTCTGCCATCCTCCAATTCACCCAGAGGTTCCATTTTTTTAACCATTCTGTTAGAGAATTTTAATTTCTCTATTGGTGAAAAATAAATCAGAAGCTCTCACAGTTGACTGCATTTAGCTGATTCAAATAACTTTATATTTATATAAAAATATTTACAGTACCATTCTTCTTTACAGCAACGTAGCTTAATGAAGACTTCTTACAGAGACAGACCACAGACAAAACCTTGAGACTGGAAATCCAGCTCCTAACTCAATACTCTTTTTTGCACAGACTCAGTAGCACTTTCTTCCCATTGGCTGACTGAGTTACCACATGACTCTTCCTGTTCATGAATATTCCAACACATTCCATCCCTAGGATCATTGGGTATTCCATGCCTGGGGTCACCACAAACGTTATGTCCTCCTCATGTTTGCCCAGGGAGAGGTGTATTGGTAAAGTGACTAGGGTAACTGGCACCTCCCCTGCTATGGACCCATCTAACTGGCCAAATGAGATTGGTTGTTCCAGTCTCCTCGACGGAATGCCCAGATTCCCCACTAGTGTCGGGCTAATGAGGCAGCAGGTGCAGACAGAGTCTATTAAGGCTTTCACCTTCACGGCTTCGGGCATGGGGGGAATTAATATAGTCACTGTCTTGAGGATGGGTGCGATGTGTCCACTTATCAGGGATTCGCCTCCGAGCTGTCATCTGAGGCGTCCACCGGCCCTGCGGTGTAGTCTGGAGTTCTTTCCCCCTGATGAGCAGAGGTGGGGGGTTCCGCAATTTCCATCATTCTCATGGCAGTTTCTTTTGGCTTAGCTGAAGACTTTCCAGATTTGCTGATTGGGGATCTGTCTGGGTTGTGCTGGGGGGCTTTGGAGCGGCATTCTACAGCTCGATGCCCTTCTCTTCCACACTTGAAACACCCCATTTGCTTCTTGACTGTAGCCAATGGTTTCACTGGTTCGTGTGTCAACTCAGGCGGGAAGCGGCTCCATTGTTTTCCTCGGAGGTGTCTCTTCAATATGTCGATCTCTGCTTCCTCTGCCAAGACATACCATTCCTCAAGTTGGTGTGGGTCCCCTCGGGGCAGGCAAGCATCATAGAGGTCATAATTTAGTCCGTCTTTGAAATGGCTAAGGAGGATGTCTTCTGGCCAGTTCAGTTTGTTGGCAATGGCCCAGAATTCTTGTGAATATTCAGCGACCGGGCATTTGCCTTGCCTCATCATTTTTATCCTTTTGAGGGTTTTGCGATCAGCCAGGGGGTCTTCAAATCGCCTTCTCAGAGAGGACATGAAACTGTTGAAGTCGTTCAGTTCTGGGGCATTGGAGTCATGCAAGTTCACCACCCAGTCTGCGGCCGGTCCGTCCAGGGCAGATTTCACGATCCAGATGTGGGCTTTGTCGCTGGGGATATCCCGCCCGTATTCCTCCATGTAGCTGAGGACTTGGGTTAGGAAAACCCCCAAGCGTGTTGGCTCCCCTTTGAATTTCACTTCCAACGGCGGACGTCTTAGAATGGATTGGTGCCTCTGTTGTTGGTGGTAGTGTCTTCCGTCCAGATCGCCATCTGTGGTTCGGTAGGGGGTGGGGACTACTGGATCAGCAGATGTCCCCGGGGCTGCAGGTTCCACTTCCCCCTCAGTGTCTCTCCCTTTGCAGTTCCAGGAGCTAGGGCGGCCGTAGGGCTCAGGATTCTCCTCTCCTAGGGAGCTGAGAGTTCTCTTCATCAGGTCAATAGCTTTCTCTAGGATCCAGTCTGAGTACGGTGTCCAGCTTTCTCCCTCTTCACTTGCGTGCAGGGATTTCTCCATTTCCTGCTTTCATTCTGGTTGCTTGGCCCCCCATCTCAAGGTCACCTTTCTTGATTCCTTTCCCCACTCGCTTTTCTTTCCAACGCCCATTGACCAGCGAGTCTTGTGGTCCCGTGTCTCCACGACTTCTTCTCCAGAGGAATCTGACCTCTTGGATCCCGACATCCAGCAAGGTTCCAGTCGGGGCAGTGGCTCTCTTTCCGGGGAGTTTCCCCCTTTTCTTGCTCCATTGTCTGACATGGTAATTTTTTGCAAAATCCCCCCAGCAAGGGTCTCCCTTCCAGGTGGATTAATTTTGCAACTCCTGTCTAATGTAAGGACCGACCCCACTTTGCATCTTAAGAAGACAGAACTCTTGGAATCTTTCTTCCAACAAGCATCTTTATTAAGAGAACCTGGTTGCAGGTATTCTAGACAGGACTTGGGGGCCAAGCCCTACCGTTCAAGCTTTTAAGGGGTCCCCAGCAGCCCAGCCCACCCCACCATCTTTCCAGCAGCAATCTCAGGCGTTACATTTCCACCCCCATTTCCTCCCTGCCGATGGAAGGGAGACTTCAGAGAGGAGCAGATCAAAGCTGATGGGCCAATTGCTAGTCCTTTTGGTGAAATCCACATTCAATCCCCTTTGAAGCTGTGGTGAAGGAAGTGAGGGCCATAAAGCCCCTTTGTTCACCCCCCTTCCCCTTCATCGTATGACAGAATCCAGAGAGGGCAGAAATGGGGTTTTCCATAGTCGATAACTAGAGATGAAATATAATTGGATTCTGACACTCGGGATATTGCAAGGTTCCCGGGCAATTGCAAAAGCTGCCCGGGACCAGACTGAGTGGCGCCGGCCGAGCGCGCATGCACAAGGCGCGAAAAGTGCCTAGTGATGTTGCCAACTTGTCCGGGGAATTGGGACGTATAATAGGAGGCCTGCGTGCCTTTGCTCGTTCTTGTTGGAGTTTGAAATAAGCACAATAAAGAGCTGTTCCAGAGACATGTGTATTCTTCATTCGCCACCGCTCCCAGGACTTAACACTGGCGACGAGGATGGGATCCTTAACAAGGAAAGCTAGAAGGAAGCTTTAAGACTTACCCGAAAGAAGTTGGGGAAGGGAAAACGGCGTTAAATTCAGCAGCTATCCTGCCAGTACAGCGTCGCTGGAGGGTGAGCTTGGCTGAGAGACCCTTTCCCTGCAGAAGCGAGTGGTGCAGCACAAACTACAATGGCGAAAAATGGCCGCTTGTCAGAATTCGACGTTGCACACCCGGAACGATGGGAATCATACGTTGCAATAGTAGAGAACTATTTTAGGGTTAACCAAGTGAAGATGGGCTGAAGGCTGCCACGTTGTTGTGTGTATGCGGCCAAGAGACTTTTGAAATTGCTGAAAACCTCGTGGCTCCTGCTTTTCTGGAAGGTGTAACATACAAAGTCTTAAAGAAACTTCTAAAGGAACATTTTCAGCCCAAGCTGTCCATCATTGCATGGAGGCACACGTTTGAACAAAGGGATCAGAGGGCAGGAGAATCTGCTAAGGACTTTATCACAGCATTGAGGCGAGCAGCTAGACCGTGTGAATTTAAAGATTTAGAGGAAAGACTACATGATCGTTTTCTGTGTGGACTGAGAAATAAAGACTTACAGCAAAGGATCTTTGCGAAAGAAGACATTTCATTCCAAGATGCTCTACGAGAAGTTACAGCAGAGGAAGCAGCAGGCAGAGCATTAAAAAAAATGTGGCCCACCAGAAGCTCTCCAGAGACTGTTGCTGTCCACCAGGAGAATGTGCAAGAAGATTCGGAAGAGGTTCCTGAAGATAAAGTGAATAAACTCTACCAGGCAGCCAGAAGGAGACAGAGGGATCACACAGAAAAGGCTTCAATAACTCCACAATGCTTCGGATGCGGAGGATGCCGCAGAAGAGCAGACTGCTGGTTCCGGTTCGCCATTTGTAGGGCCTGTGGAAGGCAAGGCCACATTGCAGCCGTATCTCTGAGTCATCAGAAGGTACAACCTAAAGAAGAATTGCATCTGAAAGGTACCAGGGTCCCCAGCCAAAATAGGGTGGGTTTCTGCGCAACACGCAGAAGTATTCTAAGGACAGGCACAAATAAACCCCTAAAAAAGAAGTTGTCCCTTAAAGTAAAGTTGCAAGGGGTTCCCTTATCCATGGAATTGGACACTGGTTCCGCTCTCTCCATAATTTCCCTCAACACATTCAGGAAGATTTGCAGCAGCAGTGGTTTTGAGTGAAACTCAGGCCATCCACTGTGATATTTACAGACTTTCAGAATTCTAAGGTGTGTTTTAAGGGGGAGGCCACCCTTAAGGTACAGTACAAGGATTTTGAGGGTCCTTTAGATGTGTTGGTTGTTGGGGGTGAACGTGCGAGTCTTATTGGACTCGATTGGTTTGAGGCTCTGGGAATTCAGGTCACAGGGCTGCACCATTTGCAAACGTCTAGTCTTGCAGAAGTCTGCAGGGAATTTGCAGATGTGTTTAGCTCTGAGCTTGGAACCTACAAGGGGCCTCCAGTTACACTACGATTAGATCCATCCATAGCACCCATTAGGGTCAAGCCTAGGAGAGTTCCGTTTGCACTTAAAAACAAGATTGATGCTGAACTGGACAAATTGCTCCAGCAGAGCATTCTAGAGCCTGTAAATTCTTGTCCTTGGGAAACCCCCATAGTAACGCCTTTAAAGGCTAATCGGGACATTCGTATTTGTGTGGACTACAAGTGCACACTAAACAAGGCACTATAGCAACACGCTTATCCAGTACCTCTAGTAAGTCACATTCTGGCTTCCCTAAAGGGGGGGGGGGCAGATTTTTGCGAAGCTTGACCTGGCACAGGCCTATCAACAGTTGCCTGTTGATGAGGCAGCTGCTGAGGATCAGACGATTGTGACTCACAGAGAAGCTTTTAAAGTGAAGAGATTGCAATTTGGGGTAAATGTAGCCCCTGGCATTTTCCAGAGTATTATGGAGAACACACTGAGGGGTATTCCAGGAGTCTGTCCATATTTTGATGATGTCCTCATTGCAGGAGAATCACCTCAAAACTTGGCTGAGAGATTAAGGGCTGTCTTGCTTTGTTTTAGGGAAGCAGGTCTCAAGTAAAAAAAGGACAAGTGTAAGATAGGAGTCAATTCTACTGACTTTTTGGGATTCAGGATAGATACTCAAGGTATCCACCCTTCTGAAGCTAAATTAAAGGCCATTCAGCAGGCCCCAATCCCTAAGTCTAAAGGGGAACTACAAGCCTTTTGGGGGCTACTAAACTTTTACCATGCCTTTCTGCCAAACAAAGCTGCTATAGCTGAGCCATTGCACAGGCTCTTAGACAAACAAGCCTGTTGGCAGTGGACTAAGGTCCATGAAAAAAGTTTCAATGAGTTAAGGCCTTGCTTACTTCTAATGCTGTACTGGCTCACTTCAATGAGCAGTTGCCTGTTTGCATTGCCTGCGATGCTTCTCCATATGGAGTGGGGGCAGTTCTTAGCCATCTGTTGGCTGATGGGACACAGGTCCCTGTGACGTATTATTCCAGAACCTTGTCTTCTGCTGAGCGGAATTACGCTCAGATTGACAGGGAGGCGCTGGCCATTGTGGCTGGCATTAAGAAGTTTCATGATTTCATATACGGCCACCATTTCACGGTCTACACCAGTGGTAGTCAACCTGGTCCCTACCGCCCACTAGTGGGCGTTCCAGCTTTTTTGGTGGGCGGTAGGGGTTCAATCGAGCCGTTTAAATTTTTGGATCCATTGAGCCCTCCGATCGGCTCACAGAGCTTTCCAGCAGGCATGGGGTGTTAGCCTCAGCTGTGCGACCCCCCACGGAGCTCTTGGAGGCCAGAGAGCCTCACTGAAGCGCGCCATCATCGCGAGGCTCCCGTCAACTTTCTCGACGATCCGGATCGCAGCAGACGCTGCGCAATGAGATAAAACTGCAAGTGCCTCATTTTCCGCTTCGGGGGGTGGAAATTAAAGGCACAACAAACAACAAGCTTCCTCTTAGAGCCCCTCATGGCTGGGAAGGCCCAGCCGAAATACAAGCGGCCGCTAATTTTGGTGCAGCCGCCATTTTGAGAGCCGCACAGAGCCCTCAGTCATAGAGGTTTCATGCATCTCTGACAAAAACCAGGCTCTCTCTTCATCCTGCTGTGACAGGCACGGATCGGGGGCAAACCAGACTCCACTGGGCATTCTCTCAATACCAAGGTAGAGGCCATAAAGGCTTTCTCTTCATTCCTGCTTGCCCAGGACTTAAATTGGACATGGAAAAATGATTTGAAGATATTTTGAAATTGAAGGTGTATGACTGGATGAAAAATCCTTTTACCGCAAATATTGAAGAGGCTGATATAACTTGCCAAGAAGAACTGTTAGAAATTAGATATAATGAAGAAAGTAAACATAAATTTGAAAGTGGTGGATATGAAAACCTATGGCAAAGTAAAAAAAATGCCTGCCTTATATCCAAATATGTGGAAAATGATATTCAGTTTATTGATACCTTTCCCTACCTCATATCTTGTGGAATCAGGCTTTAGTGCTGTTAATCATATTATGACCAAAGAAAGAAACCGCCTGAATATTTCCGAAAGAGGAGACCTTCGTTTGTTCCTTACAAAAATTGAGCCAGATATCCAGTATTTAGTTTCGCAGCATCAGCCTCAGGGATCTTATTAATAATTTAATTAATTAAATGTAATTTCATCAGACTTCCTGTTTCTACAGTGGGGCAAAAAAGTATTTAATCAGCTACCAATTGTGCAAGTTCTCCCATTTAAAAAGATGAGAGAGGCCTGTAATTGTCATCATAGGTAGACCTCAACTATGAGAGACAAAACGAGAAAACAAATCCAGACAATCACATTGTCTGATTTGGAAAGAATTTATTTGCAAATTATGGTGGAAAATAAGTATGTGGTCACCTGCAAACAAGCAAGATTTCTGGCTCTCACAGACCTGTAACTTCTTCTTTAAGAGGCTCCTCTGTCCTCCACTCATTACCTGTATTGATAGCACCTGTTTGAACTGGTTATCAGTATAAAAGACACCTGTCCACAACCTCAGTCACACTCCAAACTCCACTATGGTGAAGACCAAAGAGCTGTCAAAGGACACCAGAAACAAAATTGTAGACCTGCACCAGGCTGGGAAGACTGAATCTGCAATAGGCAAGCAGCTTGGTGTGAAGAAATCAACTGTGGGAGCAATAATTAGAAAATGGAAGACATACAAGACCACTGATAATCTCCCTCGATCTGAGGCTCCATGCAAGATCTCACCCCGTGGGGTCAACATGATCACAAGAACGGTGAGCAAAAATCCCAGAACCACACAGGGGGACCTAGTGAATGACCTGCAGAGAGCTGGGACCAACGTAACAAAGGCAACCATCAGTAACACACTACGCTGCCAGGGACTCAGATCCTGCAGTGCCAGAAGTGTCCCCCTGCTTAAGCCAGTACATGTCCGGGCCCGTCTGAAGTTTGCTAGAGAGCATTTGGATGATCCAGAAGAGGACTGGGAGAGTGTCATATGGTCAGATGAAACCAAAGTAGAACTGTTTGGTAGAAACACAACTCGTCGTGTTTGGTAAGTAATTATTATTATATGCTTTAACTTGCTATAACTCTGCTTTATAAATTTTATAAAGTAAAGTAATTTCCCTACTTTATAAATCACCATTACTATGGAACTGGTGGGGGGTTAGAAAATTTTACTACTAACAGAGATACAAAAGTGGGCGGTAGGTATAAAAAGGTTGACTACCCCTGGTCTACACTGACCATAAACCACTGCTAGGGTTGTTCACCATGACCAAACAGACCCCACATATTCTTTCTCCTCATATGCTGCGTTGGTCCATTTTTCTGTCAGCATATGACTACTCGTTAATTCACAAGCCTGGAAAGGAAATGGGTCATGCTGATGCTCTGAGTAGATTACCCCTTCCAACAGTGGAGCCTGCTCCTGCTCCAGCCATTAATATCCTGTCCATTCAAGAGCTGCCTGAGTCTCCCCTCAATGCAAGGGATGTGGCTGCAGAAACTGCCACTGACCACACGTTCACACGCGTTCTGTCATGGGTGTTGTCAGGATGACCTGACAGATGCCCTGATACTGAGTTTCAGAGTTTCTGGCAAAGAAGACATGAGTTGTCCACTTTCAAGGGTTGTCTGCTATGCGGAACTAGGGTAGTAATCCCTACCTCACTGAGGACTAGAGTGCTGCATTCTTTACATGAGAGACACCCTGGCATAGTCAGGATGAAGACATTTGCACGCAGCCATTTGTGGTGGCCTGGCCTCGATAAAGCCATTGAGGCTCAAGTGCATGGGTGCCATGTGTGCCAACACTCCCGGCCTGAAATGCCTCAGGCCCCAGTTCATAGATGGAGGAAACTCACACCCCATGGTCCAGGGTACATATACATTACGCTGGGCCCTTTCAGGAGCAATTCTTCTTGGTTATTGTTGATAGCCATTCTAAGTGGCTAGAGGTTGTTCCTGTGTCCTCCACTACTGCTGCCAAGACTATCCAGGTGCTGAGAAGTATTTTTGCAACTCATGGCCTTCCAGATGTTCTAGTTTCAGACAACGGTCCTCAGTTTACCTCTTCTGAGTTCCAGGTTTTCCTCCAGGACAACATGATCCGCCATGCAACTTCTGCTTCTTTCCACCCATCCACCAACGGAATGGCTGAACGTATGGTGCACACCACCAAGGATGTCCTTAAGAGACTGACTTATGGTGACTGGCATCACAGGTTAGCAGACTTTCTTCTTGCACATCGCACTACACCTTGCACTGCCACGGGAAAGAGCCCGGCTGAACTTCGTTGGGGTTGCCGGCTCATTACTAAGCAGGACAGACTGCACTCTGACCGGGTGGCGTCTCAAGGGTCGCATCCACGGCCACCAAGGTGTCTGCAAGTGGGTGCTCCTGTTTGGACCAGAAATTACGGGCCTGGTTACCCGTGGGTACCAGCTGTCATCTGCAATGTCTCTGGACCTCTGTCCTATGAAGTGTCACTGGAAGACGGCCACGTTCTGCGGCGGCACATAGATCAGCTGCGTGTGCGGCTGGATTTGCACCCTTCTACTCTTGGTTCTGCACTGGGGGGGGGGGGGAGGAAGGTTATAGAATACATTCTGAGGAACAATATCAGCAGCCAGTGCCGGCAGCTGAAGAGATCGTTGATCCTCCATCCCGAGATTCCACAAGTGCTCCAAACAAGAATTCATGGGACAGAGAACTACCCTACACACCAAGATGCACTCCAGCCAGGGAGTCACCCTGGGGGCATCCACATATTCCATATAGAAACAGTAACACTCCAGGCAGGGAAGATAACCGGGGGTATCCACAGAATTCACAGAACACGCAAGAACTGGCAACCCAGCTAGGAAGCAGGTTCAATTCTGCAACTGCTTCCAAAAGGAGGTCCTATGTAAGGGGGGCAAGCAGAGAGGCCTCTCCTGACTCTGGCACCTCAGGCATGACCTTGGGGTCCGCCGAATACTGGGGCCCCTTACACACACCTGTTTCACAGGGCACGTCCGAAAACGGTCGCTGGCTCGAGGACATAGGTTCTCAGGAACCATCCAGAGTAGTTCTGGAATCCTCAGCCACTCAGAAGGTTGAGAGAGTGCAGCTGCTCTCACAGAGCCTGGGGGAAATTCTGGCATTTCTGCCAGTACGCCCTATCAGGGATCACCTGCAAAACTTGTGCATAAAAGTCCTGGTCTAGCGAGTCCATCAGACGGGCTGGTAGGCCAGGCGCCCTTAAGGTCAAGTCCTGGTCTGTTCAGTCGAGCAGGGGAGCTGTCAGGCCAGGCACCCTCCCTCATCCTGCGAAGGTCCCAACGGGTTAAGGCCCCTCCTAAACACCTAAATGAGTATGTAAGGTTCTTGTCAGCATAAGAACATACAAGTCTATGGTGAGGAGATGGAACCTATGTGGGTAGCAATAGAACCCACGAAGCACACATTAGAGAGTGGCAAACAAGTTGTAGTAGAATGAAGTGTCTGTAGGATGGAAAAAATATATTTTTTATATATATATATTATTTTATATTCTTGTATGGATTGTAAGAACAAGTACCGTGTGTTTTCTATCTAAGGGGGGAGGGCTGTTGTGTCCTGAGCCTGCAAATGCAAAAGCTGCCCGGGACCAGACTGAGTGGCGCCGGCCGAGCGCGCATACGCAAGGCGCGAAAAGTGCCTAGTGATGTTGCCATCTTGTCCGGGGAATTGGGACGTATAAAAGGAGGCCTGCGTACCTTTGCTTGTTGTTGTTGGAGTTTGAAATAAGCACAATAAAGAGCTGTTCCAGAGACATATGTATTCTTCATTCGCCACCGCTCCCAGGACTTAACAGGTTACACTTAGGCAGATTATTTTGCTTTATACAAGAAAATGTATTCTCATCTAGCAAAACTGACTCACATGAATAGAAGGGTAACAGAAATATATGATAGAGAGAACTTTATTTTGATCATTGAGCAATAAAAGTACAATCAATAAAATGATAAACACAAAACTGTTCCCTAAGAAGAAATGTTAACAATCATTTGTGGACGAAACATATACATAATATAGTAAAATTTTGCTTTTTTTAGAAAAATAAAGTCTGTCTTTTTATATGTGCAGACTTAATAGGTAAGTTATTAAAGGCACAAAAATGAAATCATAATGCCAGTATCTATGTAGATTGGGATTGGATTAGGAGGATAGGACTTTTGTGGACTTAAAAATAAGCCCAAATTGCAGCGAACAGAACAAGAAGGCCAATCAACTTAAACCAAATGGGCACTGAGGCATTGTTGTCTGATTGGGTAACTGGCCTGGTTCTCAAGGGTTTTAAGATCCGTTCATGCTGGGTCAGGATAGCTTTCCTGGCTCCCTCCCATTTTCCTGGCCCTTGCAAGCAATATTGATACAGAGTACATGGCCCAAAGAAAAGCTCCTGGGCTAGCTTAGGATCTGTGATATGTTGGGCTTGACCCCAATCAGAGAAGCCAGTTCATCCATGTAGTCCACTTGGATGGTGTGGCGTTGACTTTTCACATACCTGAAAAAGACAAGCAGGAGGACGAATGATTAACAAAGCAGCCCAACTCTACAATGATTGGATGACTTATAGTAAATACAATCACAAAATACAGACTAAAAAGCTCAAACAGCAGAAGAAAGAACAACCAATGAAAAACAGTACAGCACAGAAAACCCAAGGTTTGGAGAAAGAACCAGGTTTTCAAGGCTCTTTTAAACATGGGAGTGGGGGCAGGTGTACCTTAGGGCAGATGTTCCAGAAGACAGATACTTCAAGGAAGAAGATACTTAGAAGATGCCTAGCCTAGACATTAAGAGCTGTTCTGAGTATGAGGCAGATGAAGGGGAAGGGAGACCAAAAGGGTTTTCTCCAATGATATTAGTTTTATCAGAGCTGCGTTTCTAAACATAATTTAGATAATAACGTAATCAGTAAATACAGAACTCACAAGGAGCACCTAAGCTAGAAAAAAGTTTTTATAACCATGATTTTCAGTATTTCCTAAAGTGAAATCCTATTTCAATCTGTTTTCAAGGACCACCCATCCCTTGGCTGCACACTTGGCTGATGGTGTCATGGTTCCGACTAATGAAACACTTCAAAGAACTTCCAGGCATTGTTTATCCTAAAAAGTCTTTTTATTCATGTGACAAAATGTCGGCACGGTATGAAGAGGGGATGCTAAGATCTGAAATCTCCACCCCCGAGCAGTTATTTTTGCTAGCATTTTCCCTCCCTTATTTTGCTGTCATGATTCATGTTCTCCAATTAGTTTGATGGGCAAAGGTTCTCTTCTGTTTGCAACTCATACATTCTTCCTCCTCCCCTCCCAGCATTTTCTGAGTTAACTCTAAAAATACCACACAGCTCTGCATATTTTGTCAGAGCAAGAACATCCAATGTTAGCAGCTTTGACATCCGCCCCCCCCTTTAAAAAAAACAGATCCTGGAATGTAAACAAAAGCATATGTTAGGGGCTATTTTTCGGTTTGTTGGGGTATTTCGCATGAAACCTTTTGATGAGTCTGTCAGCTTTCACTTCGCTGGATTTCACCCAGTTGGTTTCAGACAACAGGTATCCCTTCCATTGTACTAGGTACTGCAATTTCCCTTTAAAAATTCTAGAGTCAAGAATACGTTTCACTTCATAGTGTGTCTGTCCCACAACTATGAGGGGCCCGGGTGCCTTCTTAGGGGGAGGTCTTAAAGTGGAGCTCCGATAAGATTTCAATAGGCTGCAATGGAAGACTGGGTGAATTCTCCCTAAAAGTCTAGGGAGTTTTAGTTCTATGGGGACCAGATTGATAATCTTTACTATGGGGAAAGGCCCCAAGAATTTTGGTCCCAATTTCTTGCTGGGCAATTTGGGGCATAAATATTTAGTTGACAGATAAACCTTTTCCCCAACTTGGAATGTTCTTTGAGGAGCCCTCTTTCTATCAGCCTGCTTTTTATAGGTTTCAAAAATCTTTTTTAAAGCAGTTTTTCTGTTTCTCCAAACTTCTTCCCACCCCCTTACCCATTGGTCAAGTGTCTGGGAAGCGGAGGGCACCTGAGGGTATTCAGGAATTGAGCTGAACTCTTTTCCTGTGGTCACTCTGAAAGGCATGTAGCCGGTGCTTCTGTGCACAGAATTATTGTATACCACCTCCGCAAAAGGGAGGAGATCAGTCCAGTTCATCTGTTGGTAAGAAACGTAGCATCTAAAATATTGCTCCACCATTTTGTTAGCGGATTCTGTAGCCCCATTGGTGGCTGGATGAAAAGCAGATGATAAACCTTGAGATGATCCAATTAATTTAAGAAAACTCTTCCAAAACTTTGCTGTGAACTGCACCCCTCCCGTCCAAAATTATTCGCTTAGGGGTGCCATGCAGCCGGTAGATATGTTTCAGGAACAATTTGGTCAGTCATTGGGCAGATGGGAGTCCTTTGCAGACAATGAAATGAGCCTGCTTCGAGAACAGGTCTATCACAGTCCAGATGATAGTATTTCCTCTTTCAGGTAGGTCTACTATAAAGTCCATAGCTATTTCTTCCCAGGGTTGAGAAGGGTCTGCCACCAGCTGCAGTAACCTGGGTTTTTTTCCCTGGGATTGTTTTCATTGTGGCACATACAGTACAACTTTTTACATAATTTTCCACATCCCGTTTCAGCCCTGGCCATCAAAATTGCCAGCAGGTGCGGTGTAGGGTTTTCAAATATCCAAAGTGTCCAGCCTGTTTTACATCATGGCTGTGTTTGAGAGCATTAAGACAGAGGGCTTCGGGCAAATATAGCTTTCCCCCTTTGTAAGCCAAGCCATCCCTGCACGTTAGGGAGGGTTGATTATCTTTGAACCATTGATCGGTGAGGAGCTCTCGTTTTATTTTCTTTACCCCAGGGTCACCAGGATTGGGAACCCTGCTAGGTGTAAGTTGAGCAGCAGTTTGTGGATTGGGGATAATTGCCTCATTAACCTCCTCCCGTTCGCTTTTGTATTGGGGTAACCAGGATAGCGCATCAGCTAGGAAGTTTTTTCCTCCTGGTATGTACTTTAGAGTGAAGTTGAAGTGGTTAAAGTACTGTGCCCACCACACTTGCTTTGGGGACAATTTGCGGGGAGTTTTCAGTGCTTCTAGATTTTTGTGACCTGTCCATACTTCAAATGGCACCTTGCTCCCTTCTAGATATTGTGTCGCCAGTTTAATAGAGCCCACCCAATTGTGAAGGCCTCTTTCTCCCAGATTGCCCATCTCTGCTCACGTTCAGTAAATTTCTTAGAGGTGTAGGCGCAGGATTGCAGGACCCCACTTTTGTTCTTTTGCAGTAATACAGCTCCAACTGCCACATCGCTGGCATTGGCTTGAATCACAAAGGACTACCCTGGGCAGGGGTGCTTTAGGACCAGTTCAGCAGCAAATAGTCTCTTTAAATTCTCAAAAGCTGTTTGATAGCCCATCGTCCATGCTAGTGGTTGACCCGGTTGTGGCTTCCCTCCTCCTTTGCCTGTTTTGAGTAGTTCTGTAAGGGGTAGGGCAATCTCGGCAAAAGAAGGGATGAATTGACGATAAAAGTTGGCAAAACGCAGAAAGCTCTGGAGCTGTTTGCGAGTTTTGGGGGGCTGCCATTTGATTATAGCTTTCACCTTGGCTGGATCCATTTCAATACCCTCGTTGGAAATTCTGTAGCCAAGATAATCTAATCAGGTCTGGTGAAATTCACATTTTGACAATTTGGCATAAAGCTTGGCATTCAATAGTTTCTTTAACACTTCTCTCACCAGCTTTATGTGATCAGTCATATTTGTGCTGTATATCAGGATGTCAACAAGATACACCAAAACCCCTTTGTACAAGTGATCATGTAGGTCCTCATTAATCAACTGCATGAATAAGGCTGGGGCTCCCTGTAGTCCAAATGGCATGACCTTGAATTGATAGCTCCCCATGGGGCAGTTGAAGGCAGTTTTCCACTCATCTCCCTCCTTTATTCTCACCTGGTAATATGCCTCTCTCAGGCCTAATTTAGTGAAGACACCCCCCTTAGCCAGATGGGTTAATAAGTCCTTTAGGAAGGGGAGAGGGTATTTGTTTTACACACTCACAACGTTGAGACCCTTATAGTCTACGCAGAGACAAAGGGACCCATTTTTTTTCTCTTTGAACAACACAGGGGCTCCCACGGTAGATTTGGCCCATTCGATGAACCCCCTCACTAGGTTTTTGTTCATGTATTGCTGCATCTCCTCCATTTCAAGGGGGGACATAGCATACATTCTCGGGCATGGGAGTTTGGCTCCTGGCGCCAGTTTGATAGAGTCCCTCCCATCAGGGAGCCATCGGCTTGCTCAAACCTCACAGGTTTGGAAAGCTGTTTTGCCCATATGCCCATTTTCATGGCAAACGGCAGACTAATAATGCAGCGGGTGCATCCAGAATCAATTAGCACGTTTAAGTCCATTTGTGCCCCAGGCTTAGGGATTATAAGTTTGGCGGCCAGTGAAAAAGGTGGGATTTGTCGACTCACCATCAGGTTGTTCTCTCCTTCATCATCACTGTCAAAGGAGGGTAGGGCAGGGGCAGGTCAACCCCGAGTCTCGGCATTCTCCTGCATGGGGGGTGTAATCTGGGCAACAGGTTCCTGCGTGGCCCAGTTGGATTTCTCTCTTATCAGCCGCTGGCAGGTTTCCTTCTCGCTGCTGGTTCTGGTCTGCTCTGTAGTTGGGGATAGGGGACTGGACAGTTTGCTGCTCGATGTCCCTCCTGTCCACACCTGTAGGTGGCCTGGGTCTCTCAGCCATTGCAGTAGTTGGAGGCTTTCGTGGGGGTGATTGCTGTTCAAATTGCTCTGGTTGCTGCTCAGATTCAGGTGGAGGAGGCTTCTTATAGCGGGTGAGCTGAACGTCTAGCTTCACCGCTGCCTGGTACCATTGTTGCAGCTGATCAGGTTCTCCTTGATAGATGCAGGCTTGAGAGAGGTGATCGCCTAATCCCTCTATGAAATGATGGATTAGGGATTGCTATGGTCACCCCTCTATTCGACCTGCTAACTTGCAAAATTCTCGCATGTACTCCAGGGCAGGTTTGCCGGCTTGTTTTATTTTGTGGATTTGTTCTCTTGCCTTTAGGTCAAGAGATGGGTCCTCAAATCTTTCTCTCAGCCCTAGGAGGAAGAGGTGGGGGTCCTCCAATTTGGGGGCTTGTTCATTGTATAAATTGTTCAGCCATTTGGATGCTTCTCCCTATAGGCTGGATGCTATCACATCGACCATGGCACCTGGGTCTGGGTAGAGATAAGCCCAGACATTCAAATACTTGATTGAGGAAGAAAATCAGTTTCTCCGGGTCCCCGTCGAAGGTTGCTCTGAAAGGGGGTGCAATTATAGCCTGTTGAGTTCCCCACTGTGGCTGTTGCTGCTGGCCCCATCCTGGTTGCTGGTTCATGCCCAGGGGTTGCATGTTCAGGGGTTGTGGCCACGCCCCCTGTTGCTGTAAGTCCCTCAGCAGTTGCTTTACATTTGGGAGTGGTGACCAATCTCCTTGCTGTGGTCTCCTCCCACCAGCTGCTGATCTCCTGGCTTCTGCATCACCCCTAGCTGTTGTAAGGCCTCTATTAGCTGTGGCAAGCTCAGATGCTGCTGATCATCTACCTGTGGGGGGTGCCAATCTCCCCATTGCTGCAGAGGCCTCAGACTGGGACTCCCTCTCTCTTATTTATTTATTTATTAATAAAATGTATATGCCGCCCAGTCCCTAGGGACTCAGGGCGGCATACAAAATTAAAACAATAAATATAACAATAAAAATGAGTGCATTCATATAGCATGTCCCTATCGTATCCCGCCCCCCCCAGGGACATCAACCCCAGGCCTGCCGGAACAGGAGAGTTTTAATGGCTTTCTTGAAGGCCGGCAAGGTGGGAGTAGTTCGAATCTCGGGGGGAAGTTGATTCCACCACGTCAGAGCCATCACAGAAAAGGCCCTTCCCTGAGGGCCCGCCAGCCGACATTGTCTGGCCGACGGGACCTGAAGGAGGCCCAATCTGTGGGACCTCACTGGTCTCTGGGAACTATGCGGCAGTATGCGGTCCTGTAAGTAACCTGGTCCTAAGCCATGAAGGGCTTTAAAGGTGATAACCAACATCTTGAATTGCGTCTGGAGACCCACAGGAAGCCAGTGCAGCTCACAGAGGATAGGTGACACGTGGGTGTACCTTGGTGCACCCACAATCGCTCTCGCGGCTGCATTCTGAACCAACTGCAGCCTCCGAACGCTCTTCAAGGGTAGCCCCATGTAGAGTGCATTACAGTAATCCAGTCTTGAGGTGACAAGGGCATGAGTAACTGTGAGTAGAGCCTCCCGGTCCAAATAAGGCCGCAATTGGTGCACCAGGCGAACCTGGGCAAAGGTCCCCCTGGCCACAGCCGATAGATGTTGTTCCAAATTTAGCTGTGAGTCTAGGAGGACACCCAAGTTGTGTGCCTGCAATGAGGGAGGTAAATTTACCCCCCCCCCCAGGACTAATGATGAACCATCAGGATGACCCTTGGGGGGCAAGACCCAGAGCCACTCGGTTTTGTCAGGGTTGAGTCTAAGCCTGTTCACCCCCATCCAGACCCTCACATCTTCCAGGCACCGGCACATCACGTCGACTGCTTCACTGAAAGGACACGGGATGGAGATATACAATTGAGTATCATCTGCATACTGATGATACCTCACCCCGTATCGCCGAATGATCTCACCCAGCGGTTTCATGTAGATGTTAAAAAGGAGGGGGGACAGGACCGAGCCAAGGCACCCCATAATCGAGGCGCCTAGGGGTCGATCTGTCCGCCCGCCAACACCGACTGCGACCTGTCAGAGAGGTAGGAGGAGAACCACCACAACACGGTGCCACCCACCCCCACCTCTCCGAGACGACGCAGAAGGATACCATGGTCGATGGTATCGAAAGCCGCTGAGAGGTCAAGAAGCACCAAGATAGAGGAATAACCCCTATTCCAGGCTCGCCAGAGGTCATCGGTCAGTGTGACCAAAGCAGTCTCAGTGCTGTAGCAGTGCCTGAAACCAGATTGAAAAGGGTCCAGATAATTTGTTTCATCCAAGGATCACAAGAGTTGGGACGCCACCACCTTCTCTACAACCTTCCCCACAAAGGGGAGGTTGGAGACAGGACAAAAGTTCTTCAAAACAGCTGGGTCCAGGGAAGGCTTCTTGAAGAGGGGCCTCACCACCGCTTCCTTCAAAGGTTGCTGGAAAGACCCCTCCATCAAGGAGGGATTGATTATCGCCTGGAGCCAGCCTCGTGTCACCTCCCTACTGGCAGAAACCAGCCAGGAGGGGCACGGGTCTAATAAACAGGTGGCGGCATTCATCGCCCTCACGGCCTTGTCCACTTCATCAGGGGTCACAGGCTCAAACTCGCTCCAGATAACATGACTAAGTCCAGCCCCCATCATCTCGGCTGGCACTGCCCAGTTGGAGTCCAGGTCCCTCTGAATCTGAGCGATTTTGTCCGAAAGAAACTGAACAAACTCCTCAGCTCTCCCTGCAAGGGTTCCTCAGCCTCCTCCACTTTAAGAAGGGAGTGGGTCACCCTAAACAAGGTGGCCGGGCGAGATTCTGTGGACGCAATAAGTGCGGAAAAGTGAACACGCTTTGCCGCCCTTATCGCCACTAAATAAGTCCTAAGATAGGCTCTTAATAGTGATCGGTCAGATTCAGAGTTACTGGCCCTCCAACGTTGCTCTAGACGTTTCTTGTGGCGCTTCATCTCCTGGAGCTCCTCAGTAAACCAAGGCGCCCTCCGGGGACCACTACCACAGAGAGGTCGCAAAAGCGCAATTCGATCCAGGGCCCCGGACGCTGCCTCATTCCAGGCTGCAACCAGGGACCCAGACGAGTTGTGGACAAGAGAGACAGGTATTTCCCCAAGCTCCTCCTGGAACCGATCTGGGTCCATTAGGCGCCTGGGATGGAACCACCTAGTCGGCTCCACCTCCCTGCAGTGGGGGAGTGATGCTCTGAAGTCCAGCCTCAATAGGAAATGATCTGTCCATGACAAGGGAGAGATCTCTATTCCCCTTAATTCCAGATCATGTCTCCATTGCCCCTAGAGAAACACAAGGCCGAGCGTGTGACCACCTCCATGAGTCTGATCCTGGATTACCTGGGTCAGGTCCATGGTTGCCATGGAAGCCATGAACTCTTGCGCCGCCTCTGAGTGTTCGACGAGTGATGGCAGGTTAAAGTCCCCCAGTACCATAAATCTGGGGAGCTCCATCGCCAACCCGGCTACTGACTCCAGCAGCGCAGGCAGGGCTGTTGCAATGCAGCTGGGAGGTAGGTACGTCAGCAACAAGCCCAACTGAACCCGTGAACCCAACTTCAATAGGAGGGACTCACACCCAACAATCTCCGGGGCAGGAATCCCACGAGGACTCAGGGACCTCTGAGCGATGACTGCCACTCCCCCACCCCTGCCCTGATGTCGAGGCTGATGAAGCACCACAAACCCATCCGGGCACATCTCCAAGAAGGGAACACCCCCCTCAGGGCCCAGCCAGGTTTCGGTTATACATGCCAGGTCCGCCCCCCTGTCCAATATTAGATCACGGACCAGGGAGCTTTGTTGACAATGGACCTGGCATTAAGCAACAGCAGCCTACAACTAGGGCCCTGTACTCCCCTGTCACCAGTACTACAGGATGGGCCTTTTGAGGGGCCGGAACCAGGAATCGCTCTAATATAGCAAGTCCTCATTCCCTGAAAATGGCCTGCCCCTCGGCTCCCGCCATATCTGCCCATCCCAGTCATAACCAGGATGCTCCGACCTTCTCCCATCCCCGGAGTACCCCCACCCTCACCAACCTTCTCCCTTCCCGACTGGACTAGCATTCCATGCACACCAAGCCCAAGGGTAAGTCCTGCCCCCCCGCTTTTGCTATTGCACTCAGCAGAGGGGGCACCAGGCTCCACCCCCGACTCTACCATTCTCCTACCACAGACACTCAATACACATTCACATTCAGTTAATGTACATAAAAGATAATCCACATTAATATGCCCTTAAATACAATAATAAAATTTATAACTAACAGGGCAACCATTCATCTGCATACATACACATACTCACAACAAACATTCTCTAAAATGGCAGACAACAGTTGTTACAGTTGTTAATCTGGCGCTTGAGGTCGCAGAGCGAGATGTGCAGCCCGTCGAAGGTGACCGTGTCATAGTTGAGCTTCGACGAGAACTTGTAGTGCACGCAGGAAATGGCTGGCTGGCGGGCAGGCAGGTGAGCAGGCCTCCGCTCCTTGGCTCCCCAGAGGCTGCCTCGCCCACCACGGCTCCCGTCAGGTGCAGCGCTGGGCCGGTTAGGCCTCAAACATGGCTGCAGAAGCGGCAGCTCCCTCCTCCCTCGTCTTCGGCCTCATTGTCTCCTCGGCGGCGGGGCAACAGTGTCTCGCCTCACCTCTCCGTCCTCCTCCGTCCTCCCCGGTGGATCGCAGCCTCAACAGCCCCCTCGCAATGGCAACGGCGGCTTCGCGAACACTCCAGCAGCACCGCCTTCGCTCCGGGGTCTTTCTCTCTCCGGCTAGGCCAGCCAGGCCTCCAACATGGCCGCAGAAGTGGCAGCTCCCTCCTCCCTCGTTCTCAGCCCCGCTGTCTCCTCGGCGGCGGTGGCAGCAACAGCGTCTCGCCTCGCCTCTCCGTCCTCCATCTTCCGTCCTCCTCCGTTCGTTATCTTTGTTGCGATGGGTCGGACGCAACGAAGTTTCAGTGCTGGACTCTCTGGCAGGGGAAGACAGGATCTGAAAGGCTTTCTGATCTGCAATGGAAGGGCTGTAGGCTCCTCTCTGCAGGAATTGATTTCTGCTTTTCACATCTGGGTTTTGAAATCTTTCCAGTGACTCACCCAAAGCTTGAGTAGCAGGCGATTCGTTAGCTCTCCACCATTCTGCTTTTGAAGTCTTTGCTCCCAGCTGGGAGATCTGCCAGAATTCATCTTCCCACAGCATGCTGTCTGTTGTTTCCTCCTCTGGGTTATCAGCAGCTGCTGGGTCTTCAAGCAAACTCACTTTTTTCATGATAGATTTTCCTTCCCTGAATCTTTACCAGCTTCTCTCAAGCCTAGAGACAGCAGATGAAGTTCAGGACCCCAGGTACTTTGAAAAGGATTTTAGATCTTAGCATGATGTCATCGTTCCGACTAATGAAACACTTCAAAGAACTTCCAGGCATTGTTTATCGTAAAAAGTCTTTTTATTCATTTGAAAAATCATTTGCTTTTGTTTACATTCCAGGATCTGTTTTTTTTAAAGGGGGGGGGCGGATGTCAAAGCTGCTAACATTGGATGTTCTTGCTCTGACAAAATATGCAGAGCTGTGTGGTATTTTTAGAGTTAACTCAGAAAATGCTGGGAGGGGAGGAGGAAGAATGTATGAGTTGCAAACAGAAGAGAACCTTTGCCCATCAAACTAATTGGAGAACATGAATCATGACAGCAAAATAAGGGAGGGAAAATGCTAGCAAAAATAACTGCTCGGGGGTGGAGATTTCAGATCTTAGCATCCCCTCTTCATACCGTGCCGACATTTTGTCACATGAATAAAAAGACTTTTTAGGATAAACAATGCCTGGAAGTTCTTTGAAGTGTTTCATTAGTCGGAACCATGACACCATCAGCCAAGTGTGCAGCCAAGGGATGGGTGGTCCTTGAAAACAGATTGAAATAGGATTTCACTTTAGGAAATACTGAAAATCATGGTTATAAAAACTTTTTTCTAGCTTAGGTGCTCCTTGTGAGGTCTGTATTTACTGATTACGTTATTAACTAAATTATGTTTAGAAATGCAGCTCTGATAAAACTAATATCATTGGAGAAAACCCTTTTGGTCTCCCTTCCCCTTCATCTGCCTCATACTCAGAACAGCTCTTAATGTCTAGGCTAGGCATCTTCTAAGTATCTTCTTCCTTGAAGTATCTGTCTTCTGGAACATCTGCCCTAAGGTACACCTGCCCCCACTCCCATGTTTAAAAGAGCCTTGAAAACCTGGTTCTTTCTCCAAACCTTGGGTTTTCTGTGCTGTACTGTTTTTCATTGGTTGTTCTTTCTTCTGCTGTTTGAGCTTTTTAGTCTGTATTTTGTGATTGTATTTACTATAAGTCATCCAATCATTGTAGAGTTGGGCTGCTTTGTTAATCATTCGTCCTCCTGCTTGTCTTTTTCAGGTATGTGAAAAGTCAACGCCACACCATCCAAGTGGACTACATGGATGAACTGGCTTCTCTGATTGGGGTCAAGCCCAACATATCACAGATCCTAAGCTGGCCCAGGAGCTTTTCTTTGGGCCATGTACTCTGTATCAATATTGCTTGCAAGGGCCAGGAAAATGGGAGGGAGCCAGGAAAGCTATCCTGACCCAGCATGAACGGATCTTAAAACCCTTGAGAACCAGGCCAGTTACCCAATCAGACAACAATGCCTCAGTGCCCATTTGGTTTAAGTTGATTGGCCTTCTTGTTCTGTTCGCTGCAATTTGGGCTTATTTTTAAGTCCACAAAAGTCCTATCCTCCTAATCCAATCCCAATCTACATAGATACTGGCATTATGATTTCATTTTTGTGCCTTTAATAACTTACCTATTAAGTCTGCACATATAAAAAGACAGACTTTATTTTTCTAAAAAAAGCAAAATTTTACTATATTATGTATATGTTTCGTCCACAAATGATTGTTAACATTTCTTCTTAGGGAACAGTTTTGTGTTTATCATTTTATTGATTGTACTTTTATTGCTCAATGATCAAAATAAAGTTCTCTCTATCATATATTTCTGTTACCCTTCTATTCATGTGAGTCAGTTTTGCTAGATGAGAATACATTTTCTTGTATAAAGCAAAATAATCTGCCTAAGTGTAACCTGTTAAGTCCTGGGAGCGGTGGCGAATGAAGAATACATATGTCTCTGGAACAGCTCTTTATTGTGCTTATTTCAAACTCCAACAACAACAAGCAAAGGTACGCAGGCCTCCTTTTATACGTCCCAATTCCCCGGACAAGATGGCAACATCACTAGGCACTTTTCGCGCCTTGCGCATGCGCGCTCAGCCGGCGCCACTCAGTCTGGTCCCGGGCAGCTTTTGCATTTGCAGGCTCAGGACACAACAGCCCTCCCCCCTTAGATAGAAAACACACGGTACTTGTTCTTACAATCCATACAAGAATATAAAATAATATATATATTAAAAATATATTTTTTTTCCATCCTACAGACACTTCATTCTACTACAACTTGTTTGCCACTCTCTAATGTGTGCTTCGTGGGTTCTATTGCTACCCACATAGGTTCCATCTCCTCACCATAGACTTGTATGTTCTTATGCGGACAAGAACCTTACATACTCATTTAGGTGTTTAGGAGGGGCCTTAACCCGTTGGGACCTTCGCAGGATGAGGGAGGGTGCCTGGCCTGACAGCTCCCCTGCTCGACTGAACAGACCAGGACTTGACCTTAAGGGCGCCTGGCCTACCAGCCCGTCTGATGGACTCGCTAGACCAGGACTTTTATGCACAAGTTTTGCAGGTGATCCCTGATAGGGCGTACTGGCAGAAATGCCAGAATTTCCCCCAGGCTCTGTGAGAGCAGCTGCACTCTCTCAACCTTCTGAGTGGCTGAGGATTCCAGAACTACTCTGGATGGTTCCTGAGAACCTATGTCCTCGAGCCAGCGACCGTTTTCGGACGTGCCCTGTGAAACAGGTGTGTGTAAGGGGCCCCAGTATTCGGCGGACCCCAAGGTCATGCCTGAGGTGCCAGAGTCAGGAGAGGCCTCTCTGCTTGCCCCCCTTACATAGGACCTCCTTTTGGAAGCAGTTGCAGAATTGAACCTGCTTCCTAGCTGGGTTGCCAGTTCTTGCGTGTTCTGTGAATTCTGTGGATACCCCCGGTTATCCTCCCTGCCTGGAGTGTTACTGTTTCTATATGGAATATGTGGATGCCCCCAGGGTGACTCCCTGGCTGGAGTGCATCTTGGTGTGTAGGGTAGTTCTCTGTCCCATGAATTCTTGTTTGGAGCACTTGTGGAATCTCGGGATGGAGGATCAACGATCTCTTCAGCTGCCGGCACTGGCTGCTGATATTGTTCCTCAGAATGTATTCTATAACCTTCCTCCCCCCCCCCAGTGCAGAACCAAGAGTAGAAGGGTGCAAATCCAGCCGCACACGCAGCTGATCTATGTGCCGCCGCAGAACGTGGCCGTCTTCCAGTGACACTTCATAGGACAGAGGTCCAGAGACATTGCAGATGACAGCTGGTACCCACGGGTAACCAGGCCCGTAATTTCTGGTCCAAACAGGAGCACCCACTTGCAGACACCTTGGTGGCCGTGGATGCGACCCTTGAGACGCCACCCGGTCAGAGTGCAGTCTGTCCTGCTTAGTAATGAGCCGGCAACCCCAACGAAGTTCAGCCGGGCTCTTTCCCGTGGCAGTGCAAGGTGTAGTGCGATGTGCAAGAAGAAAGTCTGCTAACCTGTGATGCCAGTCACCATAAGTCAGTCTCTTAAGGACATCCTTGGTGGTGTGCACCATACGTTCAGCCATTCCGTTGGTGGATGGGTGGAAAGAAGCAGAAGTTGCATGGCGGATCATGTTGTCCTGGAGGAAAACCTGGAACTCAGAAGAGGTAAACTGAGGACCGTTGTCTGAAACTAGAACATCTGGAAGGCCATGAGTTGCAAAAATACTTCTCAGCACCTGGATAGTCTTGGCAGCAGTAGTGGAGGACACAGGAACAACCTCTAGCCACTTAGAATGGCTATCAACAATAACCAAGAAGAATTGCTCCTGAAAGGGCCCAGCGTAATGTATATGTACCCTGGACCATGGGGTGTGAGTTTCCTCCATCTATGAACTGGGGCCTGAGGCATTTCAGGCCGGGAGTGTTGGCACACATGGCACCCATGCACTTGAGCCTCAATGGCTTTATCGAGGCCAGGCCACCACAAATGGCTGCGTGCAAATGTCTTCATCCTGACTATGCCAGGGTGTCTCTCATGTAAAGAATGCAGCACTCTAGTCCTCAGTGAGGTAGGGATTACTACCCTAGTTCCGCATAGCAGACAACCCTTGAAAGTGGACAACTCATGTCTTCTTTGCCAGAAACTCTGAAACTCAGTATCAGGGCATCTGTCAGGTCATCCTGACAACACCCATGACAGAACGCGTGTGAACGTGTGGTCAGTGGCAGTTTCTGCAGCCACATCCCTTGCATTGAGGGGAGACTCAGGCAGCTCTTGAATGGACAGGATATTAATGGCTGGAGCAGGAGCAGGCTCCACTGTTGGAAGGGGTAATCTACTCAGAGCATCAGCATGACCCATTTCCTTTCCAGGCTTGTGAATTAACGAGTAGTCATATGCTGACAGAAAAATGGACCAACGCAGCATATGAGGAGAAAGAATATGTGGGGTCTGTTTGGTCATGGTGAACAACCCTAGCAGTGGTTTATGGTCAGTGTAGACCAGGGGTAGTCAACCTTTTTATACCTACCGCCCACTTTTGTATCTCTGTTAGTAGTAAAATTTTCTAACCCCCCACCAGTTCCATAGTAATGGTGATTTATAAAGTAGGGAAATTACTTTACTTTATAAAATTTATAAAGCAGAGTTATAGCAAGTTAAAGCATATAATAATAATTACTTACCAAACACGACGAGTTGTGTTTCTACCAAACAGTTCTACTTTGGTTTCATCTGACCATATGACACTCTCCCAGTCCTCTTCTGGATCATCCAAATGCTCTCTAGCAAACTTCAGACGGGCCCGGACATGTACTGGCTTAAGCAGGGGGACACTTCTGGCACTGCAGGATCTGAGTCCCTGGCAGCGTAGTGTGTTACTGATGGTTGCCTTTGTTACGTTGGTCCCAGCTCTCTGCAGGTCATTCACTAGGTCCCCCTGTGTGGTTCTGGGATTTTTGCTCACCGTTCTTGTGATCATGTTGACCCCACGGGGTGAGATCTTGCATGGAGCCTCAGATCGAGGGAGATTATCAGTGGTCTTGTATGTCTTCCATTTTCTAATTATTGCTCCCACAGTTGATTTCTTCACACCAAGCTGCTTGCCTATTGCAGATTCAGTCTTCCCAGCCTGGTGCAGGTCTACAATTTTGTTTCTGGTGTCCTTTGACAGCTCTTTGGTCTTCACCATAGTGGAGTTTGGAGTGTGACTGAGGTTGTGGACAGGTGTCTTTTATACTGATAACCAGTTCAAACAGGTGCTATCAATACAGGTAATGAGTGGAGGACAGAGGAGCCTCTTAAAGAAGAAGTTACAGGTCTGTGAGAGCCAGAAATCTTGCTTGTTTGCAGGTGACCACATACTTATTTTCCACCATAATTTGCAAATAAATTCTTTCCAAATCAGACAATGTGATTGTCTGGATTTGTTTTCTCGTTTTGTCTCTCATAGTTGAGGTCTACCTATGATGACAATTACAGGCCTCTCTCATCTTTTTAAATGGGAGAACTTGCACAATTGGTAGCTGATTAAATACTTTTTTGCCCCACTGTAGAAACAGGAAGTCTGATGAAATTACATTTAATTAATTAAATTATTAATAAGATCCCTGAGGCTGATGCTGCGAAACTAAATACTGGATATCTGGCTCAATTTTTGTAAGGAACAAACGAAGGTCTCCTCTTTCGGAAATATTCAGGCGGTTTCTTTCTTTGGTCATAATATGATTAACAGCACTAAAGCCTGATTCCACAAGATATGAGGTAGGGAAAGGTATCAATAAACTGAATATCATTTTCCACATATTTGGATATAAGGCAGGCATTTTTTTTTTACTTTGCCATAGGTTTTCATATCCACCACTTTCAAATTTATGTTTACTTTCTTCATTATATCTAATTTCTAACAGTTCTTCTTGGCAAGTTATATCAGCCTCTTCAATATTTGCGGTAAAAGGATTTTTCATCCAGTCATACACCTTCAATTTCAAAATATCTTCAAATCATTTTTCCATGTCCAATTTAAGTCCTGGGCAAGCAGGAATGAAGAGAAAGCCTTTATGGCCTCTACCTTGGTATTGAGAGAATGCCCAGTGGAGTCTGGTTTGCCCCCGATCCGTGCCTGTCACAGCAGGATGAAGAGAGAGCCTGGTTTTTGTCAGAGATGCATGAAACCTCTATGACTGAGGGCTCTGTGCGGCTCTCAAAATGGCGGCTGCACCAAAATTAGCGGCCGCTTGTATTTCGGCTGGGCCTTCCCAGCCATGAGGGGCTCTAAGAGGAAGCTTGTTGTTTGTTGTGCCTTTAATTTCCACCCCCCGAAGCGGAAAATGAGGCACTTGCAGTTTTATCTCATTGCGCAGCGTCTGCTGCGATCCGGATCGTCGAGAAAGTTGACGGGAGCCTCGCGATGATGGCGCGCTTCAGTGAGGCTCTCTGGCCTCCAAGAGCTCCGTGGGGGGTCGCACAGCTGAGGCTAACACCCCATGCCTGCTGGAAAGCTCTGTGAGCCGATCGGAGGGCTCAATGGATCCAAAAATTTAAACGGCTCGATTGAACCCCTACCGCCCACCAAAAAAGCTGGAACGCCCACTAGTGGGCGGTAGGGACCAGGTTGACTACCACTGGTGTAGACCGTGAAATGGTGGCCGTATATGAAATCATGAAACTTCTTAATGCCAGCCACAATGGCCAGCGCCTCCCTGTCAATCTGAGCGTAATTCCGCTCAGCAGAAGACAAGGTTCTGGAATAATACGTCACAGGGACCTGTGTCCCATCAGCCAACAGATGGCTAAGAACTGCCCCCACTCCATATGGAGAAGCATCGCAGGCAATGCAAACAGGCAACTGCTCATTGAAGTGAGCCAGTACAGCATTAGAAGTAAGCAAGGCCTTAACTCATTGAAACTTTTTTCATGGACCTTAGTCCACTGCCAACAGGCTTGTTTGTCTAAGAGCCTGTGCAATGGCTCAGCTATAGCAGCTTTGTTTGGCAGAAAGGCATGGTAAAAGTTTAGTAGCCCCCAAAAGGCTTGTAGTTCCCCTTTAGACTTAGGGATTGGGGCCTGCTGAATGGCCTTTAATTTAGCTTCAGAAGGGTGGATACCTTGAGTATCTATCCTGAATCCCAAAAAGTCAGTAGAATTGACTCCTATCTTACACTTGTCCTTTTTTTACTTGAGACCTGCTTCCCTAAAACAAAGCAAGACAGCCCTTAATCTCTCAGCCAAGTTTTGAGGTGATTCTCCTGCAATGAGGACATCATCAAAATATGGACAGACTCCTGGAATACCCCTCAGTGTGTTCTCCATAATACTCTGGAAAATGCCAGGGGCTACATTTACCCCAAATTGCAATCTCTTCACTTTAAAAGCTTCTCTGTGAGTCACAATCGTCTGATCCTCAGCAGCTGCCTCATCAACAGGCAACTGTTGATAGGCCTGTGCCAGGTCAAGCTTCGCAAAAATCTGCCCCCCCCCCCTTTAGGGAAGCCAGAATGTGACTTACTAGAGGTACTGGATAAGCGTGTTGCTATAGTGCCTTGTTTAGTGTGCACTTGTAGTCCACACAAATACGAATGTCCCGATTAGCCTTTAAAGGCGTTACTATGGGGGTTTCCCAAGGACAAGAATTTACAGGCTCTAGAATGCTCTGCTGGAGCAATTTGTCCAGTTCAGCATCAATCTTGTTTTTAAGTGCAAACGGAACTCTCCTAGGCTTGACCCTAATGGGTGCTATGGATGGATCTAATCGTAGTGTAACTGGAGGCCCCTTGTAGGTTCCAAGCTCAGAGCTAAACACATCTGCAAATTCCCTGCAGACTTCTGCAAGACTAGACGTTTGCAAATGGTGCAGCCCTGTGACCTGAATTCCCAGAGCCTCAAACCAATCGAGTCCAATAAGACTCGCACGTTCACCCCCAACAACCAACACATCTAAAGGACCCTCAAAATCGTTGTACTGTACCTTAAGGGTGGCCTCCCCCTTAAAACACACCTTAGAATTCTGAAAGTCTGTAAATATCACAGTGGATGGCCTGAGTTTCACTCAAAACCACTGCTGCTGCAAATCTTCCTGAATGTGTTGAGGGAAATTATGGAGAGAGCGGAACCAGTGTCCAATTCCATGGATAAGGGAACCCCTTGCAACTTTACTTTAAGGGACAACTTCTTTTTTAGGGGTTTATTTGTGCCTGTCCTTAGAATACTTCTGCGTGTTGCGCAGAAACCCACCCTATTTTGGCTGGGGACCCTGGTACCTTTCAGATGCAATTCTTCTTTAGGTTGTACCTTCTGATGACTCAGAGATACGGCTGCAATGTGGCCTTGCCTTCCACAGGCCCTACAAATGGCGAACCGGAACCAGCAGTCTGCTCTTCTGCGGCATCCTCCGCATCCGAAGCATTGTGGAGTTATTGAAGCCTTTTCTGTGTGATCCCTCTGTCTCCTTCTGGCTGCCTGGTAGAGTTTATTCACTTTATCTTCAGGAACCTCTTCCGAATCTTCTTGCACATTCTCCTGGTGGACAGCAACAGTCTCTGGAGAGCTTCTGGTGGGCCACATTTTTTTTAATGCTCTGCCTGCTGCTTCCTCTGCTGTAACTTCTCGTAGAGCATCTTGGAATGAAATGTCTTCTTTCGCAAAGATCCTTTGCTGTAAGTCTTTATTTCTCAGTCCACACAGAAAACGATCATGTAGTCTTTCCTCTAAATCTTTAAATTCACACGGTCTAGCTGCTCGCCTCAATGCTGTGATAAAGTCCTTAGCAGATTCTCCTGCCCTCTGATCCCTTTGTTCAAACGTGTGCCTCCATGCAATGATGGACAGCTTGGGCTGAAAATGTTCCTTTAGAAGTTTCTTTAAGACTTTGTATGTTACACCTTCCAGCAAAGCAGGAGCCACGAGGTTTTCAGCAATTTCAAAAGTCTCTTGGCCGCATACACACAACAACGTGGCAGCCTTCAGCCCATCTTCACTTGGTTAACCCTAAAATAGTTCTCTACTATTGCAACGTATGATTCCCATCGTTCCGGGTGTGCAACGTCGAATTCTGACAAGCGGCCATTTTTCGCCATTGTAGTTTGTGCTGCACCACTCGCTTCTGCAGGGAAAGGGTCTCTCAGCCAAGCTCACCCTCCAGCGACGCTGTACTGGCAGGATAGCTGCTGAATTTAACGCCGTTTTCCCTTCCCCAACTTCTTTCGGGTAAGTCTTAAAGCTTCCTTCTAGCTTTCCTTGTTAAGGATCCCATCCTCGTCGCCAGTGTTAAGTCCTGGGAGCGGTGGCGAATGAAGAATACACATGTCTCTGGAACAGCTCTTTATTGTGCTTATTTCAAACTCCAACAAGAACGAGCAAAGGCACGCAGGCCTCCTATTATACGTCCCAATTCCCCGGACAAGTTGGCAACATCACTAGGCACTTTTCGCGCCTTGTGCATGCGCGCTCGGCCGGCGCCACTCAGTCTGGTCCCGGGCAGCTTTTGCAATTGCCCGGGAACCTTGCAATATCCCGAGTGTCAGAATCCAATTATATTTCATCTCTAGTTATCGACTATGGAAAACCCCATTTCTGCCCTCTCTGGATTCTGTCATACGATGAAGGGGAAGGGGGGTGAACAAAGGGGCTTTATGGCCCTCACTTCCTTCACCACAGCTTCAAAGGGGATTGAATGTGGATTTCACCAAAAGGACTAGCAATTGGCCCATCAGCTTTGATCTGCTCCTCTCTGAAGTCTCCCTTCCATCGGCAGGGAGGAAATGGGGGTGGAAATGTAACGCCTGAGATTGCTGCTGGAAAGATGGTGGGGTGGGCTGGGCTGCTGGGGACCCCTTAAAAGCTTGAACGGTAGGGCTTGGCCCCCAAGTCCTGTCTAGAATACCTGCAACCAGGTTCTCTTAATAAAGATGCTTGTTGGAAGAAAGATTCCAAGAGTTCTGTCTTCTTAAGATGCAAAGTGGGGTCGGTCCTTACATTAGACAGGAGTTGCAAAATTAATCCACCTGGAAGGGAGACCCTTGCTGGGGGGATTTTGCAAAAAATTACCATGTCAGACAATGGAGCAAGAAAAGGGGGAAACTCCCCGGAAAGAGAGCCACTGCCCCGACTGGAACCTTGCTGGATGTCGGGATCCAAGAGGTCAGATTCCTCTGGAGAAGAAGTCGTGGAGACACGGGACCACAAGACTCGCTGGTCAATGGGCGTTGGAAAGAAAAGCGAGTGGGGAAAGGAATCAAGAAAGGTGACCTTGAGACGGGGGGCCAAGCAACCAGAATGAAAGCAGGAAATGGAGAAATCCCTGCACGCAAGTGAAGAGGGAGAAAGCTGGACACCGTACTCAGACTGGATCCTAGAGAAAGCTATTGACCTGATGAAGAGAACTCTCAGCTCCCTAGGAGAGGAGAATCCTGAGCCCTACGGCCGCCCTAGCTCCTGGAACTGCAAAGGGAGAGACACTGAGGGGGAAGTGGAACCTGCAGCCCCGGGGACATCTGCTGATCCAGTAGTCCCCACCCCCTACCGAACCACAGATGGCGATCTGGACGGAAGACACTACCACCAACAACGGAGGCACCAATCCATTCTAAGACGTCCGCCGTTGGAAGTGAAATTCAAAGGGGAGCCAACACGCTTGGGGGTTTTCCTAACCCAAGTCCTCAGCTACATGGAGGAATACGGGTGGGATATCCCCAGCGACAAAGCCCACATCTGGATCGTGAAATCTGCCCTGGACGGACCGGCCGCAGACTGGGTGGTGAACTTGCATGACTCCAATGCCCCAGAACTGAACGACTTCAACAGTTTCATGTCCTCTCTGAGAAGGTGATTTGAAGACCCCCTGGCTGATCGCAAAACCCTCAAAAGGATAAAAATGATGAGGCAAGGCAAATGCCCGGTCGCTGAATATTCACAAGAATTCTGGGCCATTGCCAACAAACTGAACTGGCCAGAAGACATCCTCCTTAGCCATTTCAAAGACGGACTAAATTATGACCTCTCTGATGCTTGCCTGCCCCGAGGAGACCCACACCAACTTGAGGAATGGTATGTCTTGGCAGAGGAAGCAGAGATCGACATATTGAAGAGACACCTCCGAGGAAAACAATGGAGCCGCTTCCCGCCTGAGTTGACACACGAACCAGTGAAACCATTGGCTACAGTCAAGAAGCAAATGGGGTGTTTCAAGTGTGGAAGAGAAGGGCATCGAGCTGTAGAATGCCGCTCCAAAGCCCCCCAGCACAACTCAGACAGATCCCCAATCAGCAAATCCGGAAAGTCTTCAGCTAAGCCAAAAGAAACTGCCATGAGAATGATGGAAATTGCGGAACCCCCCACCTCTGCTCATCAGGGGGAAAGAACTCCAGACTACACCGTAGGGCCGGTGGACACCTCAGATGACAGCTCGGAGGCGAATCCCTGATAAGTGGACACATTGCACCCATCCTCAAGACAGTGACTATATTAATTCCCCCCATGCCCGAAGCCGTGAAGGTGAAAGCCTTAATAGACTCTGTCTGCACCTGCTGCCTCATTAGCCCGACACTAGTGGGGAATCTGGGCATTCCGTCGAGGAGACTGGAACAACCAATCTCATTTGGCCAGTTAGATGGGTCCATAGCAGGGGAGGTGCCAGTTACCCTAGTCACTTTACCAATACACCTCTCCCTGGGCAAACATGAGGAGGACATAACGTTTGTGGTGACCCCAGGCATGGAATACCCAATGATCCTAGGGATAGAATGTGTTGGAATATTCATGAACAGGAAGAGTCATGTGGTAACTCAGTCAGCCAATGGGAAGAAAGTGCTACTGAGTCTGTGCAAAAAAGAGTATTGAGTTAGGAGCTGGATTTCCAGTCTCAAGGTTTTGTCTGTGGTCTGTCTCGGTAAGAAGTCTTCATTAAGCTACGTTGCTGTAAAGAAGAATGGTACTGTAAATATTTTTATATAAATATAAAGTTATTTGAATCAGCTAAATGCAGTCAACTGTGAGAGCTTCTGATTTATTTTTCACCAATAGAGAAATTAAAATTCTCTAACAGAATGGTTAAAAAAATGGAACCTCTGGGTGAATTGGAGGATGGCAGAAATCAAATTCCTGAAGGGAGACCCCATGGACTTAAAAGCCAAAAGGGGGCTACCAGAATCAAGAACAGAAAAAGCATCCATGGGAGAGGAGAAGGGACTACCAGAAATACCAGAGGAATACAGAGACCTTGCTGAGTTTTTCAGTGAGGAGAGGGCGGATGAGCTCCCCCCCCCACTGACCCACAGACTGTGCTATTGAATTCAAGCCTGGGGCAAAACTCCCAAAGCCCAGATTATACTCCATGAGCCCAAAAGAGAAGGAGGAAATGGAGAGATTCATAAAGAAGAACCTACAAAGGGGGTTCATTGAACCAGCCAAGCCTAAAGTAGACACCAATTGTTTTCAAGAATTGACTTTTTTTTTTATTACAACGGATTTATATTTTAGGGTAAAAAATGTAAAGATTTTCCCAAGGACATTGACAGATCATAGTCCAGTATGGATGGAGCTTGCCGTGGAAAAAGAGGAGAGACGATCTTGGAGGTTGAATGAAAAATTATTTAGACAAGAGATGAATGTTCAGAAACTTAAAGAGTATTTAAAGGAATATTTTATTTTAAATATGTATAAGGGAACTTCAATGGCAATGGTTTGGGATGCCAGCAAGGCTTATATGCGTGGGGTTTTGATTCAAATGAATAAGGTTTATAGGCAAAAACGGATGCAAAAGCGTAAGGAATTGGAAGAGGAGATTAAACTAAAAGAAAAAGCTCTAATTTTGAATCCCTTAAATAAGAATGTAAAGACATCTATAGATTTGCTTAAAACACAGTTCAATATACTAATGGCTGATCAGGCTGCAACTAATTTACTTTATATGAAACATAATGCATTTTGCAATGCTAATAAACCAAAGAGATGGCTGGCCTATCAATTAAGGAAGAAACAGAAGTCGAGAATTATAGATAAAATAAATTACAATGGTAAAGTGGTTTTTCAGAAAGAACTGATTAAAAAATCTTTTTTAGATTATTATACAAAACTATACATGGGTAAGAAGGTACAGAGTTCAGATATAGACAAATACTTACAAAATGCTCATTTTCCTAAGTTAACAGATGATCAGAGACAAGAGATTAATGGATTTATTACTTCAGAGGAAATTATTACAGCAATTAAGCAACTAAAAGCAGGCAAAGCACCTGGCACTGATGGATTGACATCAATTTATTATAAAGTTTTGATTGATGAGATGATAGAACCTCTAAAGGAACTTTTTAATAATATATATTTTTTTCTTTCTCTCTTTTCTGGAAAGAAGTGATTTAAACGGAGTGTAATGGACTATATAGTTCTTTCTTTTTCAAACTTTCTAAGCTTTTTTTTTTTTGAAAGTGGTTTGGTGGTTCTGAAGTTTCTTTTGGACTCTCCTTTGTTTTTTTTAATTCTCGAGGATTTTAGTACTTTTTTTTTAAGAAGGAAGAAAGAGAGAACAAGATTTTTTTAAAAAATGGCTTCAAAGAGGCAAGCAGTTTCTACAGTTCCTAAGGTGGCTTCTTCTCCTGCAATTTTACCAGTACAACAACCTAAAGCTACACCACCATCTTCTCCTCCTTTGCCAGTATTATCTGTACAAGATATGAAAGATATAATGGGAAATGCTGTATCCCAAATCAGAGAGGAAATGAAGGAGCTTTTTGATCAGAATAAATCTGAAAGTAGAGGGGAAATGAAGGAGCTCTTAGAGCAGAATAACACTATTTTGAGGCAAGATATAGTAATGGCTCTATCAGGATTGGCTTCTGTGGTTAAGAAGCTTGATTCTAGAGTGGAAGAGGTCGTAGACAAAGTGATATTCTGGAAGATAAATTTGAAGATATGGAAAAAAAGATGGAAATTTCACAAGATGATATTCTTATGTCTCAGTACAGGGAAATGGAATATGCCCTAAGAATCAGGGGTTTGAAAGAGGACATGAATCAAGATTTGATAGAGATTGTGGTTAATGACCTTGCCGTTGTTTTGAATAGGGATAAAGATGGATTACGTAGAGAAGTGGAAAAAATTTACAGAGTTAACTCCTGGGTCGCAAAGCAGAAGAACTTACCAAGAGATGTGGTGATTTACTTTGCAAAGAGATCTTTGCGCAATGAAATCATACAAGCTTTTTATAATAAGAGGTTCCAGATTGCTGCTCAAGATGTCATCATTTTAAAGGAGATCCCATCTAAAATTCTAAGAAATAGAAAAGACTTTGCTTTTTTAGCTAATGAACTTAAAACAAGAATGATGCCATTCAGATGGGAGATTCCGATGGGTATTGTTTTGAGCCATGCGGGGACATGTTACAGACTTAACACAGTTACCAAAGCAAAGGAGTTTTACATCTCGGTCCTGGGAGCAGGCTCCTCGTCATCCATGATTCAGAAAGTTCTGGATGGTAAAGAGGTGGAACAGCAGTCTGAAGGATTAAGTGTGATGGTTGCTGGAAAGTCACAGACGGAATGGTTGCGACAAACAGAGATCAAAGAGCCAAGAATGACTCGTGCAGCACATAGACGCAAGGAAAAGGAACAACAAAAGAAAGAAGTTAAAGAATCTCTTCAAGAAAGTGTTTCGTTGCCGGTGGGAGGAGCAAGACCCAAGAGTTCTGCAACACATTCTTCAATGGCAGATCTTCAGGCAGTCTTCTCCAGGCTTCTGGTTAAGGGAGATGGTAAAGCTCCTGACCTGGAATGTTAACGGCCTTAATTCCCCTCAAAAGAGAAAGAAAATCTTTCACTACTTAAAGCAACATAATAATGATATTATTTGTTTGCAGGAAACACATATTTTACTTAAAGATCAAAAATATTCAGTCAATGCTCGTTTGGGATCTCATTTTGTATCTTCTGCTCCTGGGAAAAAAGGGGGTGTAGTCATTTATGTTAAGCAAAACTTATCAGTCCGTTTGGTAGAATCAGATCCTCAAGGAAGATATGTCATGATTGAAGTTGGTTTATATAGTAAGAAAATACTTATAGTGGGACTGTATGCACCAAACCAACAACAGGAACAATTTTATAGACTGTTACATCAGAAATTAACTTTGTTGGATTATAGATCTGTGATATTAATGGGAGATTGGAATGGTGTGTTAGATATACAAAGAGATAAAAAAGGATCTTCCATCTTTTTCAAACAGGCTAAACTACCCAAAGCTTTTTTTGATTTGAAAGAGGACTGGGAGTTGCGAGATTACTGGCGTGAACGCAACCAGGAGGAGAGAGACTTTACTTTCTTTTCAGATAGACATCAATCCTTTTCAAGAATTGACTTTTTTTTTATTACAACTGACTTATATTTCAGGGTAAAGAATGTAAAAATTTTTCCTAGGTCGTTGACGGATCACAGTCCAGTTTGGATGGAGTTGGTTGATGAAAAAGAGGAGAGGAGATCGTGGAGGGTGAATGAGAATTTATTTAGACAAGAAAAGAATATTCAAAAATTAAAGGAGCATCTAAAGGATTATTTTGTTTTAAATATGCATAAAGGCATTTCAATGTCAATGGTATGGGATGCAGGTAAAGCCTCCATGTGTGGGATTTTGATACAAATGAACAGTGCTCAGAGACAAAAGCAGATTCAGAAACGTAAGGATTTGGAAGACGAGATTAAATTAAAAGAAAAATCTCTGATTCTAAATCCTACAGATGAAAAGGTTAAAGAATCTATAAAGTTGCTTAAAACACAATTTAATATGTTGATGGCTGATCAAACTGCAACTAACTTATTGTTTATGAAACAAAATACATTTTGTAATGCCAATAAACCAGGGAGATGGTTGGCTTATCAATTGAGAAAGAAACACAGAGAATTATAGATAAAATAAATTATAATGGTAAATTGGTGTATCAGAAGGAGTTGATTAAGAAATCTTTTTTAGATTACTATCAAAAATTATATAAGAGTACCAATGTACAAACTTTAGATATAAATAATTATTTAAGTGAAGCCAACTTTCCCAAAATAACAGAAGATCAGAAACAAGAAATTAATGGTTTAATTACCAGTGAGGAAATTGTGACAGTGATTAAGGAATTAAAATTAGATAAAGCACCGGGTACGGATGGTCTGACATCTATTTATTATAAAACTTTGGTAGAAGAGATGATTCAACCTTTATGTGAGCTTTTTAATAATATTTTACAGGGTTCAGAGATTCCTCCGTCATGGCGCAGAGCCTTTATATCTTTAATTCCTAAAGAAGATCAAGACCTTACTTTACCAAAGAATTATAGGCCTATATCTCTTTTAAATGTAGATTATAAGATTTTTGCAAAAATTTTAGCTAATAGGCTTATGAGGGTTTTGCACCAGCTTATACATAAGGATCAATCGGGTTTTATAACTGGTAGGTATATGAAGAATAATGTTAGACAAATTATTAACTTACTAGAATATTAGATAAGAATAACCAAATTTCTGCAGGATTGATATTTTTAGATGCTGAAAAAGCTTTTGATCAATTGAACTGGCAGTTTATGTTAAGATTAATTGAGGATATGAATTTTGGAGAAAAAATTTTACAAGCTCTTGGTGCTATATATCAAAAACAAATGGCACAACTTATAGTTAATGGGGGTTTGTCAGAGGTTTTTACAATAGAAAAAGGGACAAGACAGGGATGTCCATTGTCACCACTACTGTTTGTTTTAACTTTGGAAATTTTGCTGATTAAAATTCGAGAATCGCAGGAAATAAAAGGAATAGAAGTTAATAAAAAAGAATATAAATTAAGAGCTTTTGCAGATGACTTGGTGGTTACCTTGTCTCAACCTACCTATTCTGTAGTAAACTTATTACAATTGATTTACCAATATGGACGGGTTTCGGGTTTTAAAATTAATAACAATAAGACTAAAATATTACCTAAAAATATGACTAATTTGGATAAGCACTCTTTGGTTAATCTGACAGATTTTGAAGTTGTTGAGAAGGTAAAATACTTGGGGGTCACCTTATCGGTTTCTAATGTAAAATTTTATAAAAACAATTATGAAAGGCTGTGGGTCAGGGTACAAAGAGATTTGAGAAATTGGGAGAAATTGCAATTATCTCTTATGGGAAAAATTGCAGCGATTAAAATGAATGTCCTGCCAAAGTTTCTTTTTTTATTTCAAATGTTACCTATCTTAAAGAATGAGGTTAACTTAAATGAATGGCAGAAAGGTATCAATAAATTTATCTGGGCAGGGAAAAAACCAAGAGTAAAGCTTAAAATTATGCAAGATTTTCGTGAGAGAGGTGGACTCAAGGTACCGAATCTGAAATTGTATTATGATGCTGTGACCTTAACATTAATTAGTGATTGGGTTAATTTAACAAATGCAGAAATACTCCATTTGGAGGGTTGGGATTTACTTTTTGGATGGCATGCCTATTTAATTTTTAATAAAAAAGTTGACCGGGTTTTTAAATCTCATATTATAAGGATTTCTTTACTTTGGGTTTGGAGGAAATATTATAAAAGTGATTTTAAAATACCATTATGGGCTATACCTTGGCATGCGATAGAGGGGATAAGGAGAGGAGTTAAGATGGATAGTGTTTCTTATGCACAATTACTTAGATGGGATGGTCAAAATTGGCAGTTAAAATCTTTGGAAAATTTAGCACATGAAAATATTACTTACTCATGGTTCCAATATAGACAAATACTGGATAGATGGAAGATGGATCATAATATGGGCTTGCTTAGAGAAGATGAAAACCTTTTTAAACAAGTAAAAGACCAAAGGCGAACTCACATTAAGAGAGTTTACGGGGTGCTAGTAGAACTGGATTCAGAACCAGAACTAATTAAAGAATGTATGATTAAATGGGCACAAAATTTTGGTGAACCAGTTCTACTGGATACCTGGGAAACTATCTGGGTGAGGAATGTCAAATTTACACAAGCCCAGAACTTAAGGGAGAATTTTTACAAAATGTTTTATAGATGGCACCTTGATCCACAAAAAATGTCTCGTATGTATCCTGACCTACAGCCTAAATGTTGGAGATGTGGTTGTTTGGATGCTACTTATTATCATATTTGGTGGTCGTGTAAAAATATAAAAGCCTTTTGGATTAAGATATGGTGGAATATTCAAAGAATTTTTAGAAGGAGGGTAAAATTTACCCCACAATTGTTTTTGTTAGGTATTGTCACTGATTGTGATGCTAAGGAGGTTATATTGATGTTAAATTTAATTACAGCTGCAAGGTTGTTAGTAGGGCAATACTGGAAGAAGGAATCTTTGCCTACCTTGCAAGAGTGGTTTTTAAAAGTTTCTTATTTGGCGGAAATGGCAAAGATTTCGGCTTTCTTAAAGGATCAATCGCAAGAGAAGTTCTTTGCGGTATGGGAAAAATGGATAGATTTTATACAACATAAATTGGATATAAAAATATTACTTAGTTTTTCAATAACTTATATATAAATCTTAATATTTTATAGATTGTATTTTTTTCTTTTTTTTCTTTATATTTCTTATTTTTACCTTATTCTTATTCTTTTAATATCTCTTTTCTTCTTTCTTTTCTTTTTTATTCTTTTTCTCTTTAAGTACTTTTTTTAATACTTATGCTTTTTTTTCTCTACATATATATTATTGTTAATTATTTTATAAGTTGTTTATGTAATGTATTTAGATATACTTATGATTTATACTTTTTTAATCTTTTTTTTAAGATTCTTAGAAATTCTAATTAAGCCTATATTCAGCTCTGGGAAGGTTGGGGGGATGGAGAGGGAGGGTTGGGGTGGGTTGTGTAGGGTTGTTTTTTGTTTTTTTTTCTTCTTCTTTATTTGTAAAAATTTTAAAAATTTTCAATTAAAAAAAAAATTAGCTAACAGACTTATGATTGTATTGAATCAAGTGATACATATGGATCAAACAGGTTTTATAACTGGAAGATATATGAAGAATAATGTTAGACAATTATTAATTTAATAGAATATTTGGACAAAAATAATCAGATTTCTGCAGGATTGATTTTTTTAGACGCTGAGAAAGCCTTTGATCAGTTAAATTGGCAATTTATGTTAAGATTGGTTGAAGAAATGAATTTTGGAGATAAAATTTTACAGGCTTTTCGAAGTATTTATCAAAGACAATCAGCACAACTTATAGTTAATGGAGGTTTATCTGAGGTATTTCAAATTGAAAAGGGGACTAGACAGGGTTGTCCACTGTCTCCTTTGTTGTTTGTTTTAACGTTGGAAATTTTGTTGATAAAAATTCGTGAATCACCCAAAATAAAGGGAATAGAGATTAATAAAAATGATTACAAATTAAGGGCTTTTGCAGATGATTTGGTTGTTACTTTGGTTCAACCAACTCATTCTGTAGTGGAGTTGTTACAATTGATAAATCAATTCGGACAAGTCTCCAGTTTTAAAGTTAATAATAATAAAACTAAAATATTACCAAAAAATATGACTAATTTGGATAAGGATACTTTGGTTAGGTTGACAGGTTTTGAAGTTGTAAAAAAGGTTAAATATTTGGGGGTATTTTTATCTGCTTCTAATGCAAAATTGTATAAAATTAATTATGAAAAGTTGTGGTTTAAAATACAGAAAGATTTGAATGATTGGAAAAAATTGCAATTATCCTTGTTGGGGAGAATTGCTGCGGTTAAAATGAATGTTCTACCAAAGTTTCTTTTTTTGTTTCAAATGATACCTATTTTAAAGAAAGAGGTAAATTTAGAAGAATGGCAGAAAGGTATTAATAAATTTATTTGGGCGGGGAAAAAACCAAGAGTAAAGCTTAAAATTATACAAGATGTTCGAGAGAGAGGCGGACTCAAGGTACCAAATTTGAAACTGTATTATGATGCGGTGGTTTTAACATTGATTAGTGATTGGATTAATTTAACAAATGTAAATATACTCCTTTTGGAGGGATGGGATTTACTATATGGATGGCATGCCTATTTAATATGTAATAAAAAGGTGGATAGGGTCTTTAAGTCTCATATTTTAAGAATTTCTTTATTGCGAGTTTGGAAGAAATATTACAGAATAGATTCCAGAATTCCATTGTGGGCAATTCCAGGGCATGCGATAGAAGGAATAAGAAAAGGAGTGAAGATGGATAGCATTTCTTATAAACAATTACTTAATTGGGATGGGAAAAATTGGCAATTAAAATCTATGGATGAATTATTACAAGAAAATATTAATTATTCTTGGTTTCAGTACAGACAATTATTAGAAAGTTGGAGGATAGATGAAAAAGTGGGTTTGATTAGGGAGGATGTGATTTTGTTGAAACAAATTAAAGACCAAAGTCGAACTCATATAAAAAGAATTTATGTTGTTTTAGTGGAATTGGATTCAGAAACAGAATTAGTTAAAGATTGTATGGTTAAATGGGCTCAAAATTTTGAAGAGACGATCTTATTAGATACATTGGAGATAATTTGGGTGAGGAATGTTAAATTTACACAAGCTCAAAATTTACGAGAAAATTTTTACAAAATGTTTTATAGGTGGCACCTTGATCCACAGAAGATGTCTCGTATGTATCCAAATCTGCAGCCTAAATGTTGGAGATGTGGTTGTTTGGATGCAACGTATTATCATATTTGGTGGTCATGTAAAAATATAAAGGCTTTTTGGATTAAGATTTGGTGGAATACTCAAAAAAATTTTAATAGAAGGATAAAATTTACACCACAATTGTTTTTGTTAGGCATTATTGTTGATTGTGATGATAAAGAAATTATTTTAATGTTGAATTTAATTACAGCGGCAAGGCTGCTGATAGGGCAATATTGGAAGAAGGAGTTTTTGCCTACTTTAGAGGAATGGTTTCTTAAAGTTTCTTATTTATCTGAAATGGCAAATATTTTTTGGTGTGGAAAAGATGGGTGAATTTTATACAGCATAAATATGAGATTAAAAAGTATTATCTAGCTTTTGAATAATTTATGTTTAAGGTAACGATTAGAATTATTGTTTTGTTTTTATATATTGGAGTTAAAGTATTTAAAATTTTGTTGTTTTTTGAATGTATTTATAATTGTTTGATGTTTATTTAAGTTGTAAGGTTTTTTTTTTAGTTTTTATTAACCCTGTATTCAGCTCTGGGAAGAAGGGGGGAGGATGATGGGTGGGGGGGTGGGGGGGAGAGGGGGATTATTTTATTGTAAAACTGCAAAAAAATTCAATTAAAAAAAAAAAGAAAGCTACGTATCCAGCTGCCCAAAATGTGCAACTGCAAAGAGATTGCAAGGGAAATCGCCAGGACTATTACAAACAGTGGCAAATCCCTCAGCCCCCTGGAGAGAAATAGCCATGGACTTTATAGTGGAATTGCCAGAAAGCAATGGAAATACTGTTGTCTGGACGGTCACGGACTTGTTTTCCAAACAGGTGCACTTTATCCCTTGCCAAAAGATTCCCACCGCAAAAGCCTTAGCAAAACTTTTTGTACAGCACATTTACAGATTGCATAGGGCACCCCAATGCATCATCTCTGATAGGGGAGTGCAATTTACGTCTGCATTTTGGAAGGAATTTTTATCCCTTTTAGGGACCACTCAGGGACTGACATCTAGCCATCATCCACAAGGAAATGGGGGGGCTGAAAAAATGAACTCAGTACTTGAGCAATATTTAAGATGTTTTCTTAATTTTCAGCAAACAAATTAGACGGACCTAGTCCCTTTTGCAGAAGTTGCCTACAATAATGCAGTCCACTCCAGCACAGGTTACACTCCTTTTCAAATAGCCACCGGTCAAAATTTCAACCCCATGCCAGAATTAACCCCAAATGAACCGACCATCCCATCACTGAAAGAATGGATGGAACAATTACAAAATACCTGGCCAATAGTTAGAAAAGCCCTAGATGAAGCTAGGCAGGCATACAAAGCACAAGCCGATAAAAAAAGAGTTGAGCCTACACCATTCATTATAGGAGAAATGGTGTACTTATCTACAAAATACTTAAAGTCCCTGCAATCCTGTAAAAAACGTGGACCAAAATATATAGGGCCTTTTCCAATTAAAAGAATCATAAACCCAGTAACAGTTGAATTAGAATTACCCAAAAATCTCAGGCAAATACACCCAATTTTTCATTGCAGCTTGCTGAAAAGAGAGCATCAGTCATCGTTACGGCCAAACCCCCCCCACCACCACCTCCAATCATGGTGGAGGGTGAACAACACTTTGAAATAAAGGAAATCCTAGACTCTAGGAGATATCATGGAGCGACTCAGTACCTAGTTGCATGGAAACACCTCCCTGCCTCACAAAACGAGTGGGTCCATAAACGTCATGTCAGAGCCCCGAAGCTATTAAAGAAGTTTCACACAGAGTATCCTAACAAGCCTGACTAACTTGTATACCTGTTTTGTTTCTTTCAGGTGGATCTATCTTATTTTTAAGGGGGCAGGATGTCAGAATCCAATTATATTTCATCTCTAGTTATCGACTATGGAAAACCCCATTTCTGCCCTCTCTGGATTCTATCATACGATGAAGGGGAAGGGGGGTGAACAAAGGGGCTTTATGGCCCTCACTTCCTTCACTACAGCTTCAAAGGGGATTGAATGTGGATTTCACCAAAAGGACTAACAATGGGGCCACCAGCTTTGATCTGCTCCTCTCTGAAGTCTCCCTTCCACCGGCATTGAGGAAAAGGGGGTGGAAATGTAACGCCTGAGATTGCCGCTGGAAAGATGGTGGGGTGGGCTGGGCTGCTGGGGACCCCTTAAAACCTTGAACCGTGGGGCTTGGCCCCCAAGTCCTGTCTAGAATATCTGCAACCAGTTTCTCTTAATAAAGATGCCTGTTGGAAGAAAGATTCCAAGAGTTCTGTCTTCTTAAGATGCAAAGTGGGGTGGCAAGCCTGCATTTGCAGGCTCAGGACACAACATAACCTATACAATTAACGTTGCTTGGAACTTCTCTAGAAATTTCACTTTCCCTGCAATGCAATATTTGTAAATAGTGGGTGAGGGTAAATAGCTGGGTGTTATTAAGTGTGTGCAGTTGTGCGGGTGCTCCCTGTGCCCTGGAAGGGTGCATGGGGGTTGCTGCTGGCCAACACTAGTGAGCAGGGACAGATAAAGTGGCAGGAGTAGAACCAACTTCTGACTTCCTGCTGGAAGATTTCTCTCATATGAACAAGAGAGGAACAAAAGTACAGGTTTTTCACATTGAAAATAATGAAACTAAAAAAAAATAGAAATATATAAAACATGAATTTTTTACAAAATATGTGATCTGGACTTTTAAGTCCATTTGGTGTGCTTGTTAGGAAGAATGAACAATAGTTATAATCATAATGTACAATTTCAAAGCCATTGCTATTTTTTATTCCTTTTTCTTTCCAGGTTCTATAACTTTATGGTTTCACAAGAGAACTTTAAAATATAATTTGTTTTTTAAAAACTGTCAATTTTTGCTTCATTGTGGGTTGAATCATCCTGAACAATAATGTTATTTTTATTGGCAGATGTCACTGTCTTCCTGTTTCATAGAAAGACAAAAACTAAGGGCTCATTCTGCCAAAAGCATCATGAAGATCCCTTGCTGATTTTGTATAAGGCATAGCATCATAATGAAACAGTGATGAACTTTCAGGCTGAATGGCTCTGGTCTAGTATTTTGTTCTGCCATTTTTCCAGCAGCTGTGGCTGGCATTTTCAGTGCGCCACTTTGTGGTGCACCGCTTCACAGCTCATAGGCAACTGAAGTATGCTGAAATATGCATCTAAAACAGTCACTAAGAGTTTTGATGATGTTTCTCATATGGATGGAGGTAAATCTAGTGCATATGTTGTTCTATTTGCATGTTCTTTATAACATGTTAAAATAAAATCTCAGCATTTGCATGCAGACATTCCTGGATGTTATAGGGTGATCCCAAGCCCCCACTGATTCTCTTGTCTTTTTTACAGAAGTATTATGAATATCAATCTGCATTCACAATACTGCAATCTGTCAGCCTTATGCCAGAAATCCATCCATGCATTCACCCATCCATCCTCAAAATGTGGGATGTCCTGGGATTATGGCAGATAACATGAGAAACTTTTATCTTTGTCCATGAAAAGATATTTTAGAATCATTTTAAATAAAAGCAGAATTGGAGCGGGAAACAGAGGAAGAAACTGGGAACTAGAGTTGCAACACTGGGCTAAATTGGAAACCAGAATTTGAAACTTAAGACTTGAACTTGCCTGGAATCGGGCATGCCAAAATAATTGAACAACTGCTTAATGGGAATTCTAATAGTTAATTTTACTAAAAGTCTAGTCATGAACCTAGGTGATATTCTTGAATGTTCAAGGTTCTACTGTAATTCCTTTTTATAATACAGTATATGAAACTGAGTGCTGAATTCCTATTTCAGGTTCTACCATATTCCAGAATTTTTTTTCTTTATGGAAATCATTTATTCAGTGCTTTTTTTGTAAGAAAAAATGTGCCAGAATTCACATCTTGTTAATCTTTTATTTATCTTTTGCACGTAGTCAAACACTGTACACACACCCACACACGTCAGTTGCGTAACAAAACATAACAGTCATCGCCCGCAGTAAGCAATCACAAGCATAGCAGTGCCTCAAGCCGAGCAGCCGGATGAAGTACACATGCATTGGATCGACACACAAGCAGCCCGCATGCACCATTTTAATGACTTTGTTGCCGACCTGCTACGCTGGATAGGGCAATTTAAATCCATGTGGAGCAAACATCAAATTTTCAAAAGTTAGTTTTAAAACTTGGAAAATCTGTCAAAAAAAAAAGGTTTCTGATGAGATCGACCTATCCTCCAAGAAGCAAAAGATAGGCTGAAAGGTCTGGTGATCTGCCTGTATTGAAAGAGAAATTTAAAATTGAATTTGCTGCAATGGAAATATACTGAGTAGAGAAGCTATGGTGGGAAAGAGGAAAGGTTAACAAAGAAAGGATGTAAAGGAAATATGTAGGCAAAAAATAGTTGGGTCTGAGAAAGGAAGCCATAAATATATATAGGAAATAGCTAGCCAGGAAAAGACAGGCTGGAGAATAGGAAAATAAGCTGAATAGGCACTCTGAATTGAAAAGCAGGAAAAGACCTTATTGTTTAAAATGGGGACATAAATATCTACTGAGTTTAAAATAATCATTTAAATGTCTAATTTTTCTTATTGTATATGTGAATATGATTTAATATGTTATCATGAAATGTGTATAGGCGGACGGAAAGAGTGTAACCTCACAGTACCTCAGCCAATGGGGAAAGAGGAGGGATGTAGCGGCCGGTGATAGGGATGAATAAAAGAAGGAGATATTTTGGGTTAAAACTTTGGAGAGAACCAAGCTTTGATAGCTTCTCTCCCCGCTTATTGCAATAAACGAAACAAAAGGCCTTCACTGTGTCTTAGCTGGTTATCGGTCAGGCGAGCTTGCCTCTGGTCATAAAGGAAAGTGGCCCGGAGCACATAACAAAATCCACGTGGACCAAACATCAAAATTTTCAAAAGTTACTTTTAAAACTTGGAAAATCTGTCAAAAAAAGGAGCTCCATTCCAGTGAGTTCTATGACAAAAAAGCACTGCATTTATTAATATATTTATTCATTGTTACAGAGACTCTAGGGCAGAGTTCTCTATTTGTAGCAGATTAGCACCATCCCGTGGCCTCTTCCAGTTTTGTGTTTTGGATATTTAAAGTTTAAGAGGGTTTTATGCAGCTGATTTTGCTTTTCTTTCCTAATAACTTTGGTTTTTTAATGTCTGATGAGACCGACCTATCCTCCAAGAAGCAAAAGATAGGCTGAAAGGTCTGGTGATCTGCCTGTACAATACAGGAAAAAGGGGCTACTATTTTTAAATATATATATTTTTAATTTATCCCTTTTTAATCTCCAGAAAGACAACATCATAGGTTGTTGAGAGCCCTAGTTTTTTCACATGTCAGGGTGAAGTGGAAGACACGAGTAGTAGTAGATTAAGTGGTGGCACTGGAAACCACCCAACTGCTAACTCAAAGCTAGAAGCAGCCCTGGGATGTGAAGACACAGAGGATTTACCGCAGGTTTTTAAACTTGGCCCTTTTATAACTTGTGGACTTCAACTCCCAGAACGTAAATCAGGGTCTTCAAACTTGGCCCTTTTATGACTTGTGGACTTCAACTCCCAGAATTCCGTAGCCAGCGTGCCTGGCTGAGGAATTCTGGGAGTTGAAGTCCACAAGTCATAAAAGGGCCAAGTTTGAAGACCCTGATTTACGGGATGGGAGGGGACATTAGCGATCTCCAGCTCTCCAATTTTTGGACTTCAGCAATTGCCTATAGGAAGTTACTATGCCTTGCTCCGCTCTTCAAGAAAAGCAGTCGGTATACATTAAGAAAAAGAAGACCCGACAGGAGGCTTTCTGCTCCCTCCACATTCCCCGGTAACGCAAGGTCTTCGTCAGGCCAACGAAATGGCCGAAAGCCAAGAGACTACTAACCTCTCCAGCAGCCTTTTCGCCGTGACGCAACGCTACGTACAGGAAGGGGTGGAGCGCCCGCCAAATTCGAACGGCGCATTCCGTTTGCAGTGGTAACGGGGGATTACTGACAGTTTCCTCCCTCCGCTCGACCGCTGTCCGTGTTTTCATCAGCTTAGCTACCTCCGGGGAAGGAAGAGAGGCTGCCTCCATGTAAGAGTAACTCCGGCAGAGTTTTCGTGACCTGCGAAAAGGGGTAGAGAACAGCCTTCGCACTTCAAATGGGCGTCCATGCCTTGAAGAGGATGGCTTATTTTCCTAAACTTGCTTGGGAGGATCCGGCTTGGGGGGTGAGGTTGGTGGAGGATTAGAAGAATTCTTGAATCTTGGGGGGAGGGTACCGGTTGGCAACGGGACAAGCAGTAGTGCTTCTAAGAGATGTTAACGATGGGGTCATCTGGTGGATGATGGAAAGTGAAGAAGTAGCTCTTTTATGTAAACTCAAAATATACATTTTCTTTCGACAACCGTAACCCATAACTGTTATTATTTACTTAATTTTTATCCCGTCTTTATTATTTTTATAAACAACTCAAGGTGGCAAACATACTTCTGCTTCCTATCTTCCTCACAGGAACAACCTTTTGAGGTGGGTTTTTCACCTCAACTTTTTAATATATAATTCAAGGGGGCAAATATACTTTAATACTTTTGCCTACTACAGTAAAAACAACCCTTTGAGGTGAATCTGACGGTGAGACAATGACTACCGCAAAGTCACCCAGCCAACTCTCTTGATCCAGGAAGGACTGGAGCTCACAATCGGCTGCTTTCTAGTCCATCTTCACCACTACACCACACTGACTCTCTAGTTTCTTTTTGTCTGGCATACGAACTGCAAGAGGCTTTGAAGTTTTTAAAAACAAGCCTCTGTGCCTCTACTATTTTTTTCCTGAGATGCCAAGAAAAACCTTGCAATCCTGAGGGATGATAATGCTATCTGAACTTGCTGAGGCAACTTAAGAATTTCCTCTACTAACAGTAACTTTTTGGTGATTATCAAGCAGCTTTATACAGCATACAGAGATATAGCACTGGGACTATGGTTAGTTTACAATCCTGTACTGTCTTGGAGAGCTAGGAATAGCATGTTGAATTTTCTTTTTTAATGTAATAAAACTTGGATTGTCTTTTCAAAATAGGCTTTTCTAAGTCTATTGCATTCTGGGTTGGTTATTTTTTATGATATCATAAAGCCAAGGGGAAAGCATAATATGTTTAAATAAATAACTTTGAAATAAAGCTTTGAATTTACTTGGCCATTACATCTAATTCAAAGCAGTATGTTCCCTGGATTAATATAATATTCTCCATTCTCATATCATCAAATATGTCAACTGGCAGCTTCATAAACGGAAATAAGTGGCATCTATACAATGTTAAAGTAATTTTTTACTTAGTAATTTAAACTTACAAGTAAACTGTTGGAGAAGTCTTCATCATGGTTCAGTCCAAGCCGGGAATAAACAACATGGCAACTGCTTTAGAAAGAAGGTTGTAGTTTATTGAAGAGGAGAGCCAGACAGAAAGATGGCTCTGGAAGAAGAGAGAGATCACATGTAGGGAATAGGGTATACTCTGGGGCTCTTGAGGTTGTTTCGTGTTCCTGTTTGAGGCTTTGTATTTCCCGTGCCATGTATTTTGACCTGAGTCTAAGTGCCCTTTGGCATCTGTGGGTTAATCCGATTATGTCCTGTCTTAGAGTTTGGGTGGGGCATGTAGATTTTATGTGTCTTTGTCTTCTTAATCTTCTAGCTTCAACCTTCCTGAATGGTTTACACCTGTGTTTCTACAGAGTTGGTTTCTGCTTGGGGGAGGGAGACTTGGGGCTATTAAGAAAAAACTGGGCATGCTTTTCTGCCTCTTTAAGATCCTTTGAGAAAATATATTTTTCTGCCCTTTTAATATTTCCTTCTCTGGGGGCTGACTTCTTACAAATCCCCCCTTTGTGCCATAAGTGTGTGTGAATGACATACTTCCTGGCACAAGTTTAAAATTGATCTGGTCAGGCTTGGTAAACAATCTTTAAACTGTTAAGCCAAAAAAAAAAACAGAAGACACTAATTGAGACAGCAGAAAAAGATCCCTGCAGTGGCTCCCAAAAGGGGTAGCTTCCAACCCATAAAGGTCTAAAGTCAGGGAAACGTTCTGTAAGATGAAAAAAAATTATAGTGCCCAATATTCTGTGCCAATCATTTTCAAATGTTGGATGTCACTTTGAGCTTCCAGTCAGGTTTGCACATTCCTCCCAAAATTCTTCACAGCCATGATTTGCTTCAGTACATAACCACTGGCTGCCCATTTTCAAGGGTTGTTTCCTGCCTTAGTTAGTGTATCCGGGTTTATAATGTCTAATTCAGGTTAACCAGTATGCAAGCCAGGCTATTAAATTTTCTTAAATTGCACATAGTGAGCCCTAGGACTCCCAATCTGAGTCCACCAGTGCAAGATATTCAGGGCTCAGGTTTGGAGATCTCTTTTCTGCTACCTTCTCAATATGAATTGCAAATCACCTGAAGGGGCCTGGTTCCCTCCTCCTTGGAATTTGCAGCAAGTTGTGCATGCAAAGCTTGGTGCAACAGAGCAAAATCAGCCTGGGGAACTTTACTGAAGGTAAAGGAGATAGACTTGATGTGATTATGAACGGCGTGTGTGCGTGTGTGCAGCTACTAATACAAAACAGGCAATACAAACATTCTCGATAAATTTCCCTCCCACCAGACAGAAGTCCAAGGTGTTCATGACTTGCTGTGCCAACTATTCCCAAATGCCATCACTCCATAAATACATTCAGCTGCTTAATTACAACACAAATGGGGCAAGAAAGAAAACCTTACAATGAGTTTCCACCCTCGCCCCCCCCATAGTCTTCCTAATTTTGTTCTGAGGCTTCACGTAGGGACCAATGGCTCCAGGATTCCTTCCTTCCTCTGCAGCTTTCACAGGCATCTAGGGGAATGGTAGGACTGGGAAGATCTGTTCCAACCTGTCCAGGTTGCATGGTGGCTTTTTAATGGATGGCTGGATTCTAATCCAATTCTCTGGCTCAAATGGATGGAGGCAGCATCTGAGTCAATCTGCTCTGCTTCCAAAGGTTGTGGGGGGTCATCTGTGTAGGGCTGAAACACATGAGATCTCCTCCCTCCTTTTTGGGTGGACTCTCCCAGGAGAGGCAGACAAAGGCATGGAGAACAGAGGATAAGAAAAGGAGAAGTATCGTTGGGCAGAATGGGGGGTAGCTTGCAGACAGAGTTTGAAAAAGGCATTAATACTGCAGTGGTTAAAGAAACAGATAAGATGGAGACAACACAGATGAGGACAAAAGAGAGCTGGATTCTGGTAAGAGAACAACAAAATGAAAGGTCTCATTTCTGAAATTGAGCATTTGCAACATGTTAGAGAGGACTTTAGGACTTGCAACTTGAAAATAATAAAGTTGGAAGGGACCTTGGAGGTCATCTAGTCCAACCCCCTGCTCAGGCCGGAAACCCTATACCATTACAGACAAATGGCTGTACAGTCTCTCCTTAAAAACTTCCAGTGTTGGAGCATTCACTGCTTCTGGAGGCAGGTTGTTCAACTGTTTAATTGTTCTCAATATCAGGAACTTTTTCCTTAGTTCTAAGTTGCTTCTCTCCTTGATTAGTTTCCATCCGTCGCTTCTTGTCCTGCCTTCAGGCACTTTGGAGAATAGCTTGACTCCCTCTTCTTTGTGGCAACCCCTCAGATATTGGAATACTGCTATCATGCCACTCCTAGTCCTTCTTTTCATTAAACTAGACAAATCCAATTCCAGCAACCGTTCCTTATACGTTTTAGTCTCCAGTCCCCTAATCCTCTTTGTTGCTCTTCTCTGTACTCTTTCTAGAGTCTCAACATCTTTTTTACATCGTGGTGACCAAAACTGGATTCAGTATTCCAAGTGTGGCCTTACCAAGGCATTGTAATGTATTAATACTTCATGTGATCTTGATTCTATCCCTCTGTTAATGCAGCCTAGCACTGTGTTGGCTTTTTTGGCAGCTGCAGCACACTGCTGGTTCATATTTAAGTGATTGTCCACTAGGACTCCAAGATCCCTCTCACAGTTACTACTATTGAGCAAGGAACCACCTATATTATACCTGTACATTTGGTTTTTCTTACCTAAATGTAGAACTTTACTTTTTTCACCATTGAATTTCATTTTGTTAGATAGTGACCAATATTCAAGTCTGTCCAGATCTTCCTGTATCTTAAGCCTGTCTTCTGGAGTATTGGCTATTCCTGCCAGCTTGGTGTCGTGTGCAAATTTGATGAGTTCCCCATCTATCCCCTCGTCCAAATCATTGATGAAGATGTTGAAGAGCATTGGGCCCAGAACAGAGCCTTGGAGCACCCCACTACACACTTCCCTTCATGTAGATGCGGTTCCATTGAGGACCACACGCTGAGTATAGCCGGTCAGCCAGCTACGAATCCATCTGGTGGTGATGCTGTATAACCCACATTTTTCTATCTTATCAAGTAGTAGGTTGTGATCTACTTTATCAAATGCCTTACTGAAGTCCAAATAAATTATATCCACAGCATTCCTCTGGTCCAATAATTTTGTCACTTGGTCAAAGAATACAATAAGATTTGTCTGGCATGATCTGTTTTTGACAAACCCATGTTGACTTTTAGTAATGACTTTGTTTGCCTTTAGGTGTTCGCTGATTTGTTGTTTGGTTATCTTTTCCAGAATCTTCCCAGGTATTGAGGTCAGGCTGATAGGTCTGTAGTTTCCTGTATCCATTCCCCCCCCCTTTTTTTGAAGATGGGAACTACATCAGCTCTTTTCCAGTCCTCTGGTAGTTCCCCAGTGCTCCAGGATCTTTGCAAAAATATAGTTCAGTGGTTCTGAGATCACATATGCCAGTTCCTTGAGAACCTTGGGGTGTAATCTATCTGGTCCTGGTGATTTGAACTCATCTAGGGTGGACAGGTGCTCACTTACCATTTTCTTGCCTATCTTAACTTGTGTTTCTAATCTGTTTTTATGATACTGTTTTTGATAGATTGGATTGTTTTTTCCCTTTGTGTAAAGACAGATGCAAAAAACGAGTTGAGTAATTCTTCTTTCTCCAGCAGGATGGGTGTAGAATCCACTGATTGGGTAATCTAAGCCTTCCTGCTCTGACTAAGGCAAAAAAACTTCGCCACTCCTCCTTCTGTGCGTGCCTTCCCCAGTTTTTGTCTTAGTCTCGAGCTCAGCAAAACGCTTTATTGAAGGCTCCCTAGCTAGGCTAGATTCTCTTTGTTCCTTTTTTTGTTTGTTTTAATCTGATGAAAATTGGCTAGATTTAAATTTAAATTTGATCAATCAATTGGACTAATTCGGCTTTTACTTGGCAAATTCCAAAATCGATTGAGATTGTGTTGGGAGGGATAAGGACTCTGTCCTTGCTCCTCTGCAGCCTTTTGGGGCTCTGAAGGGGGAGGCTGCAGGCTTCGTCTGGAGGGGAGCTCCCATTCCGACGATCAACTGGGCAGCGGAGATCGGCTTTTCGGCCCGGAGACCTCCGGAGCGCCTCGATTGTGTCGAGGCTTCGAGGGAGCGTTTTCCTGACTGCAGCCTCATCCGGATCGCAGCGCTATTCTGAACGGCTCACGTGGCGGACGCCATTTTGGAGGCCTACTTAAATTATAGCAGTATCATCAGCATTATTACCTGCATTATTGTAGATTCTTAGTTGTTGCCTGAGTGCCTTGGTCTGTGAGCAGGCCCGTTCAGGGGGGAAGATATTTCGTTGTACCCCCAGCGGCTGTGGTGAAAATCATGGGGGCTACCTCAGGTGTGGGCCTTGTCTGCATTTAAGCAGACCAAGGTATTGATATCTGGTCTTAAGACCTAGAAAAGAAGAGCGAAGAGATATTTTTCTTGACCACTTGTTTCTCAGTCAGTCAGTGACCTTTAGTCACAGGGCCTGTGCAGGCAGTATTAGAACACTGTCTGGCTGCTCTTGCCATTGTTATTTGTTCAGAGCGAGGATCGGTTTTCCATCTCTGACTGTTTGATCTGCATGTTGGGTTCCCCCCATTTCTAGGTACAACTGTCCAGGAGTACCTAGACTGCAATGGCAGATAGCTCCTCGCCCCAGGCAATTCAGACCAGTGTCCCCCCCGCACAAACAAAACGCAGATCAGAGGAATTGGAGGGGGGGGGAGAAAAAAGCTAAAACCAAACATTTGTCCACAAAAGAAACCTCCAAAACAGCCGAGCGAGAGGCCTCAAGGAGACACTTAGCACTGGAGAGAGAATTCTCCAAGGCACAAAGGCTCAGGCCCAGTGGGGCTGAATTGGTTTTCCCCGCCCCACTGGACATCCCTTCGACAGAGTCCCAATTTGAATCCTCACAGGATGCCCCAAGGTCTTGGTCTCCTCAGGGGGAAATTGAGCAGGTTGGTCCTCCTTGCTCCTCTTCCTCATCGTCACATCAAACACCTGAGAGCAGGCGTGCCTCAACAGAGGTTGGGGCCAGCTCCAAGGACCAAGAGGAAATGTGGTCCCAGAGTCAATTCCAGGCTTTCATGCACCACACATTCAAGCAGTTTATGTCATCCACTGGGAGTAGCCAGTTACAATCACAACCTTCTCCTCCCACATCCATTCCCCTACCTTAGGTGGAACGCGACACTAGGCCCAGCTCTGATGTCTCAGAGACATCCTCGCAATTAGGAGAGGAGGGATCAATGGAACTGGGAGTACCCGACACTCCCTTGTCTGAGGATGAGAACCCAACTCCTGAGCAGGTGACATCTTCGGGTCTCTTTGATCCGGTCATTTTTTGGTCTTTCCTCCTAAAGGCCATCGCCACGGTAAAACTTATCTCGGCCCAGGAGTAGTCACCATCTACCTCCACTAATCAGGAGGCCAACCCCCTGTTTGCGGAAAAGGTCAAGGAAAACCCACAGATTCCGTGTCCATTAGTCTTCAGGACTACGGTGGAAAAGCAGTGGTCATCCCTAGCTACCACTCCTTCCCAGAGCAGTTTGGACAAGAAACTTTATAATGTCGCTTCTTCCTTTGCTTCTCTCCTAGAAGTTGCAACTGTGGACGTTCCCCTGACATCTCTGTTCTCCAATACCGCCATTCCTGGGGACATGGCTGAATTCTTGAAGGCGGAGGACAAAAAGTTCGAGTTCTCTCTTCGCAGAGCTCACCAATATTCGGCTTGGGCCATAAGGGCAGCAACTTCATCCTCCTTCTTTGCACGTTCAGCGATAATGTGGCTGCAGGAGCTCCAGGCTCTCACTGCACCGGATCAGGTCAGGGCGCACCAATCAATAGGCAAGATTGTTGCAGCATCCGAGTACATTGCGGATGCATCCTTACACTCGGCCAGATGTTCGGCCAGATCTATTGCCTCAGTGGCGTCCCATAGGTTGCTCTAGTTGAAGCAATGGCGCACTGACTTAAAGGCAAAGTGGCGCCCACCTCTTTGGCCCAGTCCTAGAGCCTCACATCATTGAAGGCAAGGACAAGCAAAAGATGATGGCCCATCCCTCCAAAAAATCAGATAGACATCTTCAACAGGATTACCGCAGGCCACCATTCCGTCCCAGTGGCGCCTGGGAGTGGAAACAGCCCTTTCGGGCAGGGCAGTCCTGGGATTGGCCCAGAGGCTCACGATCCTACTCCTCCAGACAGGATCACAGCAGGACCGCCAGATTAGCGGAGTCAGGGGTCAGTCCCAGACCAAACGTTCCTTTAGGGGATCGGGCAATCGTCCATACAGGCGGTCCAAGTGACTCCAAGGAAGACTACCCCATCAGGGGACGACTGGCACTGTTCTACGATATCTGGGAGGGCACAACCACAGATGCTTGGGTCAGGGAGACCATAAGACAGGGTCTCTCCCTAGAGTTTCGATCTTCTCTCCCAGATCGTTTCATACAGTGCCCGGTTTCAAACAATACATCAAAAGCACAACTAGTCACGACAGCCATCGCACACTTACTAGACATCAGGGCCATAGAAAGGGTACCTCAGGACCAGATAGGAGAGGGGTTCTACTCCTGTTTGTAGTTCCCAAGGCCTCAGGGGGCTGGAGGGCGATACTGGACCTGAAAGGTCTAAATTACTTCCTAACTTACAGGAGGTTCAAGATGCAGACCCTAAAGTCCATCTTGGCAAGCATCAGGAAGGGGGATTTCCTTTCCTCCATCGACCTGATAGAGGCTTACCTCCACATTCCGATCCTCCAGGAACACCGCAGGTTCCTGTGGTTCTGCTACGCACACAGGCATTACCAGTATCGGGCCCTCCCCTTCGGTCTCTCTTCAGCTCCGAGGGTTTTCACAAAGATCTTGGCAGTGCTGGCGGCTCATCTAAGGATAAGGCCTGGATGACATACTGATACAGTCCAGATCCTTCCAATCAGGCCAGTCGCACCTGGCAATCACAATTCAAACACTTCAGAATCACGGGTTCTCCGTGGACTTCAAAAAGAGTCAACACCCACAAGACCTCTGCTCCATCTGGGAGCATTGATAGATTCGAGCCTATGCAGGGTCTATCTCTCTCAGGAGAGGTAGGTCAGCATTCAAAGGCTGGCCCAACAGATCCGAAGGGAAAGGAAGGTACCTCTGGTACAACTATCCCAACTCCTGGGAAAGATGGTCTCTTGCATGGGCATCGTTGCATGGACCAAGCTTCAGGAACCTCCAATGGTTCCTCCTTCCCTTTCAGAGACGCAACATCAGTGCCTCCAACAGGAAGGTCAGGGTTCCACATCACACCCTGTCTTCACTTCTGTGGTGGACCTCGTCCACCTTGAACAAGGGCATCCTCTTCAAAGAACTGCCCAGGAGCACCCTGACCACAGACGCCAGTCTGTTCGGTTGGGGAGCACATCTTCAGCACCACCTAGCCCAAGGTCAGTGGTCCAGGTCAGACCTGGCTCACAACATAAATTGGTTGGAGCTCAGGGCCATCCACTTGGCTCTCCAAAAGTTCTCCCCCCTTGTGTCAGGGAAACGTGTTGATCCTGACAGACAACATTGCGGCCAAGGCTCACGTAAACAAACAAAGGGGGACCCACTCTTAATCACTCATGCAGGAAGCTCTGGCCATAGGTCTTTGGGCAGAGTGCACTCTGAGATCAATCAGTGCGGAACACATCTCGGGAGAGGCAAATCAACAGGCAGATTCCCTGAGCAGGGCCACAGTGGATCACTCAGAGTGGAAACTGGACTCAACCCTGTTCAGGGAAATATCGCACAGGTTTGGCTATCCCATCCTAGATCTCTTCACCTCACCGAGCAACACACAACTCCCCAGGTTCTTTTCCAGATTCCTGGCAAGAGGGGCAGAGGGAACGGAAGCCCTCTGGAGCAGATGGCCGGAGGGCGCACTTTATGCCTTTCCTCCTCTGCCGTTACTACAGGTGACTATTCGCAAGGTTCTCCACAAACAGGCTGAGCTAATCTTAGTTGCTCCATACTGGCCAAGACACCCGTGGTTTGCTGATCTAGTGGACCTGTCGCTCTCGCCACCGTGGAGGATCCCCCTGGACCGAGTAGCTCTCAGCCAGGGGAACCTTCAACACCCGAACCCACAGTGGCTCCAACTAGCCGCTTGGCACTTGAGCGGGAGAGTTTAACTAGACAATCCTTTTCTGGGGTTATATCAATGATCTGTCAACCAACACTATTCGCAGGCAGATTGCAGCTTTGTTGACAGTTCTCACCTGTGACAACCAAGTCTCCCTGTCTCAACATCCAGCAGTTAATGCCTTTCTCAAGGGCGCGGCCAACTCCGGGCCACCTACAGTCCATCGTTATCCATCTTGGGATCTGTCCAAGGTGTTGCATGCCTTAACTTCTTCTCCATTTGAACCTCTGAGCAATTACTCCCTTCACTTCCTTACCTTGAAGGTGGCCTTCCTAGTGGCCATTATGTCGGCCAGGAGAATCTCAGAATTGGCCGCTTTGTTGGTCAGGGAGGAGCTATGCACATTCCATGAGGACAGAGTGGTCCTCAGGCTGGATCCCGCATTCATTCCAAAGGTCAATACAGGTTTCCATCGTTCCCAGGACCTAGTCCTTCCTAACTTCTGTCCTAACCCGTCACATCATCTGGAAAGACGGTGGCATACGTTGGACATGCGCAGAGTTTTGCGCCATTACATCAAACGAACCTCGGTCTTCAGGAAGTCAGAGGCCTTATTCGTGTCTTTCAGCCCGCTACAATGGGTAAGAAGGTCTCTTCCTCCACTATTGGTCGGTGGATTAGGGCTTGTATTTCCAGGGCTTACATTTCTCAGTCCCTTCCAGTCCCTTCACACATCACTGCTCACTCTACGTGCAGTGTGGCAGCCTCAGCAGCCTAGTCTACCCAGGTATCACTCAAGGAGATTTGTAGGGCAGCGACGTGGTCCTCTCCCTCTTCCTTCATTAAACATTATAGGATAGATCAATTTGCAGCGGCGGAGGCTGCTTCTGGTAGGCGAGTCCTATAGCAGGTAGTTACTTCTCAAGGGACACAAGCCTAGACTTCCCTCCCTACAGGGACATGAGAGGCTTTGGTATGTCCCAATCAGTGGATTCTACACCCATCCTGTTGGAGAAAAAGGAATTGTCTTACCTGAACGCTTTTTCTCAGCAGGATGGTGTAGAATCCACACCCACCCTGTTGTCATTAGTCTAGGCACGTGTCTTTTATTTTTATTTGGAGCCTTGCGTCTGGATACTTCGCCTCGACAAAAGTGGGGAAGGCACGCCCAGAAGGAGGCGTGGCAAAGTTTTTTTGTCTTAGTCTGAGCAGGAAGGCTTAGATTACCCAATCAGTGGATTCTACACCATCCTGCTGAGAAAAAGCGTTCAGGTAAGACAACGCCCTTTTCTCCCTGTTGCTTGTCATCTTCTTGTCACTTTCCCCCACTAATGGACCAATCATTTCCTTAACTTTTTTCTTGTTTTTTACATGTTGAAAGAAACTTTTTTTGTTATTTTTGATTTTGGTCGCAAGCCTTTGTTCATTTTGAGCCTTAGCTTTCTTCACTTCATCATGCTGGTCATGTTTCAGGAAAAGGATAGACAGATAAAACCCGTTTACCAAACATTCAGTAAATGCAAGAGTGAAACTTTTCCGGCAGATGAACTTAAAACATTCCCTCCTGCTAACTTTGGGCTGTTCTTAAGAGTACAGAGAGAGAGAGAAAGAAAAATAAATATTTCTCTTCACCCTGTTTGTTGGCCAGACAAACAGAGTGAGGGGTATTTTCCTTTTGGTGGCTTATTTTCAGCAGAATTTCTAGCAGAATTTTAAAATTCTTTTATCTTTGGATTAGAAACAATTAACAGTCACATTTACCTCACACACAAAGACTTTGACACACATATACACATAAAGACAAGAAAAAGAGAACAGAAAAGGGAAACAGAAGTCTTAGTTTTACACATCCTGGTCATTCCCACCATAAATCTCAGTTAACTCAAATCAGGGAAGGCACAAATCTTAAACATATCACATGGTTGCATAGAAGGAGAGAGAGAGAGAGGGAGAGGGAGAGAGAATAACTATTTCTATATTTTAATTTCCTTTTAAGTCCCTTTATTTAGCTAAATTGGTTTCTCAGCAAAGCCCTGAGCAAAGCCAATTCTTCACAAATTTCTCTTGCTCGCTTCTTTTCCATACCATCCAGGATGGCCACTTTCCTCTCGTCTCACACCTCAAGCATATCTCCAATGGTGTCCTAATTCCGACCCTCGAACTACAACTATCCATGTTCCCCCTGCAATATGGGGTTCAATCAGCTTAGTCGGGTCCTAGTGGCACTGCCCAGCCACTCTTAGTGACACTATCCCTGCCACCCCGCCGTCAGTTTTTGGGCACAAAAATATTGCCCAGGAGGACTTTGGTTCCCTAACGAAGTACAGGCCCCTCCTACCTAGGGAACTTCCCGCCGTCACTTTGCAGACCAAAAAGGGGTCTGGTGAGGACCTGGCGCCCTCGGCTCAGATAGATACGGGCGCCTCCTACTACCTCACTGCCATCAGTTTTCAGACTCAGAAGGAGTCTGGGAGGACCTCTGTTTTGTGCAGTAGTATGGACCCCTCTTACAGATGGGCTTTGCTTACAGAGCCTTACCAGCTGGTCACCCAAATCCAATTCCCTCATTCACCTCATTCAGTCATTCCATTTGCACGCAGCCCCTCCGTTTTCCTTAACAAAAGGTCCTGCACTCTAGCCAAACCCCATGCTTTCCAGGGTCTGCCACTTGAACAGATCCTTTCTGCAGTTAGGAAAGGCCAGAGGGAGCAAAATCCAACTATGATTGGGAAAAAGGGTTTTTTCACTCACACACATAGAGACATACACACATTTCTCCAGCATGATGAGTGTAGAATCCACTGATGGGTAATCTCAGCCTTCCTGCTCAGTTGAGACTAAGTCAGAAACTTGCCACGCCTCCTTGTGGGTTGGACCTTCCCCAGCAGGACGCAATTCCTTTGGGCTCCTCTGAAATTAGATTAGTTGAAAACAGTTTTATATAGATTTTTCAATTTTTTTATGTAATTTGGCTCTAAATTGATCTTAGTTTCCATTCTAAACAAATTTAATTTTGATAACAAGTCAACAATGAATTCTGCCTGGGTCCAGTGAGCCTTCCAGGCTCCACCTGGGCCGTTCCTGGCCTCGAGCTGATCAAGCCTCATATCGGAGGCAGACCTTTCAGGAGGCTCGGGGCGGCTGCTCCAAGCCTGATACTCCACGTGAAGTTCAATTTTGGAGGCCGGATGGCTTTCTGGAGTGCGCCATCGCTGCGTGGGCACGAAGAACTTCTTTGCAGTCCGGACGGCCTTGTAAGAGCGCGCCACCGCCGCGAGGCCATCGACGGTTTCCCTCGCGATTTGGATTGCAGCAGCATGACAGCAAATCACAAGTTGTTTAATTTTGCCTACTGAGGCAGGGGCCTAAATTGAACTGCGTTTTCCCTCAGAGTTTTTAAGGCTGGGGGAGTAGGCGGTGTCTTTAATGACCATTAATTTTGGCGCGGCCACCATTTGAGAGCCTCGTGGAGTTCTTAGTAAAAGGGAATTCTTCCCTTCTCTGACTACTCCTTATCCTGCCGTGACAGGCACGGACCGCGAGGTAAATTTGTCACTGGGCCCCTCTGATATTTGACTCCAGGCCTGTTACATAGGCCTAATTTCATCAATGTGCTCAGTCAGGACTGAGGATTTGTGAGGCGGCCACCATTTTGGATTCTCCTTTGCATCATGGCCTATCTACAAAATTATTGTCAGGCCTCTGGCCTTGGGTGATCAATCTATCCTACCGGTCAAGGTTTCTCAGGCCTTTCAGACCTGAATATCGGGCCAGGATACATCTTTGCAAACAGGTTTTACCTCAGAGGTTTGAATCTTCGCTCATTGCACCCATTCACAAGGAGGGGGTATTATTGCACTACCTATTCCATCTAGCTGCGTGGCGCTGTGTCACAGGGTCTAACAGATAGTCTTAGGTGTCTATCTGGCTGTCTGCTGTTGCTGTTGTTCAGAGCCCGGGATTTCCTTCTCTGACAACCAGATTTGCATTGTTTTCTCCCCCCTTACTTGTATATCTCCTAGTCAGAATATCCAGGTGGCAATGGCAGATAGTGCAACTCCTCAGCCATTGCAGAGCTCTTCTGCCTCCCCCCAGCAGGAAAAAAAGCACAGATCCTCCAATTCGGAAGCAGTGTGTGTGTGGGGAAATCTAAGGCAAACGCCTTGTCCACCAAGAAGCCCTCCAAAACTGGTGAGAGAGAGGCCTCAAGGAGACATCAGGCGTTGGAAAAGGAGTTCTCCAGAGTACAAAGGCTCACTTCCAGTGGGGCAGAAGTGGTTTCCCCCGCTCCACTGGACCCCTCACCATTTGAGCCTCAATTTGCGCCTCCCAGCTATTCCCCTAGAGCATGGTCTCCTCAGGGGGAAACTGGACAGGTTGATCCCCCTCCTTCATCTCTCAGGGGGTTTCCTCACCTCACTAGGGCCCGGAAGCCACTTATACATCTACGGCAGCTGGCCTCCGTTCGACAGATCAACAGGGAGTGTGGCAGGATCAATTTCAGGCATTTATGAACCAAGCCTTCTCACAATATATGGCCTCTACCATGAGTCAGCAGTCCTTACAGATGCCGCCGCCCCCCCCACCTCTGCATCAGGCAGGGCCCATCCTGTTTCCCAGGTTGGGCAATTCAGACACATCTTCTCAGGTGGGAGAGGAGGATTATTTGAGCTTCGAAATTTCGGACTTGCCCATGTCCGAAGATGAGGAGGCGGCCCCGGATCTGCCCCTACCTCTGGCTTATTTGATCCTTCCCTTTTCAGGTCACTTTTGCTGAAGGCCTGTACCTCAGCCAACATCACTCCCGAACAGGATCCTAAGCCAACAACCACTAACCCTCAGGAGTCGAACCCTCTGTTCTCTGAGCCGGTGGTCGAGGAAAAACAGATTCCCTGCCCACATTTCTTCCGCGCTATGGTGGAAAAGCAATGGGATTCCCTAGGCACTCTCCCCAACCCTAGCGGGCGCTTGGCAACTACCCCTTATAGTGGCACTCACCTTTTTGGCCCAGTTCTCAAACCATATCTGGTAGAGGGAAAAGATAAGCGCAAGGTGCTTGCACATCCTTCCAGGAGGGCAGACAGGAAACCACAAGATTTCCGAAGGCAGTCCTTTCGTGCTGGGGCCGCCTGGGACTGGAGACAGCCCTTTCAAGCCACACCATCCTGGGATTGGTCCCGTACTTTGCGAACCTTTCCCCCTAGATAGGATTGCCAACAGAATCACCAAAACCCCAGAGCACATTCCCAGTACCAAACCAAGCGGCCCTTTAGGGGGTCTGGAGGCCATCTGTATGGATGGAACAAGTGACTCTAGGGAGTTCTCTCCCATAGGGGGTCATCTGGCTCTATTCAGCGACATTTGGGAGACCACCACCACAGACCCATGGGTCATAGATACCATCCATCATGGCCTTGCCCTGGAGTTCTTATCAATACCTCCATGGCGCTTCCTAGCTTGTCCCAATATGAGAAATGCCACCAAAGCAGAACTCATGTCCACGGCCATCTCCCATCTTCTAGAAATACAGGCATCGAACCAGTGCCCACCGAACAGAAGGGACAAGTGTTTTACTCCATTCTGTTCATGGTGCCAAAGGCCTTGGGAGGTTGGAGGGCGATATTGGACTTAAAAGATCTCAACCGCTTCTTGACCTACAAAAGGTTCAAGATGCAGACTCTCAAGTACATTCTCGCCAGCGTCAGAAGGGGGGATTTTCTATCCTCCATAGACCTAACAGAAGCTTACCTTCACGTTCTGATCCTCCCCGAGCATCGCAAATTCCTCCGGTTTTGTCATGCACACCGTCATTTTCAGTACAAAGCGCTCCCGTTTGGCCTTTCCTCAGCACCAGGGTATTTACAAAGATCTTAGCTGTGTTAGCCACCCATCTGAGAATGATTCCGGTGCGCGTTCAATGTTACCTGGACAATATCGTCATCCAATCCCATTCCTTCCGGTTGGCCCAATCGGACCTGGAGGCCCCATCAGGACTCTTCAGGTTCACGGATTTTCCGTGAACTTCCAGAAGAGTCACACAGTTCCATCAACTCGCCTACTCCACCTGAGGGCGGTCATACATTCAAATCTGTGCAGGTTTTCCTCTCCCAGGAACTCCGGAACAGCATCAGGGACTTTGTCCACCGTGGTTGGAGAGAAAAGGTTCAACTTAGTTCAACTGTCACAACTACTGGGAAAGATGGTCTCTTGCATGGGGCTTGTCCCATGGGCCAGATTACATTCCAGAGATCTCCAATGGTTCTTCTTCCATTTCAGAAGCGGAACATGAGTTCTTCCACCAGGAGGGTGAGGGTCCCATGACAGACATTGTCTTCTCTTCTGTGGTGGACCCTCAGCAGCAATGGCCAAGGGTTCCCTCTTCAAGGAGCCTACTAGGCTCACCCTGACCATAGACACCAGTCTATTTAGATGGGGTGCTCACCTCCATACACATCTATCCCAGGGTCAATGGTTCAGTTCGGATTTGAGCCACAACATAAACTGGCTAGAACTCAGGGCCATTCACCTGGCACTTTGCCACTTCTCTCTCATGGTAGCGGGGCAGCACGTTCTGGTGTTGACAGACAATGTGGCCGCGAAGGCACATTTGAACAGAAGGGAGGAACACGTTCCAGGTCCCTTATGCTCGAAGCCCATAGTCTGGGCTCTTGGGCAGAGCTCAACTTACGTTCCATCAAAGCGGAACACATATTGGGGGAGGCGAACAATCAAGCAGACTCCCTGAGATGGTCTACGATGGACCACTCAGAGTGGCGTCTGGATCCAGTTCTGTTCAGAGAAATTTCGGGCAGATTCGGCCAACCACAGTTGGATCTTTTTGCCTCCCCGAACAATTCGCAACTGCCCAGGTACTTCACCAGGTTCCCCTCCCCAAGAGCGGAGGGGATGGATGCTCTTCGCAGCAGGTGGCCCAAGAGGCTGCTGTACGAATTCCCTCCCCTTCCACTGATTCCGGCAACAGTCCGCAAGCTGCTTCAGGAGCGGGCGGAAGTCATCTTGATTGCTCCACACTGGCCAAAGAAATTTAACTAGACAATCCTACTCGTCCAGGGTGATTTCTGTCATTCAAGCTTCCAGACATCCCTTGACTAATAGAATATATGATGCCACATGGAGGAATTTCTGCATCTGGTGCACTAAGGACCACCTCCAACCACTTTCTGTCACCATTCCTAACATCTTGGATTATCTGTTAGAGGGTATGGATAAGGGGTTAACTCCCAACATTATCCGCAGACAGGTTGCGGCCTTATCCACGGTCCTCACATGTGACAATCTGGTCCCCTTAACCCAACATCCGACAGTAAGCTCTTTTCTCAAGGGGGCAACTAACGACAGACCGGCAGCTGTCCGTCGCTATCCCTCTTGGGACCTGCCACGGGTACTACAAGTATTAATTTCAACGCCGTTTGAACCTCTCAGGTCTTGTTCATTAAGGCCTACTTTCCCTGAAAGTGGCTTTTTTGGTTGCAGTCACGTCAGCCAGGCGTATTTCAGAGTTCGCTGCTCTTTTGGTCAGGAGTGACCTGTGCACCTTTTATGATGACAGGGTAGTGCTTCATTTAGACCAATCTTTCATTCCAAAGGTTAATACGTGGTTCCATAGGTCTCAGGAGCTAGTGCTTCCGGACTTCTGTCCCAATCCATCACACGGACTGGAAAGACAGTGGCATAAACTGGAAATACGCAAGGCTCTGCCTTATTACGTGAAGCGAACATCCGCCTTTCGTAGATCGGAAGCTTTGTTCGTTTCTTTTCAACCTGCTTCCATGGGTCAGAAGGTTTCCTCTTCGACCATTGGAAGGTGGATTAGGGTGTGCATCGCCCATGCTTACTTTTCTCAATCCCTACCGGTCCCTGGCTGCATTACTGCCCACTCCACTTGCAGTGCGGCTACATCGGCTGCCTGGTCTACCCAGGCGTCCATTGAGGAAATATGTAAGGCAGCAACTTGGTCATCACCTTCTTCCTTCATCAGGCACTACAAACTGGACAAGTTTGCATCTGCGGATGCTTCATTTGGCAGAAGGGTGTTGCAACAGGTACTTTCTTACCGATGTGACACAAGCCCAGACTAGTTCCCTCCCGTAGGGACATGAGCGGCTTTGGTATGTCCCACCAGTGGATTCTACACTCATCATGCTGGAGAAGGGGCGTTGTCTTACCTGAATGCCTTTTCTCAGCATGATGATGTAGAATCCACACTTGCCCTTGGAGACTGTCTGGGCCAGTGTCAGTGTAGGAGGAGCCAATGCATCGGACTTCGTCATGTTTTGCTTCGCCTTGGTCAAAAACTGGGGAAGGTCCAACCCACAAGGAGACGTGGCAAGTTTCTGACTTAGTCTCAACTGAGCAGGAAGGCTGAGATTACCCATCAGTGGATTCTACATCATCATGCTGAGAAAAGGCGTTCAGGTAAGACAATGCCCCTTCTCTCTTTTTTTGTAAGATTTTATTAATTTTTTCCATACAATTTTTCAACCAACATGCTGTCTGAGTTTAAATGCGCCAATACATATTAAATTCCTAATCCTTTATTCTTTCCTCTAACCATTGGTAAAGTAAGTCCCAAGTTTGATAATATTCTGTTTCTTCTTTTTCTTTCAGTCTCATGGTCAATCTATCCATCTGCGCATTCCAATATTTTTTTGATTATTTCTTCATCTGGTGGTATTCCTTCATTTTTCCAATATTGCGCAAATATTCTTGCGGCTGTTGTGACATGTAAAATCAAATATAGGCTTTGTTTGTTAATCTTTTCTGGCATTATATCTAATAAAAAAAGTTCAGGTTTAAAATCTAAATATTCTCCCAACATCTTTTCTAACCAAATATGTATCTTTTTCCAATAATTCTTTGCTTTATCACATGTCCACCAAACATGATAGTACATGCCTGAGTTGTGTTTACATTTCCAACATCTATCTGACATATTTTTAAACATTTTTGCTAATCTTCCTGGTGGCAGCATTTTATGTAAATTTTCTTTATAAGAAGTTGACATTGTCAATTTATAATTTCTTTCCCATACGTTTTGCCATTTTTCTAATTCTATATTATATCCAAAGTTTTTCGCCCATCTTATCATTGTTCACTTTCCATTTCCAAAATTAAAAAAAGATTATACATTTTCTTAGTTTCTCATCTGAAGTTAACAAAGTCTTATCAAATACCATCTGTTCTTTATAAAATCCATACAATTTTAACATTTTTTCATATCTAGTTTGCATTTGTAAATCTGCCCACCACAACAAGTTGATCCCCTGATTTTCCATTTCTTGTTTAGTTTTTAAATTCCCTTCAGAATTTAGAATATCTCTATATATCCAGATTTTTTCAAAGTCCACCAAGTTTGGGTGCACAAATGCTTCCATAGTTGGCAACCACCCTGGGATTTTCAAATATATTTTACTTTTTATTTTTTCCCATACTATTAACAATGCATTTCTTATATAATAATTTTGGAAATACTTACGAATCTTGTTTTTTCCATACTATAAAAAAGCATGCCACCCCAATTGTAAATCATGTCCCTCCAGATATAACAACCTTTTATTTCTAAGAGTTATCCATTCTTTTACCATGTTAAAACAGATGCTTAATAATACAAAGCCCACTCCAGTAGTCTAAATCCTCCATTTTCCTTAGCATCTTGTAATGTTTTCATCTTAATTCTAGCATTCTTTCCTTGCCAAACAAATTTCAAAATTAATGAGTTTAAATCTCGAAAAAAAAGTCTCAAGTTTTATGGGAATTGTTTAGAATAGAAATAACATTTTCGGCAATACGTTCATTTTCACTGTAGCAATTCTTAATATTGACAGTTGCAGATTTTTCCATTTTTCCAAGTCCAATTTTATTTATTCAATAATTTTATGTAATTATCTTCTTTTATTGTTGAACATCTTGCTGTTAAATATATATCCAGGTATTTAATCTTTTTTACTGCCATTATCTGCAATTCTGTTTTTTCTGACATTTTTTTTGTTTATTTGTAAGATTTTTAACTATTACTTTAGTTTTTTCTCTATTTATTTTCAGTCCCGCCATTTCTCCATACTGTTCTATCTTTCCCAGTAATTTATGAATCATTTCCAAAGGTTGTTCTAAGATAAATACCAAATCATCAGCAAATGCTTGTAATTTATGTTTCACCTTTTATTTCCAGTCCTTTAATTTCTATATCTTGTCTAATATTTCTATTTAAAACTTCCAGAGTGAAAATGAATAACAATTGAGATAGTGGATATCCTTGCCTTGTACATTTTCTTATCTCAAAGTTCTCAGTGTAATCTCCATTCACGATCACTCTCGCTGTTTTTTTATTATATATTGTTTTTATCATATTTATAAAGTTCTGTCCAAAGTCCATCATTTGTAGTTGCTAAATCATAAATTGCCAGGAAACATTATCAAATGCCTTTTGGGCATCTAGAAATATTAGTGCAAATTGTTTCCCTGGATGTAATTCATAATATTCTAATACGTCCATTATCACTCTTAAATTGTTTTTAATTTGTCTCTTTGGTAGAAAATCATTTTGGTCTTAATGTATAAATTCCTTTAAGTATTTTTTTGATCTCTTTGCCATTATTGAAGTAAAAATGTTATTATCCACATTGAGCAACAATATTGGTCTGTAATTTTTAATCTGTGTCAAATCTGAATCTTCTTTTGGTATTAAAGAAATGTTTGCTTCCATCCATGTGGCTGGGAGTTTAGCCTCCAACAAAAGTCCATTACAAACGTCTTTCAATGATTCACTTAGTATGTCTTGTAAAGTTTTATATAACTCCTCCAGTAATCCATCTGGACCTGGTGTTTTTTCATTTTTTTGCCTTCTTATGGCCTCTGATATTTCCATCATAGTAATTTTTCCCTCTAACATAGTCTTAAATGTCTCTGGAATTTTTGGAAGATTATTTTCTTCTAGATATTGAATCGTTCTCTCTCTTGAAGTTTCTTCTTTGTCATACAGTTTCTTGTAATATTCTTTAATTATTTTTTATTTCTTCATTTTTAAATTGTAGACAACCTTTTTCATCTACTAAATTATGTATCATTTTCTTCTCTTTCTGTTTTTAAGTTTGTAAGCTAACTACCTTCCTGGTTTATTTGCATTTTCGAAAAAAATTGTTTCATGCTTTTTATCTGCTGTGCCATTTTTCTGAGTCCAACAAGTTTAGTTTGTGTTTTATTAGTTCCATTTCTATTTTCAAAGTCTTTTTCTGCGGATTTTTTTGTAATTCTGATTCTAACTTTCCAAATTTTTCTTTTAATAGTACATATTGCTGTCTTCTCTGTTTATTTTTCTTTGCCATTTGCTATCCTCTAAAATATGCTTTAGCTGTATCCTGAGGGAAGTTAGCCCAGAGAAGGAAATATTAAAAAGGGCAGAAAAATATATTTTTCCTCAAAAGGACTTTTTAAAACCAAACCTGGCCCCAAATCTATCTCTCTGCCCCAAGCAAGAGCTAGCCCCATACAAATGCAGATGTAAAACCATCAGAGAATTGAAGCCAGAGCAATCAAGACAAAGAGAAAATCTGCATACTCCACCCAAACTCTAGGAGTCATTAGCCCCATTACCTGGGAAGCAGGATATGATAATAGGATTAAACCACAGATATCAAGGCCTAGAAAAACACTCAGAAATAGCCTCAAGGTTCATGCCACAGGAACAGGAAACTATTCCATACAAGGCTAGAGAGGGTATAAAAACCTACTGCCCATGTGCTCAACTTCTCTTTCTTCTCCTCTGCTCTTTCTTGCAAGAAACATCATTCTGCTTCTCCAATAAACTGTAACCTTCTTCCCAAAGCAGTCGCCATGTTGCTTATTTATTCCCGGCTTGGATGAATCAGGATGAAGACTTACTTCTGACAATTTGGCACCCCAGAATGGGACTCCAAGCTAACCTCTCCAATGGATTGAGACTGGTAAGCCCTATCTTGCTGGCAGCAGACCCCTTTGTGTCTCTGGATGGGTTCCCAGGCCTTGCCCATGTGGAGCTAGGGTAGTAAAGGGAGTTTTGAGAGTTTGAGCTCAAGAGCTGCTTTGGAAAGAAGGTGAAGGTGAGTACCTCTAAATTTTAAGTTTAAAGCCCAGGGGAACAAAGAAATGTGTGTATTTCTGTTTGTGTGAGTGAGAAGACTTTTTTTTCCCAATCACAGTTGGATTTTGCTCCTTCTAGTCCACAGGTCAGCAACCTGCGGCTCCGGAGCCGCATGCGGCTCTTTGAGCCTTCCCCTGTGGCTCCCAGCTTCCTCTGCCTTTGCAGAGAGAGACACAGAGAGAGAGAGGCAATTGCGCTTCCCTGCTTCTCTCTCTCTCTCTCTGTGTGTGTGTGTGTGTGTGCGTGTGCGTGTAAAAGAGAGTGCACTCACAGTGTTCTCTGAGGAGCTGAAAAGCTTCCTGGGCGGAGCTCCTCCCTTTGCTGCGTCTGCAGGAAGCAGGAAGGGCAGGAGAGAGCTAGCTAGCTCAGCTAGGCTGACTCAGGAATTCTGGGAGTTGAAGTCCATGAGTCATAAAAGAGACGAGGTTGCTTATCCCTGAGCTTGTTGGACAACAGCTTGAAGCTTGCCAGGTGAGCAGCAGATAGGAGGGGGGGAGAAAGAGAGAGAGAGAAAGAGAGAGAGAGGGAGAGAGAGAGTGGGGGAAGAGGAGTGGCAGACCAAGGGCAGATAGAGAGGGAGGGAGAGACCCTTTTGACATCTAAAATGAAGATAACACTGCATATATCCTTTTTTTACCTGTGTGTGTATGTAATTTTATTCTCTTAAAGCATTCTCTTGGTGATCATTGTTTTAATAGTATGGATATTCCCAAGAGTCATATTTTTACTTTTATGTATTTTTAATACATACACACACACACACACACACACACACACACACCCCTATAATAAAGGTAAAAAAGGATATATGCAGTGTTATCTTCATTTTAGATATCAAAAGGGTTTTGCGGCTCCCGATGTTTTGTTTTTGGTGGGAAACGGGTCCAAGTGGCTCTTTGAGTGTTTTGGGTTGCCTACCCCTGTTCTAGTCTTTCCTAGCCGCAGAAAGGATCTGTTTATTTGGCAGAACCTGGAAAGCATGGGGGTTTGGTCAGAGCACAGAACCTTTTGTTAGGGAAAAGTGAGAGGATGTGTGAAAATGAAATGGAATGAGTGAATGAAAAAATTGGATTTGGGCAACTAGCTGGTAAGGCTCTGTAAGCAAAGCAAAGTTTTAAATTAAGCCTCGGGCTAGGAGCGGCCACTTACCTCTGAGAGCAAGCAGAGGTCCTCACAGACATAGGAGGTCCGCAAAACAGTGGCGTGAAGCTGGCCGGTCGAAGAGTAACCCATACTTTCTGAGGGGGAAACCAGAAGTGTCTCTGCAGACCCTTTTTTGGTCTGAAAACGTGGCGGATCCCTCAAGGAGCCCACGTACTCTGAGAGGGATCCAGAGTTTTCCATGAGTCCCCTTTTTGGACCCACAAAACCGTGGTGGAAGGAGGAAGTCTCACAAGGAGGCTTCCGGCGTATAGTGCCCTTTAGCGTTAGAGGAAAATCCCGTTATATAAGCATGGGAGGTTCCAATTCAAGGGCTAAGGTAGGTTTCCCAGTTGAGAGCTTGCTTGAAGCCTGGGACAGGAATCAGCTTCCTGTCCAGGCTGGAATGAAGAAGAGATAGGTAAAAATAGACTTTGCTTAGGGCTTTGCTGGGAAACCAATTTGGCTAAATAAAGGTACTTAAAAGGGCAAGGGCAAATAGAGAGAGGGAGGGAGAGAGAGAGACCCTTTTGACATCTACAATGAAGATAACACTGCATATATCCTTTTTTACCTTTGTGTGTATGTGTATACACACACACACACCTATAATAAAGGTAAACAAGGATATATGCAGTTTTATCTTCATTTTAGATATCAAAAGGGTTTTGCGGCTCCTGGTGTTTTGTTTTTGGTGGGAAATGGGTCCAAGTGGTCTTTGAGTGTTTTGGATTGCCTACCCCGGTCTATTCTCATCATGTTTCCCTTCATTTTTCCCATTGTCAATAACTTCTCTAATCTCAACCCACTTACCTTTAGGTTGCATTTCCTTTCCTTCAGTGGCCTGGGCTAGTGTTTCTCCTTCCTCTCTTACCTCTCTTTCAACTAGGTCTTCCTCACTGCCAAAGTTTTTTCTATAAAATTCCTCTGCTTTATCCATTGAGTCTAAATGGAACTTTTTCTCCTGCCATGTAACAAGAATCCCTTCCGGGGTCAACCATCTAAAATTGATATTTTTTCTCGTCAATTTAAGAGTTATTTGTTGGTAGGGCCTTCTCAAATCTCTCACTCTTTTAGGTACTTGTTTGAGTACAATCAGTTGTCTACCTCGGTACTCCAGTGAGTCATCTCTGGCCCTGATTTAGTCTCTGATTGATTTCTTAATAAATTTAACGTGTACTTCTCTGGGAAGATTGTGCCGTCTTGCATAGTTCATATGGATTCTGTAAGTTTTATCTATCTCGCTGGCCATCTCTTCTCTGCTAGACCCCAAGGCCCCCTTTAGTATATCTGTCATTATTACTGGAAAGTCTTCACCTTTCATCTCACATACATTTTGGAACCGTAAATAATGAGCGGCTTTCTCAAGTTCCAGGGAAATAACTGTAGATTCTAATTCTTTGTTAGCCTGAACTAAACTCTCATTCATTTCATCTACTCTCTGCTCTTCTTTATCCATCCTTTCCTCTATTTCTAATAATTTTTGTTCAGTTTTCATCATCTGCTAAAGGAAAGATTTGAATTTCCCATCCATTGACTTAATTTTATCCTTAAGTTCCCCTGTATCATTCCTTACTTCTCCTATTTCTTTTTTTAGATCTTCATGATTTTTGCACATCATCTCTTGCATTGCTTGCAACATTTGTTGCAAGTCTCTAAATGAGTTCGTCCTATCTCTTTGAGTCATTTCTTCTAGCGATCTTTCTCTGGCAGGGCTTGGTTCCAACAATGTAGTCTGTGTTGTTTGTTTCCTCCCTATTCCAACCCTTGTAAGATTGGGGATACTAGACATTTTTTTTCAATTCTCCAAACCAACCTCCCCACTTATTTACAGTTTTTGTAATATTTTCCAGAATATCAGAATTATCACTTAAAGTCAAAAGTTTCTGCACAGATAACTACTTGACATTTACAGGTGAGACTGGATACACTCAACAATCACTTTCCTCCCCCCCCCTCTTGTGGCTATTCTCAGTTCAGCCAGCAGGTGTCTCTTTGGCTCTGTCTCTGATATTCAATCTGTCTGTTTATTTCAAAATGTCTACCTCCTTAGTTTCTTCCAGGCTTTCACTCTGTGACTTGCAGCAAGCTTGCCTTTCAAAGTTAAACTTTCCTTCCTTGAAATAAAGAAAGAAAAAAGAGACTCCTCCTTAAGTCCAACCAACGTAATGTTTCCGCTGTATAGGCAGACTTTTTAAGCCCAAATCTTCCTTTTCACCGCTTTTTCAGAAGCGAGGGAAAATCTCTCCTCCCCTCTTGTGGGCATTCAAAATTTTTAAGTTTCTCTCGAAATCCTCCGGAGCGTTCTTACACTGGATCCCTTCTGTCCAGTTGTCAGGATCACTGTTCAGATTACATTTGACTAGAGCTGTCACTTCTCCATCCAGCTATGCCACCGCTACACTTCAGCCAGCTGGCAGATGTCATTTCTTCACGGCTGCCATTGATGGCTGTCTTCTTCCTCCGCTCAACTTACCAAGGCTTCCCCCGAGTTCGCCAGTCCCAACCGCCGTCAGGGACCACTCCCCAGGACACCTTATTGTTCCCGGTCCCCCTCCAAGGAACCAGGGACCTCAAAAGGTCTGTCAAGCGATCGGAAACGAGGGCAGACGCTCCGGAGAGTCGTCTAGCACACCCGTTCTTCTTGACAGCTGGCCCCGCCCCCCTCTCCATGTCAATTTCAAAGGGTTATGGTCTGCCCATGTGCCTGTTTCAATCTCAATTTCCTATATATTCAACCTCAATTCAGATGTCATCCAAATCATATCAATTCTTGACCAGGATTTTTGACTATTTGAATAAAAAGTATATTGTAGTTTTTCTGGATTGATTTCCCTCCAAATATCTTTTATTCCAATTTCATCTGTCATATTAAAGAATGTCTTAAGTAATCTTCTTCCAGTTTTCCCTATTTTACTGTTTTTATAGTCAATTGTCCCATCTACTATCACATTAAAGTCTCCTACTAAACAAATATTTTGATACTCCATTTTCTATGGAGGCTCTGATAGAATTCAATTTTTAAATGTTATTTTAAAAATTCTCCCCTCTAAAAGCTCGCCGCTTTTAGATCGTAGTCTGTTTGGCAGATCACCACTGCTCCTCACTTTCCTTCTGGCTGGAGATGACTTGGGCTGCCTTGACTCACCTGGCAGCCTTTCCTCCGTCTATTCAGAGTATCCCATCTTCAGTCCGCTCCCGTCGGCCGCCACCTGATCCAAGTTCCTGGAGAGTCCCTTCTTCTTTGTTGCCCCTCCAGGGGCAACCCTTTCTGGGTCGCTGGGCAAAGTGAAATCAGACTGAGTAGTCAGAGCCCTGACTTCTTCCACCCATCCTGCCGGCGACCAAAACCAGAGGTTTTTCCACATTTCTCTTATTCGCCTGGGCTTTAAAGTTAAATTTTAGAGGTACTCACCGTCACCTTCTTTCCAAGCAGCTCTTGAGCTCAAACCCAAAACGCCCTTTACTACCCTGGCTCCACATGGGCAGGGCCTGGGAAACCCACCCACAGACCACAAGGGGTCTGCTGCCAGCAAGATGGGGCTTACCAGTTCTTCATATGTTTTAGTCTCCAGGCCTTTAATCATCTTAGTTGCTCTTCTTTGTACTTTTTCCAAATTCTCAGCATCTTTTTTATGATGTGACCAAAATTGGCTGAAGTATTCCAGGTGTGGCCTTAATAAGGCATTATAAGACGGTACTAATGCTTCAAATGATTTTTGATTCTATGCCTGTTTATACAACCAAGGATTATGTTAGCTTTTTTGGCTGCTGCTGCACACTGCTGACTCATATTTAAGTGATCGTCCTCTAGGACAGGGCTTTTCAACCTTTTCACAGATTGTACCACTTTTAGGGCATGACAATATTTGAGTACCACCAGTGCTTCGCAAGGTGTCAAAAAGGGGGAGGGTATTTTGGGTTTCACTGATTAGATTCATTTGTTGTTATAGAAATGGCTAGTTTATAATATGGAAAAGTAAAAAGTTGAGGTTCAATGTTAATGCTCCCTTCTACTGCAACAGAGGGAGTATGTTCTTTTTCCCCTTTCCCCCCCTTTTTCCTCCTCACTGTGTCCTACTATTTGCTTTTGTATTTTTGTATTTTATTCTGTAATCTAATAAAATATTACAAACTGTAGAAAAAAAGAAAAGAAGTACCAGTTTTAATTTCTTCAGTGGCTGTTCCTTTGCTGAATCACTTTCCCTTTGCATTGACAAAGGATGATGAATTCAAACTTGGCACTTTTATGACTTGTAGACTTCAACTCCCAGAATTCGTCAGCCCTCATGGCTGGTTGAGGAATTCTGGGAGTTGAAGTCCACAGGTCTTAAAGTTGCTAAGTTTGTAGACTCCTGAGCTAGCTAGAGCTAGCTCTTCTGAGCTTTTCCAATCCCTTCCCTGTACCCTTAAAGACACAGGAATCAAATGCAAAGCAAGAACATAAAGAAACACAAACTCCAGGTTTTTTTTCTCTTTAAGCTGCCTCAGGGGCTTCACATGTCACAATGTTGCAATCCTTGACTGAAAGGCTCGGGCAATTGTAAAAAGCTTTAGCTTTAAATTAAGGCTGTTTACCTTCAAAGAAAATTTTCTAAAAGCCACAGACAGACTCAATTAAAGGGGGTAAAACTAATTACATTTGTTTAAAGGAATTAAACCTTTCCTAATGTCTTTTTCCCCCTTCCCCCACCCAAACCACATTCTTTTATAGTCTCTCCTCTCCCCCCTTTTCTGTTCGTTATTCCTGCCAGCTTAGTGTCATTTGCAAATTTGATGAGTTCCCCTTCTATTCACTCATCTAAGTTATGAAGATATTGAAGAGTACTGAGCCTAAGACAGAATCTTGTCGTATGCCACTGCTTACTGCCTTTCATGTAGACAGCACCATTAAGGACTTCTTGAGTATGGTTTGTCAGCCAGTTACAAATCTGTCTGGTTGGTCTGCTTGCTTCTTGGTAAGCTAGAAAAATGTCTACCCCACATTTTTCTAGCTTACCAAGAAGCAGGCTGTGATCTACTTTGTTGAATGCCTTGCTGAAATCTAAGTATACTATTTTCACAGCATTTTGCTGATCTACTAATATAATCACTTTGACAAAGAATGAAATAAAGTTATTTTGGCATGATTTGTTTTTAACAAATCCGTACTGGCTTTTAGTTATAACTTTATTTATTTCTAGGTGTTTGCAGATCTGTTTTTTATTATCTTTTCCAGTATCTTCCCAGGTATTGATGTTAGGCTGATCGGTCTGTAGTTTCCCGAGTCTCTTTTTTTTCTTTTTTTGATGATGGGAACCACATCAACTCTTTTCCAATCCTCAGTAATTCCCTGGTATTCCAGGATTTTTAAAAGATATGGTGCAACAGTTCTGACTTCTGAGATAACATCTGCCAGCTCCTTCAGAACTCTGGGATATAATCCATCAGGTCCTGGCAATTTATATTCATTAAGATCAGATAGGTATTCTCTAACCATTTTCTTGCTTATTTTAATTTTTATTTGTAGTCTGTCTTTTACAGTTAGGTTTTTGGTAGGTTGGGCTATAGTTTCTGCATGAAGATTGATACAAAGAATGAGTTAAGCAGTTCTGCTTTCTCTCTGCTGCCTATTATTTATATGTTGAAATAATATAAATAACAAAAAAGTCAAGGAAACAGTAGCACTTAAAAGAGAAGATGGTAAGGAAGTAAGAGGCAGCAGAAAGAAAGCAGAACTGCTTAATTCATTTGACTTTGTTGCAAGCCTCTTTCATTCTGAGCCTTTGCTTTCCTGACTTCATCTTTGCAGACTTGGGCTATCTGCTGATACTCTGCCTTAGTCATGTGTCCCTCTTTCCATTTTTTGTACTTGTCCTTTTTGTTTTTCAGGCAAGATTGGCCAAGTGCTGCTACACACAAGGATTTGTTTGCTTATGCAATTTTTTACATTTACATAATTTAATTTTTTGCAGGATGGATAATTGTACTTTTCCAAGATACAGTGACAATGACATTGTGGTACACATTCGCAACTCTTTATTGAGTGGAAATGAAGCTAAAATTTTTTCAAAGAGTGATTTATTTCCGAACGTAAAGGTAAGAGTTTTATATTCAGTGGAATTGGAACTCAAAACTGTAGTCTATGCATTGCATGTAAGGGTTTTTTTTTATGTCTTCAAGTCAGATTTTACTCCTGGCTTGAAGTTTTATTGGCAAGGTTTTTTGGAGGTTGTTTGCCATTGTCTACTGCCTAGGATGAGAGAAAGACACTGGTCCTGTTGGCTTTGTGCCTAAAACTTATGGTCTTGTTTCTTCAATCTTCTGGAAAAATGAAACACTAGAAAGACTAATTTTTGAGATTCAACAGATATGTTAACAGATATTAGTGAAATCTCTTATTAATGCTGTCTCTCCAAGAAAGTTCTACAATCTAATTTAGAAGGGAATGGTATCTATTAACAAATCATCTTGGTTTAGCATTCTGTAATTCGCCTACGTCATCCCTAGTAATAGAATTTGTATTTCTCTTTCTTATCCAAATGCTCTTCACTGAACCATTGTGTTAAGATTCCTGGATCTTTAAACATGTGTTTATGTATTTCACATACATCACCATTGTTCCCCTATGTCTGGCCTATTTGTTATACCCTTCAATGCTTGCATGCTAGTCTTGCATTTCAACCCACCAAATTTTAGTGACTATTAAATCATATTTCCCTCCTGCATTAAAACTTTCAGTTCCTGCTTCTTCCTATACGCCATGCATTTCTAAAGAATCACTGGGAAACTTAGGTCTGACTCTTTAGGTCCAGTGACAATTATCCCTTTATTTTCATATGGATCAGTAGAAAGGGGTAGTTGTCAGTGGAGTTAAAGAATCAGAAGCCTTTTGGACATTTGGACATTTTTTGACATCCATTGGGTTGAATGATTTCTGCTTTATCACCACAACATAGTCCTTAATAGATGTTCAGTAAGATTCACACTGCATCATCTCCAGCATTTCAGGCTTCTCTTCACCTGCTTCATCTCCCTCAACTATTCTATAAATCAGGAAGACTTCCAAGATCCTTGAGTTAGGTGAGGCTACAGGTGTGATCCAATCAAGATTTTCTGCAACCCTCTTATTCCAGGTAGACCCCGGATCCTCAGTTGGATTCAGCAGCATATCCTCAGAGACAATTCCAAGCTTACTCTGGAGCCCAAAGGTGTACATCAGTTGCCTGGGTTGGACCAATCTAATAGATCCTGTCTACCTGCAGTGGAGGACAGTGCCAGAGAACTACAATATTCATCAGTTAACAGTCTAGCCACCAGACGTTAAACTTGATATGAGTTATGATTATATGAGATGAAAAAGGAGGTTAGGCTACTGGATCCAATGTAAGTTTTCTTTGTCATCTCCTCTGCTTTTCATGAATCTACTATTTTATCTCCTTTTTTTGCAATGTCTTTTCTTGTGAATAGTCAAAACCTGTTTTTGTCACAAAGACTTGAAAACTTCCTCAGTTTTTGGTACATAATTCTACATCTCTTGCTTTTGATTGTCAGTTCCATTTACTGTATTTGCTCTTTTTTTGTCTACTTATAGCCAATTGCTTCCTCTGTACACTTTTTAGAACTACCTCCTTTTTGATATGTAAATCTTCATCTTTCATTAATGAAGTGCTGCTAATGAGTCATCAATTTTTCCTTCCAAGAATCACAAGTATGACATATTATGACTATAATGATCTTACTTTTCTTCATTGGCTCTAACACTCAAAGCTTTAATTTTTTTCTTGTTTACTTCTCAGAAATCCATATTCTTCACTTAGAAGGAAAATTTGTTAGAGAATTCTTTTATCAAACTTCATTGGCAAACACCCTTTTGCTCTCCCTGTTCTTTTGTCCAATGAGCCCACTCTCTGGAACCTACCTGTAGGAGGAATATTATTAAAAATAATTAATTTCTACTAATTAATTTTCTAATTATAGAAAACAGTTACTCAGTGACTTATAGTGGGCAATCAGCAGTTATTTAGAATATGCCCTTTCTATCCTGAACAGTTGAACCTTAGAGTTGCCAAACATTCTCCTTTCTTCCTTGTGTTAAAATGGCATTTCTCACAACAATAATCTTGTGAAGTAGATTGAACTAAGAATGACTGGCCTTAAGTCACCAACTGAGCTTGCAATATTGAGGGATGGCTTTGAATGGGTCTTCTCAATGCTATGTCTTACATTCTAAATACAGTACAATGCCTAAACCTGACTTGATAGACATGTAAAGTAATTTTCAGCTTCTTAAGTGAAAGCATATTCCAGTCTGTTAAAAAAAAATGTGGAATGTTATATTTACATTTGTTGTAAGTTTAAGTTTTTTTTTCATCAGCTACACAATTAGACGTGAAGAAGATTTAGGAATATTTTATTTGCCCACAGGGTTAATTTTGTAACCAGGAATGATGTCAAAATGCACCCTTAATATGCATTAACGTATTTTAAGTTTTTGCCTTGAACTTATCTTGAACTTTGCAGAGTTCTCACTCTGGTAATTATAAGCAAATTAAATAGGTTCTAAGTAAAATAAAATTTATATATTATTGTAAATTGTGTTAAATTGTACTTCTCTTTTTAGCCTGAAATATTGCATATGATTTTCATGAGAGCTTTGCAAAGTGTATATGGAATCCGTATGGAACATTTTTACATGGTAAGAATGGGGAATGCATTGAAACTGGAAGGAGGTGGAATCTTAGTAGTTCCCTATATTGTTTTACTTTGCCTTTGAAGATTAACAGATTTATTGTATTTATTGTTGTCTTAAGATTGACAGTACACAAAATCTTTGATCTTTAAGCTGCTACCTTGATTTTTGTTTATTGCAATAAATTAATAGCTCCTTATCTGGCAATCATAATCTACAGTTTGTGGAGATGGAAAAAAACATTATTTTGGGCAAGTATGCTTCATATAGTAGTTCATAGTCTCCTAGGTCACAAAATGGGTGGCAAATAATTATATGTGTGTGTGTGTGTGTATTAATAATATATATACTAATATATATAGTATTTGGAAGCAGAGAACTACAAGTTTTGCCTGTCTTAGTTATCCAAGATAAATGTGGTTCCATGTACCTTCTCTCTGCCTGATTGTTCTTTTTTTCATAGTAAATGAGATAGAGCCAAAGCACTTCATTGGATTATTCAACATGAAATTGTTTTGTATACTGTTCTGGAGTAATGACAGCTTTATTTATGCTGGGTTTAAACATCACAGGAACCCAAGAATTTCTTAAAGGTGGTTTTAAACCCATTGTTGTAATCTAGTTTACACATTGCACTAAACTGAAAGCAAATAAAAAGCATGAGTCATTAGTGATTATTATTTCACAGGTGGTAGGCGTATACCCTGACTAGTAACAACTTCCCAGAATTTTTCTAGAGTGTTTTCCAAAGTTTGGTTCCTTTGAGAATATGCTGTTTCTACATACAATATTTTGTCTGTTAAAATTTTATATTCAGAGCATAGAACATTCACCAGTTAATGATAGGGGTATCTAATTAATCTATAGATATATAGTTAAAATATAAATGAAGAATCTAGACAATGTGGTGACTTTTTAGATTCCTCATGACTAGGTGAAGATTTGTATCATTTACTAAAAACGGAAAAATTATCACACTCTAGTTCTATACCCTTCTGAAGATGGATTATACCAGTATCTATGCAGTTAATTATTGTAAAATTACAGTGTTCTGGAATTAAGTCCTGAAGCTTATTGTAGGGGTACACAGTCCTGTGAAAATGTGGACTGTGATATCCCACCATATATAGATAGCTTGCTATAAATGAATGTTATATTATCAGAGGAACTGGATGAAAAAAATATATATTTCATTAGTTATTCCTTATTGATTTTCTTCAATTAGATGCCAGTGACATTTGAAACAGCATATCCTCAGATTTTTGAAGGCTTTCTACCCATAGGAAATCTATTTATTAATATGTAAGTATCCTGAAATCATGTTTTATATTTGCTTTTCTTTGTGGCTTAGTTTTGTTTGTATGAATTTGAATGTGGGAGTGTGTTTCTCTGCTGTTAAAAATGTATTAAATTAGATGGTTCTTTTATTGTGGTAATAAAAGTATAAATAATTCATTTTGTGTTCAGTGAAATTGATCATATTATTTTTAGAGCTATATACTGCTTTAGATTTTAAAGTAAAAATGTATCCCAGATTATGCAACAGTATTTCCCTGGTACACCTTAAACCAAATGAATATTTCTGGAATCATGTGATTGCTTTAACTGGTCTGAAATGCAGCATTGCCTTTCTATTATGTAATTATACATGCTGATAGAACTTACTGACCCCAAGGATTCATTTTCTTTTTGGTGCTGTACTGCTTTACAAAGGTAGCTTTGTTCAAGCAAACACCTGAGAACTGATGGAAGACTTCAAAAAAAAAAAAATCTATAATTTTAACATGTAACTTGTCCTGCAGTATTACAGTGAAATTAATATATATTTATCCTAGACTGTTTCTGCTTTAAATTTTAAAAACTAACTCATCTAATTCAAAGGAAATATTACAATAGTAGGACTCTGCAGCACTATTCTGTAACATTTAAGACTCCAGTTATAGTTGTTTCCTTTATTATCTCCCTATACAATATAATACCAAGGAAACAATTATACTATGAATTACAGTGGTGAAGTAAATAGTATGACTAATCTAATTAAAGAATATGTAAAATTTTTTACAGGGAGCGATTTCTCCCGATCTGTCGTGTCAATGACTTCCAGATTGCAGACATTATAAATCCAAGTAAGCATTAAACACTTTTTTGGTTTGTGTATGCTTCATAGCTCAAATGGTCATATATTTTTACTTACCCCAAACTGGCTCACTAGATTTTATTTTTTTTATTTTTTATAGTTAAGTTTACATTTCAGTATTTTCTCAAGAGCAATGGTTAGTAAAATCATTTGGAAATTTATCAGGTTAGCATGCTGCCAAACTGCAGGTATGATTGCATGATCTGTCTGACTTACAGGACTGTCACTTCTCCTATAATGGAGGAGTCCAGTTATGTGGAAGAAATAGTTATGCTTCAGTAAGAAGAAACAGCTCCATTTGTATTTTCTCCTTCAGTTGCATCTATTTAATCTTTGGAATAATTAAGAAGAAACACCCATAGGAATTTATTTTTATTCGTAGGATACTTTTCAATTCAAATAAGCACATAAAACAGTGAAGCATGTATACTAAAATATTAATAATAAAATTATTGACCATTATAGGGAGATACTAGTGGTTAAGGCACCAGGCTAGAAAATGGCAGACTTGGTTCAAATCCCACCTTAACCATGAAAGCCACCTGGATGACTTTAGGCCAGTCACTCTCTCTTAGCCCAATCTACCTCACAGGGTTGTTGTGGGGAAAATAGGAGGAAGGAGTATTAGGTATATCCGTTGCTTTGAGTTATTTGTAAGCATAATAAAGGCAGGGTACAAATAAATAAATGCAGAAAAATGAAATAGATACCTTTACAAATTTTCCTAATTTAGATTGGAAGGAAATACATTCTATAGCCTGCAAAAAAACAACAATTTCTTCTTTATACCTTAATATCTGAACAGATTTGGAATCTATGAAATAAGATAGTTTAATAGCAATGTCTTAAATTGTTCTCAGGAAGTAAATTAGGAACATATTTTTCAGCCTAAACCACATATTTTCCCAGATATCTCTACCAAATTGCAACCTAGCTCTTATATTTTGCATCAGTTGCAGTTTCTGGACACTTTTCAAAATGTAGTCCTTCACCAAACACGTTGCAGTAGTCTAGAAGGAATGTGACCATGCCCAAGCATAAGTTATTGGGGCCAACATAAGCATCTCATGCTCTATCTCAGAGGTCCCCAACCTATGGGCCGCAGCCCACTACCATGCCATGGCCTCCGGGCCACGTGAGTAACTGAGCAGTGCACTTGCATGTGTGTGTGCTTACCCTCCCTCGTGTCACTGCTGCCTCGAGTGTTGTGCAGGAGGTGGCAGTGCCACTAATATTGCTCAGGCAGCGGTGTTGCCATGAACCTTGCCCAGGGGGCAGCAATGCCATGAGCAGCAGTGGGCAGAGGCACGCCACACACAGGTGACGGCATTGCCACTGCTGAAGGAAAAGTCTTCATTAGGGTCCAGTCCAAGCCGGGAATAAACAACATGGCGACTGCTTTAGAAAGAAGGTTGTAGTTTATTGAAGAGGAGAGCCAGACAGAAAGATGGCTCTGGAAGAAAAGAGAGAGAGAGAGCACATGTAGGGAGTGGGTTTTTATACCTCTGGGGCTCTTGAGGTTGTTTCCTGTTCCTGTTTGAGGCTTTGTATTTCCTGTGTTTGGGTGAGGTATGTAGATTTTAGGTCTTTGTCTTCCTAAGCTTCTAGCTGGAGGACTCCAACCTTCCTGCATGGGGAAGGGAGACTTGGGGCTATTTAAAAAAACTGGGCATGCTTTTCTGCGTCTTTAAGTTCCTTTGAGGAAATATAATATTCTGCCTTTTAATATTTCCTTCTCTGGGGGAGCTGACTTCCCACAAATCCCCCCTTTGTACCATAATAGTGTGGATAACACCCTTTTACTGGCACAAAATTAAAATTCTTGTGGTCAGAGAGACTTGATAAACAAGCTGTCATCGTTCCGACAGATGAAACTCTTCAAAGAACTTCGAGGCATTATTTACCTTAAGGAATCTTTATTCGAGTAGCAATACATCGGCACATACATAGTGCAAGCTAAAATCTGGCTTCCCCTCCCCTAAACACATAGTATCAAAGTACAATTCCCTCTTCCAACTAACAGTCATAAATCACATTTTCTAATTAGTTTGAAATGCTGGCTTTCCCACCAGTTCTACAATCTGCCATGTCTTATCGTCTCTTATTACAAAGAACCTTGGTTCCCACCATTATAGATTATTGTTTTGTCTAACTAAACTCCCAACCACATTCCCTCCCCTCAGTATCATCTAATTCTACCTCTAAAACATAAAGGAAAATGGCTGCATCTCCATATATTGTCAAAGCAAGAACGTTCTATGTTAGCAGCTTTGACACAAGCTTTTAAACTGTTAATGCAAAAAAAAGGGAAGATACTAATTGAAGCAGCAGAAAAAGATCCTTGCAGTGGCTCCCAAAAGGGGAGCCTTTCAGCTATGAAGGTCTAAAGCCAGGGCAAAAGTTCTTTTAGGTGGAAAAGAAATGTATAATTTCCAATATTCTGTGACAATTATTTTCAAATGTTGGATGTCACTTTGAGCTCTCAGTCAAGTTTGCACATTCCTCCCAAAATTCTTCACAGCCATGTTTTGCCTCAATACATAATCACTGTGTCAAGGTTCCGACTAATGAAACACTTCAAAGAACTTCCCGGCATTGTTTATCCTAAAAGCCTTTAATAACAGATTGTCGGCACATCATGGATGGATGCCAAGATCTGAAGTCTCCACCTCCAGAGCAGTTATTTTTGCTAGCATTTTCCCTCCCTCTTTTGCTGTCATGAGTTACGTTCTCCAACCAGCCTGGGGGGCAAAGGTTCACTTCCTTCTGAAGCCCCTGCAAATTGTTCTCTCTCTCCAGTCTCATCTGAGTTAACTCTAAAAGTGCCAGACAGTTCTTGTCAGAATCCAATTATATTTCATCTTTAGTTATCAAATATAGAAAACCCCAATTCTGCCTTCTCTGGATTCTGCCATAAGAAGGAGAGAAGGGGGAGAACAAAGGGGCTTTATGGCCCTCACTTCCTTCAGTATACTTCTAAGGAACTGAATGTGTGTATTGCAAAAGAACTAACCATAAGAATGGGGCCGTTTTCCTTTCATGTAGTTTCTTTGAAGTCTCCATCCAGCCGGGCAGTAATGAAAAGGGGGTGGAAGTGTAATGCCTGAGACTGTCGCTGAAAGAGGGGGTTGATTGGGTGGGGCTACTGGGGAAACCCTTAAAACCTTGAATTGGAGAGCTTGGACCCCAAGTCCTGTCTAGAACGCCTGCAACCATTTTCTCTTAATAAAGGATTCCTGTTGGAAGAATTATTCCAAGAGTTCTGTCTTCTTAAGATGCAAAGTGGGGTGGGTCCTTACAGTTCTGCATATTTTGTGAAAGCAAGAATATTCAGTATTAGCAGCGTTGACACACTGGCTGCCCATTTTCAAGGGTTGTTTCCTGTTTTAGCTCTTAGTTCAGTGCATCCAGTTTTCTGATGTCCAATTGAGGTTAGCCAGTGTGCAAGCCAATCTATTAATTTTTTAAAAATTGCACACAGTCAGCCCTAGGACTTCCACTCTGAGTCCACCAGTGCAAGATATTCAGGGCTTGGGTTTTGGAAATCTCTTTTCTGCTCCCTCCTTAGTGAGAGCATATGAATTGCAAATCACCTGAGGGGGCCTGATTTCCTCCTCCTTTGAATTTGCAGCAAGTTGTGCATGCAAAGCTTTGGTTCCACAGAGCAAAAAATCAGCCTGGAGAACTTAACTGAAGGTAGGTGAAAGGGATAGACTCAGTGTGATTATGAAGTGTGTGTGTGTGCAGCTACTAATACAAAACAGGCAATACAAACATTTTGGACAAATTTCCCTCCCACCAGACATAAGTCCAAGGTTGTAACGATGCTAAGAAAAAGACTCAGGCATGTCTTGGGCAGAAGTTTGAAGCTGCATGACACATCTTCACACAGCTTGACAAACTCTGAGTTTATTGTTTCTTATATACTTTTTACATACATAGGCTTTTCCATTAACTGCTGACATTTTACATTTAGAAGTTTAATCTTTAGTTGTTGACATAAAGTAATTGAAAAATTCCTTCATATAAGCAATTATTTTCTAGTAACACATTACCTGTTGAGAGCAGGTAAAATAAATATAGGTAAATTAGGAAAGGAGAAAGAACTGATAAAGACAAGAAGAGATAAAGACAGGAAGAGATAAGGGGGAACTTATTATTTAGGTAGGTAAGATATTAAGTCAAAAGGGGGTGATCTTTTGGCTACTTCCTTGGGACAAAGGGTATCAAAAGGTTATGAGGTTTGTGGGGAGCAGTGCACGGCAGTTTGCTGCACATGCAAATTCCTCCACATTCCACCTTTTTTTATTTTATTAATGAAGACATTTTAAGCAGGAGTAGTTAGTGGGTCTTAGCTTAGTATGGAAGATTGCAAGACATCTTATTAAGTAAAGAAAAAAGACATTGAAATAAACAACAACAGCTGATAAGGATAGCAACTATTATAATGAGATATTGAACAATCTTTCCAAGAAGGCCAATGGGAAGCCATGACCATAGAGCACTCCACCAATTTCCTAAGGTATCAATTTTTAAATCAGAAGCCAAGTTATGTAAAACATTAATTTGCTTTTGAATAATGCCAGATTGCTCAGAAATATTGAAATAACACAAAAAACTGAAGCTGGGACACACACAGGTATAAGACAGGTAGAGAGTAAATTTTCCATGTCATATGATTCAGAAATACAAAAGTCTGTCACTTGTGTTACATTAGCTAATTGCACCCAGATATTATATTTCATCCGTGATTCTAAAGGATGAGATGGAAGAACTTGAGCCCCCACACAGCAATTAAGAAGGAAAGAGAGGCAAAGAATGACTAAGGAATTTGCAGTCAAAACCACAAATATGGCAGTGCATAAGTTCTCTGGTGTAGGTTCTTTTTCCTGTTGCCTCAGAACCTCCTGCGCTTTGGATGTCAGGTTCTTCACATTGTCCCAGGTTGTTGGTCAATTGCGATGGCAAGAGTGAAAGGGATGTTGTGCTGTCTGAAGAGTCATCTGCTTCATTTCCATTATTGGGTTCTGGACTTGATGCCATGACATCTTTGGCTGGTCACACACACTGGGCTGGAATCCAGAGAGGGCCTGTAGGAGCAAGCACAGAGCATAGCCTTGCCCCCAAATTATACTGGAATTGGATCTAACCAGGTTTTATCAGGCAATTGCTGATAATATACCAATGGATTAGGAAGCACAGCTTTCTGCTGAAAGTGACGCTGGTAGGCAGTAGTGTTTTGAAAAGAAATATTTAGCTGGTTTAAAGTTATTAGGACTTTATTGACTTGATGCAAATTGCAAATTAGGTACCCTTGATCCCTCCTTTTTTAATTGTTTATGAAGGCAGTCCTTAAAGGACCGATACATATGTGAGAAACAAAGGATAGCTGCTGTAAAGTTAAAAACAAAGCCATAAGATTGGGGTTGATCCTGGGCATGATGTAAGTACCTGTAAGATTAAAAATAAATTGGCACACATAATGAGAATCAGAGATTAAGTTAAAAATCTGTTGAGAAAAGGTGTGGAAAGCTAAAATAGCAGCAGATAATTCTGAGCGTTGTGATGAGGATTGCACTGCAATGTAGACAGATAATATGAAATACAGCCTATATATTCAGCATTGAAGAGATAAGTTATTCTGAAAATAAAATTGAAAATCAAATTTTGGGATAAGAAGAAAAATATTAATTAAATCAGTCCCATTTCAAGGACAAGCTTGATTGTGTCCTGAGGTTATTTCAGTAACAGCCTGGATAAAAGATAAAACATTTTGTGATGGGATAAGTAAAGCCATTCAATACAATATACTTTTTGCGCTTCTAACACAGCTAATATTCCTGTAAGTAGTTTACTAGTAAGAAATATCAAAAGTGTTAAGTGACAAATTTTATATGAAATTCTGTCCACAAATTGAGTACTCAAGTACTTAATTTGCTCAACTGTGGTAAATGCTGCAAGTGGAACTACAAATGAGATCTCCAGGTTGTTTTCCTTTGGTCAATAAATTAAATTCCAAGTTAATCAAAGATGCAAACAAATTTCTATTAAGTAGGTTAAACATTTACAAAACTTAAGTTTTGCTAGCTGAAACTGCAAGAGCGGGGATTAAATTTCATCTCCATTCACAAACTGGAATTCTAAGCAGAGAAGGGAAAAAAAAGTTTAAAACGAACAGTTCCCCCCCCTTCTTTCTTTCTTTTGGTCTCTCTTGCTCTTAAAGCAACACAGCCAGTTGAAAAACAAAAGAGACAGGAAAAACATTTTTTTACAAACTTCTCACTACTTCTTTTTGATAACAAAAACTGGAGTGTTCCATGGATTAGTGGAAGGGGCAATGTGTTTGACTTGTAATTGTTCTTGAACAAGAATTTTTAAGGCCTGTAATTTGTACAGAGGAAGAGGCCATTGTTCCACCCAAACACGGATAGTAGTTAACCAAGTTAAGGGTAAGGCAGACACTTTATTCATCGAAGGTGACAGTAGCCCCCCATTTACTAAGCAAGTCTCTTCCCCAAAGGTTGACATGAATGTCAAGAATGAAAGGACGAAGTTGAACAGTTACAGTAGAATTAGGAAGACTTGCAGAAAGAAATTGTGTACTTTGTCGTGCACCTTGTCGCCCTCCTACACCCCAGACACTAGGGCATGGGTCAGTGGGCCAAGATGCAGGCCAATCTTTAGCTGAAATTACTGAAACATCAGCCCCTGTATCAATTATGCCCTCAAAAGGCTTACCCTGAAAAAAGACTGTCTGACGGGGTCGCTGGGTGGTGATTGGGGTGGTTAATGCAATTACAACAGATCTGTGGAACCAAACCTGCCGTCCCCTGGATCCCTATCACGACCCCCTGCAGGGACAAAATAGGGCAAATGGAGTAATTGTGCAGGACTAGTATTACTTGGCAAAGTCTGTGGCATGTTAGTCCATAATTGAATAAAGATGACACCTGTATAGTCAGAATCAATTACTCCAGGTATTACAAAAATTCCCTTTTTTCCCATGCTAGAGCGAGGCAAAATTAATCCAACATATCCAGAAGGGAGAGGTCCAGAAAGTTGTGAAGGAATAATTTGTACTTCTCCGAGAAATTTGAAACATACTTCTTGTTGGATAGTTAAATCTATCCCAGCACTCCCTCTAGTGGCAGCAGGGCTATTGTTAATTGTTGATGGAATTACTGAAGGGTCTCTGTTTGGACCGGGGCCAGAGACCGGCCCGCTTTGAAGTTTCCCGACCGACATTCATTAGCCCAATGAAATCCCTTATTACACTTAGGGCATTTTATTTTTGGACGTCTCCCAGCATTATTTTTAAATGGTCGGGAGGCATACTTTCCTCCCCCAGGATTTCTGCAATCCTGTTTAAAGTGTCCAATTTTACCACAATTATAACATTTCCCCTGAGGTTTTGTAAGAGCTGCAGCTAAGAGATTAGTTTGAAAAGAAACAGTCCCAATATCCTGACATGCTTTTATCATTTCTGCTAAATCTGGTTGAGCTCCCAATCCAATAATGGCCCGTTTACATTCAGAGGTGGCATTTTCTTTAGCCAATTTCATAAGCAATTCAGCTTGGGCATCAGGATTATCAATTTGTCGTCTCAAGGCATCTTGCAGACGGTTAATAAAATCTGCATATGGTTCATTTGCCTTTTGACGAATATTTGAAAATGCTTGAGATGGTTTCCCAGTTATAGGAACTTTTCCAAAAGCTTTGTAAGCACATTCAGAGGATATTTGAAGAGTAGCTATAGGCAAAACAATTTGTGCATCCACTGGAGTGTATGTTGGTTGCTGCTTTCCCTCGGAAGGGGATGTCCCAGTTCAAGGCGCCATTTGTAATGATGCTAAGAAAAAGACTCAGGCATGTCTTGGGCAGAAGTTTGAAGCTGCATGACACATCTTCACACAGCTTGACAAACTCTGAGTTTATTGTTTCTTATATACTTTTTACATACATAGGCTTTTCCATTAACTGCTGACATTTTACATTTAGAAGTTTAATCTTTAGTTGTTGACATAAAGTAATTGAAAAATTCCTTCATATAAGCAATTATTTTCTAGTAACACATTACCTGTTGAGAGCAGGTAAAACAAATATAGGTAAATTAGGAAAGGAGAAAGAACTGATAAAGACAAGAAGAGATAAAGACAGGAAGAGATAAGGGGGAACTTATTATTTAGGTAGGTAAGATATTAAGTCAAAAGGGGGTGATCTTTTGGCTACTTCCTTGGGACAAAGGGTATCAAAAGGTTATGAGGTTTGTGGGGAGCAGTGCACGGCAGTTTGCTGCACATGCAAATTCCTCCACACAAGGTGTTCAGGACTTGCTGTGCCAATTATTCCCAAATGCCATTCCTCCATGTAACTGACTGATTACATTACAAATGAGGCAAGAAAGGAACCCTTACAACGAGTTTCCACCCTCCCCCCTTAGTCTTCCACTTGTTTTGAAGTAGTACCATAACATTATATATCAATGGAAAGATAATTTAATCAAGAATTTAATGCAACAAAGTTTGTTCAATTATCTGTATTCTATGAAATATTATAGACAAATAACCAGAAAAAGGAAGCACAACTTGCTTAGGTGGATATCAGGTAGCTTTCCTTCATCTGATTGTAGCCAATGAGCATGAGTATTTAGAGAGCCAATCAGGTGTCATCTTGTTTTGGCAATGAGCCAATCAGATCACAATAGGATTCAGTTATCGATATCATGTATTGAAGCTGAGAGGAGGACATTTGTCAGTGTGTTATGTGATCATTATCAAGTTGTTTGGTTTTTGTGTATGTGTGTTATTTCATTTAGTGAGCTTGTAAAACGTAATAAAAATTAAAGTAATGGTGCAAAGAGTTGACTGGTTGCCCAGAAAGCAATGTAAAATAGTATTAAATTAACAAGGCTACAATTATAAAGAAATTAGAAGAAAATTTGGTGGAAACTTAACCAAAGGTGGCATTTCTAAGTTTTTGAAGAGGTATAAGGAGACTCAGTCACTACAGAATCACACTGGTAAAGGCAGGAAAAGGTGCACAACAGCAAGTGATGATAGAAGAATTAAGAGACTGCCTACGTGACAGAAGAAAATAATCTGGGTGTATACAAGATGAAATGGTGTAATGCAATGTGAAGTTGAGTGCAAGGACTGTGCAGCGCAGACTGCAGGAATTTGGCCTAAAATCTAGAATTCTACGAAAAAAGCCACTTTTATCTCTCAAATAAAGGTTGAAAAGACTAAACTGGGCTAAAATCCATGTTACCTGGACAGAGGAACAATGGGACAGTGTTATTTGGAGTGATGAGACCAAGATCTCCCTGTTTGGTAGTGATGGCATAAAATACGTAAGAAGAATCGGAGAAGATTTGCATCCTGATTCTATTACATGTACTCTGAAACACCCAGTCAGTGTTATGATCTGGGATTGTATGACATCAAAAGATGTGGGCAGAATTTGTGTGATTAATGGATATATAAATGGCCAAAACTACATTAATGAAATATTTGAGCCCAAACTGAAGCCTTCCGCACATGATTTTTTCCAAGACAATGAAGCATTTATATTTCAACAGGATTCAGCTCCATGTCATGTTGCTGCTGTGTGCAAAAAGTGGTTTCAAGATAATCATATTCCACTGCTAGAATGGCCTGGGAATAGCCCAGACCTTAACCCAATTGAAAATCTATGGAGCCAACTAAAAAACTTGTTAGTCAGAAGCAACCCAGCAATAAAACGCAGTTAACAGAAGCAATAATTCAATCTTGGTTTCACATTATAACAGCTGCAGAACTAAAGGATTTGGTTCACTCTATGGGAAGACGTTGTAAGGCTGTAATTCATGCTAAAGGTTACCCAACTAAGTATTAACTGACATAGTGATAATTTTTGTATATTTTGTTTTTTCTGTGGTGATAACTTTTGAATATCTCATTTTTTCTATGGTGATAATTTTTGTATATCTCGTTTTTTCTACATGTTTCACTTTTCTTCTTTATAACTGGTATTCTAATAGCAAATCCTTCATAAAAGTTATCACATTATATTCTTGATTAAATTATCTTTCCATTGATATATAATTTTATGGTACTACTCCAAAAAAAGTGGTGTTATTAGTCATCAAACCTCAAATATACACTTTTCCCCAAAGGTTTCCACAATTTTGGCCACTATTGTAAGAGTTTCAATCTTATAATTCTTTGAAAAAGTTATTAAACTATGCGTGTCTTTTAACTTTCATTTGTAGAAGCAAAGAGGACAACTCGGTTTTTGAGTGGTATTCTTAATTTTCTATTCTTCTGTAACTCACGGCGTGAAGTCTACTTGGAAATCCAGAGTGCACATGTAAGATTAATTTTTGTTTTTTCCTTGTGATCTTCAGAAATGATAATTCTGACAAATTGAGAATAGTGTATTGCAGAAAGCTTATTCCAGCTTCTTGCATCTTTTGTTTCACATTGTTACTTTTCTGGATGTTAATCTGTTACTCATTATGTGTGATGAAATGCATTTAATGATTTTTTTGGTGCCACTTTAGTAAACAGTTTAGCTACCCTTGTCTAGAATGTGCATGAGATTACTTTTTCCTTCTAGTTTCATTTCTATTAGTTTTTATTATATTAAATAAAAACTTCAATAGTACTTTTTATAAGAAACAATATATACTAGTTGGGCTTTTTACAAATTCAGCCAGTTCAACAAAAAGCCAAACTTTAGTATTTGTCAAATTCTAAATAATATTAAACTTATTTGATGATCTTGAGCTAACCTTTAACTTGTTTTGCAACCTTCCTGACAGATAAAAGCGCAAAAGAAAGTAAAAGAGTTTTATGTAGCTTTTTGGTGAAAGGATATATAAATCTGTAAGAAAAAGGGCCAGTATAATCTGGATTCATTCCTTTTTTTCTCAGTAGTAAAACTATCTTACTGCTGTCTCATCTTGCATATAATATCAGTTATGTTTATTCTTAAAACTAAAAAATTGGATAACTAGATTATTAATGAAGGAGAATATTTGTAGTTCAGGGTTGAAATGAGGGGTCCTTGATGCTCTCTGAGCTTGCTTGTTTTCTTGCAGATGTTTCATTACCCTAACTAGGTAACATCATTAGTGCTAGTAAGGAGTGCTGTTGCTATCAGTTTATATTCTGGTGTCTTGCCTGTCTGTGTGAGTGGGGGTGGTCTTAGGGATTTTTTGGTTGGGCTGTTTACTGATGGCTCTTTGGCAGTTTCTTGATTGGGATATTGCTTACTTGATTGTTGGTCTGAAGTTGACCTTGACCAGGCCAAATCCAAAAATGCTAGGGAATTTCTAGAAGCCTGGCACTCTGACAAATCAGCCATCAATAGACATATAGACATTAACAACATCCATAGGCTCTGCAAAAGAGACCGTTAACCAGCCCCAAAGAGAAAAAGATTCCAGCACCTCTCCATCAGTAATCAGCACTCGGATCAGCATAGATTAACTCCAAGGTCAACTTCAGACCAACAATCAAGTAAGCAATACCCCAATCAAGAAACTGCCAAAGAGCCATTAGTAAACAGCCCAACCAAAGAATCTCTAAGACCACCCCCACTCACACAGACAGGCAAGACACCAGAATATAAACTGACAGCAAACAGCATTCCTTAGTAGCCCTGATGATATTACCTAGTTAGGATAATGAAATATCTGCAAGAAAACAAGCAAGCTCAGAGACCACCAAGGACTCCTCAACTACATTACTATTTGGAATTCATCAATCATCTAGGCAACAGGTACTCAAGCAAAGATAATCCCACTTTTTAGAAGAATTATCCATATGCCATTCAAAAGAGATTATGAAACAAAAAGGGAACAAAAAGACCAAAATATTTCCTCATCAGGAATCAACCCCTAGAGGAGCAGAGAACACCAAGATTAACATTAGACTAATGATCAAGAAGCAAGCAGTACCCCAAATCCAGGAACTGCCAAACAAGCTAGCAGTAAACAGCCCAAGAAAATAACCATCAAGACCATTCTCCAGCACTGAAGATGGATAATCCACCAATGGGTTAACTTAATCCTCCTGCCCAATCAGATCAAGTCAGCCAAACTTGCCACGCCTGTCCTGGGCCTGTTTTTCCAGTCTCGACTTGATCTTGCCCAGAACAGACGTGCATGATTGGCTCACAGGCAGGTAGATCTTAACCTATTGGTGGATTATCTGTAGTCCTCTAATAACTTTAATATCTTCCAACAATTTCTAGTCCTCTGAGTAGCGCTGGGACCAGTGCTTCTCTAGTGGATTTTCCCTTCATCTGGTCCCCATTGGGATCCAGCAACAAATGGAGGCTTCCGTTTTTTTCCATTTCTCCCTTGCTCAGCACTAGAGGATTTTCCCTTCAGCTGAATCCCATTGGACTCCAGCAACAAACGGAGGCTTCCGTTTCTTTCCATTTCTCCCTTGCTCAGGACTGGGCTCAGTGCTGCTGCAAATCCCCCCCACTCCTTCCTACAGATCACCTCAGCCTCAGAACTTGCGGCTGCAGCTCCAACAGTCTTTTTGGCGACTGGATTAGCTCCGGAGAGGCTGCAGAGCCTCGTCTTCAACCGATCGCATACGACAATCTTTTTAAGATCCGGAACGCCGCGGATCAGCTAGGGAGGCCATTTTCTCGCCTGCCGCTTTCTCCTTCCGTGAGTAAGCTATTGGAGCCGAGGGGAGAGAACGGCGTTTGGGACGCGGCCACCATTTTGTGAGCCGTGTGGTCACTGCAAGTCCTTGCCGGCTGCACAGGGGGGAGGTGGAGGAAGTGATTCCTCCCCCCCATTCTACTTATCCACTGGTTTTAGCCATTTTATAGCCTCCTTAGGGGATCCAGTGATGTTGAAATCAGCTACCTGCATAATATTGCAGAGTCCCATCTTCCTACATTGTATCACAAGGAAGAAGACTCAGGCCTAGTCAGGAGCCCCAGCGGTTATGGCTGCCATCTTGGAGGCTTTGTCTTCCTCCCAAGGCTGCCATTTTGGAATATTCTCGTGCTCCAACTCAAGGCCTCACTGAGGCCTCCTCTGTCCAAGGCCCTTCCCAGGTTCTTCATAGCCAAGGATTGCCTGGGTTTTTTTTTTCTCTCTGGTCATCCTTAGAGACTCCCCTTGTGGCATTTGGATTTCCTCTTTCATTCCTTGGCATAGGCCCAACAGATTTCATTGGGCCTTCTGGTGTCTCAAGTCCTGGTCACCATTTGGCTAGCTGATTAACACAGCAGTTCCTAGCCTCTGACTCTGTATTAGTTGCCATCTTTTATATTGCTGGCCTGGCAACACAGCAAGCCTCACTAGCAGGCCGCAATCCACCCTCTGAGGGAAATTACAGTGGCTGCTAGTTGAACCAGTCTTTTGGATACCTCTGGTTCAATGACCGGGGGGGGGGTAGGGCAAGTCTTATTCCAGCCGTTGCCCTACACCCTTATCAGCCAATTGATCCTTTTCCCAGGGGTACCTTCTTGTGCGCCTGAAGTTTTATACCAGCATGGAGAATAACATGGCCTCCCAATCCAAGGGCTCCTCCCCTCCTTCCTCCGTCCAGAAAAGACACAGGTCCCCTAGCCAAGAGGCTGCTGGTAGGATCTCAGCCAAGGTCAAACCCAAGGCTGTCTCTGGGGGCAAAACCTCCAAATTGGCTGAAAAACAGGCCAGCAGGAGATACCAGGCACTGGAAAAAGAGTTTTCAAAGGCTCAAAAACAGGCCAGGGCCGAGACTGCTCAGTCTGAATCCACTTTTTTCGATTACCTCTCGGTCTCTCCTCTTCTGCTTAGGAAGTCTGGTCACTGGCAGAGCCTACTACTTCCTCTGGCCAGACCGTTCTTGAGCCTGACGCATATACATTCAGGTCTCTGATCACCCCACGGGTCCAGTAGGCCCCAGAAGCCACCTTCACGTGCACGGCCGCAGGGCTCAGAGAGGAGGAGGCCACCCTTTCTCCCCTAGAAGATAGACTCCAAGTCCTGGTGGCTCAGGCGGTGGAGCGGGCTCTTGCGACCAGGACTCCACCGGTGCATAGGGCGGATTCCTTGCTTTCCCTCCCTCTCTCTCGCCCAGCTCATCAGAGCTCTCACGATCCTCCTCCCCTCTCCCATTCTTCATATAGCGGGGTCTCATTAACCCCAGAGCAGGATCAGGTGCTTGACGCCTCGTGGTCGGAGGAGGAGGAGGAATCGGCCCCGGATCCGCTCCCATTTGGAGGTCTATTTAATCCATCTCTCTTTCTACCTCTACTTCGCAAGGCTAGTTCTGCAGCGCACATGGGACCTGACCGGTCCACTCCAGCGGCAGCTGCAACGGATTCTGAGGCGGACCCTGTATTCAGACCCCTCACTCAGATGGTGGATTTCTCCCGCCATGGCCAGAGGGTCTCTCTTCAAAGAGCCTGGTCGCCTCACGATCACGACGGATGCCAGCCTGTTTGGCTGGGGAGCACACTCTCAGTCACAGTGAGCCCAGGGGCGATAGTCTCGGTCAGATCTGAGGCACAATATCAGTTGGCTGGCCATACATCTAGCCCTTCGTCATTTCCGTCACAGCATTGCGAGACAGCATGTGTTAGTCCTCGCGGACATGGCGGCAAAGGCCCATGTGAACCGGCAGGGGGGCACCCGATCCCATGCCCTCCTGACCGAGGCCCAACTGCTGGGTTCCTGGGCAGAGGCCAACCTCGCCTCGATCAGGGCAGACCACATCTTGGGAGAGGCAAACAAAAGGGCAGACTTTCTGAGCAGGTCAATCGTGGACCACTCAGAATGGCATCTGCACCCGAATTTATTCAGGGAAATCACCCACAGATTTGGTCTCCCCATCATAGATCTGTTTGCCTCTCAGGCAAACACACAACTCCCGCGATTCTTCTTGCGCTTCCCAACTCAAGGAGCAGAGAAAGTAGATGCCCTTCAGGTTCCATGGCCGGAGAGTCTCCTCTATGACTTTCCCCCTCTCCCTCTTCTCCCAGCGGTCATCCGCAAGCTTCTGCAAGAGAGGGCAGACGTTCTCTTGATAGCCCCTTACTGGCCACGGAGACCTTGGTTCGCCGACCTCGTTGGTCTCTCCCTGTCGCGTCCTTGGAAACTTCCTCCAGACCAGGTATCACTAACCCAGGGTGATCTGATTCACCCAGACCCTCAATGGCTCCAGTTAGCCGTATGGCACTTGAGCGTTGGTTCCTATCCAGGGAGTCCTGTTCGCCAGGGGTCATTGTCATAATTCAGGCATCTCGTCGACCGGCTACCAATCGCATCTACGATGCCACGTGGCAGAATTTTTACTGGTGGTGTTCCACTCACCACTTGCCTCTATCGGAATTGACCATTCCAAATATTTTAGACTACTTACTCGAGGGTCTGAATAAGGGATTAGCGCCTAACACATTACACAGACAGGTGGCAGCCATATCTACATTGATTACCTGCGACACTCACTGTTAGTTCTCTGGGCCAACATCCCTTGATGCGTTCCTTCCTCAAGGGCACAACTAATACCAGGCCTCCTGTAGTCCACAGGTATCCCTCGTGGGAATTACCTTTGGTTCTTCAGGCTCTCACAAAAGCTCCTTTCGAACTCCTCAGTTCATGCAACATGAGATCCTTATCCCTCAAGGTAGCCATCACTTCAGCCAGACGTATTTCTGAGATGGCAGCCCTTTCAGTCAGGGATGATTTGTGTATTTTTCACCTGGACCATGTTACCCTTCGTTTAGACCCCACCTTTGTTCTCAAAGTCAACTCTCATTTTCATAGGGCTCAGGATATTGTTCTCCCTGATTTCTGCCCTAATCCTTCCCATGATCTGGAACATCAATGGCATTCCCTGGATGTACACTGGGCTCTCCGTTGTTATATCAAGCGGAGGGCTCTCTTCTGCAACTCTGAGGCACTTTTTGTCTCATTCCACCCTTCTTCAAAGGGTCGGAAGGTCTCAGCCTCCACAATCGGCCGGTGGATAAGAGCCTGCATTGCGGGGGCGTACCAGTCTGATTCCTTGCCAATTCCATGTCGTTTCACCACCCACTCCACGCGTAGTGCAGCCACATCTGCAGCTTGGGCCACGCAGGCTTCCATTGAGGAGGTGTGTGGTCTTCCGGCATTACAAGCTGGACAGGCACGCATCCGCCAAGGCTGCCTTTGGCAGAAGGGTCCTGCAACAGGTGGTGCCCCGTGACATGGTTCCAAACTTGCCCGCTTCCCTCCCGTAAGGACAGTGGGCTTTGGTATGTCCCACTGGTGGATTATCCATCTCCAGTGCTGGAGAAGGGGCGTTGTCTTACCTGAACGCCATTTCTCAGCACGGAGATGGATAATCCACACCCACCCATTTAGGTCCTTAGGCCTAGGGTTAGTTCTGTGAGCCAACACATCATGCTGTCAATCAGTAGCTGTGCCCTCATCGAGACTGGGAAAACAGGCCCAGGACAGGCGGGGCAAGTTTGGCTGACTTGATCTGATTGGGCAGGAGGATTAAGTTAACCCATTGGTGGATTATCCATCTCCGTGCTGAGAAATGGTATTCAGGTAAGACAATGCCCCCTCTCACCAATACTGACAGAGCAAGCCACTAGAATATAAAACAAGAGCAAACCACTCACCACTAGCACTGATGATGGTACCTAGTTTGGGTAAAGAAATGTCTGCAAGAAAACAACCAAGCTCAAAGAGCACCAAGGACCTCTCACTTCAATCCTGAGCTACAAATATTCTCTAAAAGTTAAATTACTTTGCTGAAAGTTCTCCTATCCTCACGTTTAAAGAACATTCATCTGCTTAATACTCTGGCCTGCTGAAGAAAAAAAAGCTTTTTGAGATGTGGATCTGCTGTTATTAAAAAAGTGACATTTCTCTCCCTTTTCTGTCTAGTTTAATTAATCACGGAGACACTATATCTTGCTTTCATGTATCTGTAGCCAATATTGTCAGTTCAAACTTTGTGGCAAAACCTGGAGCTTTTACTGCCTGATTTGTAGCTCAGCATAAATGTATTAAATAAGGATGTACTCTGACCAGTATAATTTCATTTTATAGTCAGTTGCAATTTTTCTATAATATGTTGAATTGCATATAATGTAAATTCTTTTTCAAAGAAAACATCAATGGAGAAAGAGCAACAACTTCAGGTGGCAATCCAGGATGCAACACTGAAGCTTGAAAAGATGGAGTAAGATAACTTGAATAAGTTCCCCATATTAAAATTATTAAGAATCAGTTCATAGGACTGAAGAACCTTCTATCGGGCATAGAATTTGTAATCTCATTTTGAAGAATGCATATCTGAATTCTGCTTAATATGCTTTTCACATGGATTCTCTTGTTAATGGCATTTGAATCAAAGATTTGCCATAGCATGTTGTTACAGGGAGTGTTGTAAATTGACTCTGGATGTTCAGTGCTTAAGACTGTTGATAAACAGGTGCTGCTAGGGAGTTCTTTTGAAGTACTTCTCATAAGGAAATTTGGGGGACAGTCCTTCAATAGGTTTGTTCTTTGTTACTTCTTGTCACTTATGGGAGATTATATTTATCTGTAGTAAGCGTTATAATATGAAATTAAAGCCTGCATGACATGATGAGTCAGGACATGGTCGGAGAAAGGAAATAGTGATTTCTTTCTATGTTTTCTCAAATTTAATTTATTTCTTCCAAGGAGAAAGTCACTAAGATTTCTTCTCCTCCAGTTTTTCCATTACATATACTTATGGTCTTTCTGCTCATACCTCTTAATGGATAAGGAAAAAAAGAAGAGCTCCTTATTTGTGTGTGTGTGTGTGTGTGTTTGATTCCCAATGGAAAGCATGGTTGAAATGTTTTGGGAAGGACACATTCTCACAATGGCTCATTGGAACCAAATTGGTTCTGTTTCTATAATATAGCCTCAACATTATAGGGATTTGATTTCAGTTAAAAAAGGAATAAGATTGTGCTTTTCTTGGGCCAAGTTCCTGGAGCTCCAGTATGGTGGTCTCCCATGGAAAATGAGACACGCATGCAGGTATCTTGGGATGGGAGCCCAGAGCTGACTCCAACACCCTCTTTTATTGTTACTATGGTTTTTACATCACACAGCGTAAGCAAAAGACGTATATAGGGGTGGTTACAATGTATCGCATAACAGACACTCTCCAGATGCAAGGCTACGCAGGTGTTCTTATCAGACTCTATCCAAATGGCTGATAAATGTATCCTGTCTCTGGAGCAGTCCGTTTGTTATCTCAAGGCCTTTGTGGGAGCATTTCTATGGGTATATTTGTGCAATTAATCCCACACTCCAGTCACCATTTTAGGTGCAAATAACAATTGAGTTCCTTGCCTAGATGTGGCTTGGGGTCATGTGTTTCTTTGTGTTATCATATTGGTTTACCTCCCCTGCTATTTTCATGCAAGATCTTTAAATTTCATCCTCTCCAAATTAAGATTTTTTTAAATCTTGTGTATTGAATTGAAATTGTCTAAGCAAATATCTATAGAAAATTGTTTTATATACATATCTAAAATTTTACATTAAATATTATATTATTGCAGAACTTAAGATTGCCAAATAGCTTCATCAAAAAGAAGCAGCTTTTTCTGTATGCTATATTTATATGTCAAATTCATTTTTCTCTAAACTGAGCACTATTTCTATATACTCAGTATTATTCCTTCAGACCAACAAGTAGAATTCAAGGAGCTGTCTCAAGAAATTCAAGAACTACAGAATAAACTCAACCAAGAATATCGGCAGAAAACAGTATGTGTTCTTCTTACTAAAGTTCATGTGATGTCCAGAAGCTATGCTATGTTTAGCTGTCCATTACATAACAGCTTAAGAGAAGTTATAAAATATATACAGGTAGACCTTGACTTATGACAAGTCTATTGGACTTATGACAAGACTATTGGAAGTGATGTTGGACCTAGATTTGAAGTAACGATGGTTGCAACACCCCCTCCCTAATTGCATTTATAGTTGTAGGCAGCATTTTGTGACCACAAAGCTTTTGCCAAAACTTGGCATTTACTTTTGGTTTTCAAAAAACTGTGACCCTATTGCAGGGCTTTTAACTGGTGGTATGATTACCTCTTGTGGTACTTTGGCAGGTGGTACGCGACCGTCCTAGAGAAGTGTAGTGGGGGAGGAGGGGAATGAACCAAAGCAACCCAAGCCTGAGGGAGAGGCAGCTGCAGCTGCAGGAGTATCTGAGCTTGGCAGAAGCCCCAGGAGCCAGCAGGGCTCCAGCTAATTGGCGCTTCTGGAAGCAGTGCGGAGCTGAAGGTGAACTGAAGAAAAGGGGGAAAGGAGAGGCTATAAAAGGAGGTTTGGGCGGGAAAGGAAAAAAAACAACATAGAAAGAGAAGGAGAGCTCAGCAGGCAGGCAGGGAAACAGGGACAGGGAAGAAACAACAGCTGTTGCTGGAAGAAAATGCCCCCTGGTTCATTTTTTCCAGCCGAGAGAATGCAATCAGTGCTGCTGAAATGAAAAGCCAGCAGACAAGCATGTCAGAAATGACGTGGGTTTATTTAGTTCTGGATCAGCTGGCAGCTTGATTGGGTTGCCATAAGGATTTTTCTACAGTTTTTACAGTGTTTTTGTAATTCCGAGGCTTGGTTTGTGTGCTTTGGTTATTGGAATATTTTAGTCTGTTTTTTAGGCTAGCAATGAATCCAAAGTGTTGACTTCCATATGTTTAATCCCTTTAAACAAATGTAATTAGTTTTACCCCCTTATCTTGAGTCTGTCTATGACAGGCATGTCAAACTCGCAACATCGCGTGGCGTATTGCAACTTTTTCCCCAGTGCCGGCAATGGGGTGGCCGCAGTGTTTTGTTTTTTTTAAGTTTTTATTTTCCATTTATTCAATTTTCCATTTATTCCATTTTGTATACAACATACAAAATACAATTTACAAAATGAAATAAATTCATGACCATTGGTACCGCCTGCCCATTCCCCCCAGGCTGCGTCCACCCTCTCTAAACTTTCCCTACTTCCCTCCTCTTTCTTTCCTCCCCTCCTACTCTCTCCCCTCCCCTTCTCCTCTTACCATCCTACTTCCTCCCTACACCTTCCTCCCCTCTCATCCCTCTCAGACACATTGACGCAGCATAGGGGAAATGCCCAAGCAGCACCTCTCCCATAAACTACCATATCTATATTATCCTTACCCACCCACTCACCCACCCACCCTCAACCCTCCCCCCCTCACTTCCCAGAGCAGAGTACAGGGTTATTAATAACAAAGTTAACAATAAAAAGAAAAGAAAAAAGAAAGAGAAAAAAATACATATCATACTTAACCTTTAACTCCCAGAATTCCTCAACCAGCCATAATGGCTGAAGAATTTTGGGAGTTGAAGTCCACAAGTCTTAAAAGTCTTGAAGACCCCTGAGCAGCTGGTAGTGGTGCATATTAATAAACATGGATAAATTCATCATACATTTGTCAATGCAAGGGGAAAGTGATTCAGCAAAGGAACCGCCACTGAAGAAATTAAAACTCGTACTTTTTCCCTTTTTTTCTACAGTTTGTAATATTTTATTAGATTATAGCAGTGGTTCTCAACCTTTTTAATGCCACGACCCCCAACCGGTCGTAAGTCGAGGACTACTCAACCGGTCGTAAGTCGAGGACTACTCAACTGGTGCAGCACCGTTTGCAGAATGGGACTTTTGGCGGGCTCAGCAGGGCAGAGACAGCCTGGACAATTCCTATTGGCTTTTGAAAGCCAACAGAATTAGACTCTATTCAAGAGAGTCTATTCTATTGGCTTTCAAAAGCCGATAGAATAAAAGGGAGTAGCACAACTAAGGAAAAGGGGGAAAAAATGGCGGACTGCATTGTTTGGTGACTCCCATGAAATGGTCGTTCGACCCCAAGTGGGGTCCTGACCCACAGGTTGAGAACCACTGGATTATAGAATAAAATGCAAAAATACAAAAGCAAATAATAGGACACAGTGGGGAGGAAAAAGGGGGGGAAAGTGAGGGGGAGAAAAAGGACATACTTCCTCTGTTGCAGTAGAAGGAAGCATTAACATTGAACCTCAACTTTTTGTTTTTCCATAATATTATAAACTAGCCATTTCTATAACAACAAATGAATCTAATCAGTAAAATCCAAAATCCCGCGCCCCCCCCCTTTTTTTTTAGTTATCAAATTTTTGACACCTTGCTAAGTACTGGTGGTACTCAAATATTGTCATGTCCTAAAAATGATACAATCTGCGAAAAGGTTGAAAAGCCCTGTCCTAGTGAATCATTGGTTTGCTTAATGACCGTGGGATTTCCTTAATGGCTGCTCCAAAAAACTGGTAAAATTTTATGATCATGTAGTGGTCATTATCATTAAAGATGTATATGGTGTAGCACCATGACATATTACACAACATTTTGGCAGGATTGAAACTGTCTATTCATTTGAGTCATCTAGATTTCCCATTCCTGTAGCAGCTACATTTTCTGAAATTCTGTCTTCCCACACTATACCTTGTTAATATTCTGTAAGCAAGCTATATTGTTTTAGCAATCTTTTGGTCCCTAGATCCTCAGTAGGCATATTTATCCTTTATTGTTGGAATATTCATGAGCAGGAAGAGTCATGTGGTAACTCAGTCAGCCAATGTGAAGAAAGTGCTACTGAGTCTGTGCAAAAGAGTATTGAGTTAGGAGCTGGATTTCCAGTCTCAGGTCTGTCTCTGTATCTCTCTGGAAGAAGTCTTCAATTGAGCTATGTTGCTGTAAAGAAGAATGTATGGTATTGTAAATATTTTTATATGAATATAAAGAAGTTATTTTGAATCAGCTAAATGCAGTCAACTGTGAGAGCTTCTGATTTATTTTTTCACCAATAGAGAAATTAAAATTCTCTAACAGGTTATGGGCCCAGAGCTTACTAAGGACTGCATTGTAATTTAAAGCTGGAAGAAATTGCCTGTGTTTAGAAAGTATAAGAACAAGGCAGAATTAGCAGAATGGCTGCAATGGAATTTAAGAAAAGCTGTGTGCCTCGTTTGGGCAAGAAGAATTACATTGTGTGGGCTGCAAAAATGGAATGTTTGCTGAAAGCTAAAGAGCTGTGGTATATTGTAGAAAATCCACCACAAGTATTTGCAGCTGTTGATCAGAAAAGTCATGATCAATGACTTATCTCATCTTGAATTTAGATGATGAACAATTTCTAAATGTTCCAAATTTAAAAACTGCAAAGGAGATTTGGTTAAAGTTGAGAGCTATGCACGTGAATGTTTCTGCATGCAATATAGTGCAATTGTCAAGAAAACTTTACAGGGCCTGTTTGCAACCAGGTGATCTGTGGAATAGCATTTAAATAAAATGCAAAGTTTATTTTTGGACTTATAACAACGTGGGATTAAATTCCCTGAGTCCCAGAAGGTTTTATTGGTGTTGAACAGTTTAGATAAAACCTGGGACACAGTTTCTGCCATATTTGAGTGTAAAGAAGAGCAAGACTTAAATTTTGAGGCTTTAAAGGCATGTTTGCTTAATGAACAAAAAAAGCGCCATTTTAAAAGCAGTCACGAGGAGGTGAAATTCCTGAGGAGGGGGTCCAGACTGCAAGTCTCCGAAGAAGAAACATTTTGCAGGCAGAGAGCTAAGCAAGAAAAGAATTGCTACATTTGTGGAGCAAACAACCATCTGAAAAGGAACTGTTTGCAAAGAAACAATTTGCAGCAAAGGACATTTGTACAACCAAAAAGGACTGCTTTGCAAAAGGAACATTTTGGTGTTGCAAAAGTTTGCTATAGCAACAACAGAGACAAGTGGCTAATAGATAGTGGGGCAAGTCAAACAATTGTTAATGACTCTGAATTATTTTGCAGGTTTGTTCCAATAGCACAAGTAGCTATGGCTTTGGCAAATGGCCAGAAAGCAAAAGTCATTGGAAGAGGTGATGTAAAAATTCCATATTTGGAATCAAAGTTTACCAATGTGCTTTGTGTACCTGAGGTGGAACATAATTTGTTAAGTGTGTCTAATTTAGACAAACAAGGTTTTGAGATCATTTTTGTAAATGGAAATTGTCTCATCAAAAGGAATGGGAATATTTGTGCAGAAGGTATAAAGGACGATAATCTATATGTATTGCAGGGACAAAAGGTTCAATGTTCCCATATATTTAAGAATGTTGCAGAGCATGATTCATGTGTTCATCTTCTACATAGAAGATTTGGCCATGCAAGCTTTAAGTTTTGCAGCAAATGCAAGATTTTGCAGAAGGGCTAATTGAAGGGATGCAAAACATATTTGGACTGTGCAGTATGCAAAGCATCGAAGTCAAAGGCATTCCCAGTTAGTAAATATAGCACAAGACAAACAAAAAAAGCTCTAGAGCTGGTCCATGCAGATCTGGTGGGACCTATGCAAGCCAGTTTGGGAGGAGCAAAATATGCACTGATAATTGTTGATGATTATAGCAGGTATTCGTTTTGCTACTTGCTTAGAGATAAGACAGAGGTGCTACAACAATTCAAACAGTGGGTAAGTTTTGTAGAGAAGGTACAGACAACAAGTGTGTCAGTTACAAACTGACAGAGGTACTGAATTTATGTCAACTAAATTCCACCAATGGTTGGGGCAGTTGGGGATATTACACAGACGTACAAATCCTTACACAGCAGCAGAGAATGGTGTAGCTGAAAGAAGGAATGGTGTTTTGCAAACAATGAAAGATTCATTATTAGAGGATTCTGGTATGAGCAGGTCATATTGGGGAGAAGCCATATTGACTGCAAATTATATAGTTAACAGGCTGTGGAGTTCCTCCATTAATAATACTCCATATGCCATTCTATATGGGAGTAAGCCATCACTGGCACATTTGAGAATTTTTGGAAGTACTGCATGGGTACATATTCCAAAAGCAATCAGAAGAAAGGGACAGCAAAAGGCAAGAAAGCTCAAGTTTGTGGGCTATGAGCCAAGGTCAAAAGGATATCGCTTTAGCGATGGAAGTAAAAGAATTATAATTTCAAGGTCTGCTAATTTTGCAGAACAAAATTGGGACAGAATTAATGCAAATTCTGGGTATGTCTCACTTAATGATGGTGATCTATTTAGTGACAATAACTCATCTAATGATGGAAAAATCATTATTGAAGATGTCGATGTTCAGGGAGGAGAGGCTGAACAAGACATGAAGCCAGATAGAATTGAGACACAGGAGCAGTTAATGCCACGTAGGTCAGAGCGATGTAACAAAGGAATTCCACCTGACAGGTATTCTGCCAGCAAGGTAAAGGTTTGCAATGTGTGGTATGAGCCAAGAAGTTATAAAGAGGTGTTGGCATTACCAAAAGCTGAACAAGAAAAATGGAAGGAGGCCATGCATAAAGAGATGAAATCCATGGGAGACCATGAAGTATTTAAATCAGTGACTTTGCCACAGGAAACCAAAGCTGTGGATTGTAAGTGGGTATATAAGAAAAAGGTATTGCCAAATAATGATGTACAGTTGTTGCAAGATTTAAATATTAATGTAAAAGAATCTGTAAAGGTATTTGAAGACAATGCTGCCTGTATAAAAATGGCAACTGGTGATAGGGTGAAGAACAGAAGTAAACATGTAGACATTAAGTATTGTTATGTCAGGGAAGCTGTAAAAGGAAAATTGATTAGTTTACATCATTGTTCTTCTGAGGATAATTTGGCAGACATGATGACTAAGCCATTGGGTAGTATTCACTATGGAGAATGTATTAATAGGTCTGATGTCTCTTCCTGTCATGAAGGGAGGAGTGTTCGAATATTCATGAGCAGGAAGAGTCATGTGGTAACTCAGTCAGCCAATGTGAAGAAAGTGCTACTGAGTCTGTGCAAAAGAGTATTGAGTTAGGAGCTGGATTTCCAATCTCAGGTCTGTCTCTGTATCTCTCTGGAAGAAGTCTTCAATTGAGGTATGTTGCTGTAAAGAAGAATGTATGGTATTGTAAATATTTTTATATGAATATAAAGAAGTTGTTTTGAATCAGCTAAATGCAGTCAACTGTGAGAGCTTCTGATTTATTTTTTCACCAATAGAGAAATTAAAATTCTCTAACATTTATATTTAAAGTTTGGATGTTATAATTCAATATTTTGATTTTGTCTATTGCTATTTGCCACTTAAAATCTTCTGGGATTGGGACAAATTATAAGCATTGCAAATAAGTTTTCTTAATTGTCATGCAATTTTTTTTGTAGAATGTTTTGCAAGAAGTGATCCACCAAAAAAGAATGAAAATTGCAGAAAAAAATCAAAATTTAGTAAGTAACATTCATGCAAAGTTCAGTAATTGTAAGAATCTAATTACAAAAGCTTGTAAGATTCAGTATATGCTTATCCATAATAGTTTACATACCATATAATGTGAGTGTCGTGGTTCCAACAGATGAAACTCTTCGAAGAACTTCGGGGCATTGTTTACCTTATCATCTCTTATTTCAAAAAAACCTTGGTTCTCATCCTAGTTACAGTATTGTTATGTCTAACTAAACTCCCATGATCATTCCTCCTCCTCCCTCCCAGTATCATCTAATTCTAACTCTAATTCTAAGAGTAAAAAATAAGAAGGAAAATGGCTGCATCTCCATGTTGTCAAAGCAAGAACATTCAATGTTTGCATCATTGACATCTGGCCCCCCTTACAAAAAGGACAGATCTTGTAACGTAAACAAAGGCATATGTTAGGGACTGTCTCTTAGTTTGTTACGGTGTTTCCTATAGAACCTTTTGATGAGACTGTCGGCTTTCACATCGCTAGCTTTCACCCAAGTGGCTTCAGACAGTGAGTATCCCTTCCATTGTACTAGGTACTGCAATTTCCCTTTAAAAATTCAAAAATCAAGAATACGCTTTACTTCATAGTGAGTCTGACCCGCTACCACAAGGGGTCCGGGTGCCTTCTTAAGGGGAGATCTTAAAATGGAGCCCTGAAAAGGTTTCAACAAGGTGCAATGGAAGACAGGGTGCACTCTCCCTAAAAGCCTAGGGAGTTTTAATTCTACTGTGACCAGGTTAATGATCTTTATGATGGGGAAAGGCCCCAAGAATTTTAGTCCTAATTTCTTGCTGAGTAATTTGAGGCGCAAATATTTAATCGACAGATAAACCTTTTCCCCAACTTGGAATGTTCTTTGAGGAGCCTTCTTTTTATCTGCCTGATTTTTATAGGTCTCGGAAGTCTTTTTTAAAGCAGTCTTCGTGGCTCTCCAAACTTCTTCCCACCCCCTCACCCATTGAATAAGTGTCTGAGAAGCGGAGGGCACTTGAGGGTGTTCAGGTATCGGGCTGAACTCTTTTCCTGTGGCTACTCTGAAAGGTGTGAAGCCAGTGCTGCTATGAACAGAGTTATTGTAAGCCACCTCTGTAAAAGGGAGGAGATCGGTCCAGTCAGTCTGTTGGTAGGAAATATAGCACCTGAGATATTGCTCCACCATCTTGTTGGCGGCTTCCGCAGCCCCATTACTAGACGGGTGAAAAGCAGATGATAGACTTTGAGATGATATAATTAATTTATGAAAGCTCCTCCAAAACTTAGCTGTGAACTGTACCCCCCTGTCCGAAATTATTAATTTAGGGGCTCCATGCAGCTGGTAGATATGTTTCAAGAACAGTTTAGTCAGTCGTTGGACAGACAGGAGTCCTTTGCAGGCGATGAAGTGGGCCTGCTTTGAAAACAGGTCTATCATAGTCCAGATGTCTGTATGGCCTCTACTTTCAGGGAGGTCTACTATAAAGTCCATAGCAATTTCTTCCCATGGTTGAGAAGGGTCCGCCACTGGCTGCAGTAACCCAGGGGGGTCTTCCTTGAATTCTTTTCATGGTGGCACATACAGTACAACTCCTGACATAATTTTCCACATCCCGTTTTAACCCCAGCCACCAGAACTCTCGGCGGATGAGATGTAGAATTTTTAAATAACCAGTGTCCAGCCTGTTTTACGTCATGGCTGTGTTTGAGAGTGTTAAGAAGAAGGGCTTCTGGCAAGTACAATTTCTCCCTCCCCCCTTGTATGCCAAACTATCCCTGCATGTTAGGGAGGTTTGATTGTCCCTGAACCATTGATCAGTGAGGAGCTCTTGTTTTATTTTCTTTGCCCCAGGGTCATCAGGATTAGGGGCCCTACAAGGCATAAATTGAGCAGCAGTTTGTGGATTGGAGATAATTGTCTCATTAATCTCTTTGCGCTTGCTTTTGTATGGGCAGTCTGATTAGAGCAGCGGTTCTCAACCTATGGGTCGCGACCCCATTTGGGGTCGATCGACCATTTCTCGGGGGTCGCCAAACAAGGCGATCCGCCATTTTTCCCCCTCAGGGGGCGGCGCCGCGCATGTGCGCCGCGCATGGGGGCGGCACCATGCATGCGCGCCACGCATGGGGTGGCACCGTGCATGCGCGGTGCACATGCGTGGCGCGTTTGTGTGATGGTGGTCGCCGTCACACAAACGTTGAGAACCACTGGATTAGAGCATCGGCTAGGAAGTTTTTCCCTCCTGGAATGTACTTTAGAGTGAAGTGAAAACGATTAAAATCCTTTAGTGGGGGGGGTTTCAAACTCACAGCATTCAGACCCTTATAATCCATGCAGAGATGAAGAGACCCATCTTTTTTTTCTTTAAACAACACGGGCTCCCACAGCAGACTTGAACCCCTCTCTAGGTTTTTGTCCACGTATCGCTGCATCTCCATTTCGAGGGGGGTCATAGCGTATATTCTCAGTCGTGGGAGTTTGGCTCCTGGCAACAGTTCGATGGAGCAATCATTGGGTCGGTGGGGAGGCAGGGTGTCGCATTCCTTCTCACTAAATGCCTCCACTAGGTCCCGGTACTTCCTGGGGATGAGTGGCTCGCCTGGTGGCAGTGAGGCAGCCAAGTGCGCTTGCTCGTTGGGTGGGTTAAAGTTCCCTTTAACGTTTGTTGAATAAATGGGGGGCTTATTCCCTTATTCCACAGTCCTTATTCCTTCTCCCACCAAATAAACGGCTTCCATTTGTCCAGCCAGGCTAATCCTAGGATCACAGCCTCAGTCGTTTTTGGAGTCACCAGGAAGCGAATGAACTCCCAGTGCTCATCTATTTCTAAGCGTAGAGGCTCAGTTAATTGCGTGAATAAAGTCCCTCCCATCAGAAAGTCATCGGCTTGCTCAAACCTCAGGGGTTTGGAGAGCAGTTTTGCTCGTGTGCCCATTTTCATGGCAAATGGCAAGCTAATGACACACCGGGAGCATCGAGAATCGACTAGCACTTTTAAATCTACCTGTGCCCCCGTCTTAGGGATTATGAGTTTGGCAGGTAGAGAGAAAGGTGGGATGTGTTGACTCACCATTGCTGTTGAAAGAGAGTGGAGCAGGGGCAGATCCAGCCTAAGTCCCAGCATCCTCCTGTGTGGGTGATGTGAATTGGGCAACAGGTTCCTGTATGATCCAGTTGGATTTCTCTCTCGTTGGCTGCTGGGCAGGTTTTTTTTCCGTTGCTAGTCCCGATCTGTTCTGCTGTTGGGAGTAGGGGACTGGGCAATTTGGTGCTCGATGTCCGTGCTGTCCGCATCGGCGGGCCTGCATGTGGCCTGGGACTTTCACCAGCCGCAGCAGTTGGAGGTTTTCTGGGGGGTGGTTGCCACTTTGGTTACTCTGGCCTCAACTCGGCTTCAGGTGGGGGAATCTTCCTATAGTGCAGTGCTTCTCAAATAGTGGGGCGGGCCCCCCAGGGGGGCGCGAGGCTCCGTAAAGGGGGGCTCGTTTGACCTCGGCAAATACTGTCATATTGGACGCACGTGACACACACAAAGGACCCAATTGGATAGACAGTCGCGCAGGGGGGCGCGAAATGTTTTCTTCTTCCTAGGGGGGCATGACAGAAAATAATTGAGAAGCACTGCTATAGTGGGTGAGCTGAACATCTAGCCTTACCGCTGTCTGGTACCATTCCTGCAGCTGATCAAGTACTGCTTGATAGATGCAGGCCTGAGAGAGGTAATCGTCTAATCCTTCTTTCAAGTGATTAGACTAGGGACTGCTCAGGCCACCTCTCTATCTGACCAGCTGTCTTGCAAAACTCTCGCACGTACTTCAAAGCAGGCCTGCCGGCTTGCTTTATCTTATGATATGTTCTGCTTTGAGGGCAATGGATGGGTCCTCAAACCTTGCTCTCAATCCTAGGAGGAAGAGATGGGGGTCCTCCAATTCGGGGGCTTGCTCATCATATAAATTATTCAGCCATCCGGATGCCTCTAAGCTGGACGCAATCACGTTGACCATAGCAGCTGGGTCCGGGTAGAGATAGGCACAGTGGTTCAAATGAGAGCGCACTTGGTTGAGAAAAGAAAATCAGCTTCTCTGGGTCCCCATCAAAGGTTGCTCTATAAGGTGGAGCAATCAATGGTTGCTAGCCCCCCCCCCCCCCCACTGTGGCTATTGCACCCCAGTTGCTGCTCACCCCACCCTGGCAGCTGCCGCATTCCCAGTGGTTGTATGTTCGGGGGCTGTTGCCACCCCTCCTGCTGTTGCTGCATTACCGGCAGCAGTGGCATACTCAGTTGCTGTAGGCCCCCCTGCATTCCCCCTAGTGCTGGTTAGCAGGGAGCTATGGCATCCTCGGTTGCTGTAGGCCTCCCTGCAGCCTTGGAGGGGGTTGTTGCTGGATCCCTATCATTTGTGGGCCCCTCAGTAGTTGCTGTATGTTCAGGGGCGGCGACCAACCCCC